>NW_020270395.1:162105-684134 GCF_002803265.2 Melanaphis sacchari | reverse complement strand
TATTACTGGCTGCTATGTATTTACCAATATCACAAACAAAAATCAAAAATATCAAAATCGTTGGTGAATTTTTTATATTATATTTATTGTTATATTCTCTTAAAATGAGGCTTCGGACCTATAGTCTCCAAACAAGACATAGCCATTCTCGCAAGTGTACATATTATATAAATTGCGTATAATAATGATATTTTTATTAATTATTATTTGCGTTCTATTTCCATTTACTACATTAAAAAGAATTTACTAATATTGTTATTACAGTTTCTGAACTTTTTTGATTCTTACTGCATCAGTGTCAATTACAACAGGTGTTATTAATTCTTACTACTGCTTAAAGCTTATTCAAACGTTATAATAATCACGATTACTCATAATAAACTTCCTCTATAAAAGGAAAAGGGTAATGAAATGGAAATGATCTATTGGTAACCTTGACTGCCGGTTTTCAGTGTACACGCACTGTCTTTATTTTCATTTCATTGCATAGTTCAACTATAGTTTTCAAATAATTTAAAATATTGACACAATCTATGCTATTAAATATCTTTGAGCCATATTACCTATGAAACACATTATAATCTTCAGATAGGTACATTATTGAATATGAACAATACTTTCAAAATGTTATACTAATATTTTATTTATACTTAGTTATGTTATTTTCATCGCAGATATATAACACTAAGTAATATTGAAACTGTTATTTAACTAAATTATATGCTATTTAGATAATCTTAAATAACTTGACACAATAATCAATAATTAAACGAATTATTGATATGACGTACGTGTGAATAGTTTATTATTAATTAATACTGATACATAATTCGACGTATCATAAAAATTATTCTTTATATCCTATAATAATAAACTATATTTGTGGATTATATAATAATAAAATTGTTTTTGTTTATGTCGATATCTTACCTAAACTCTAATAGATTTCCATTCACGATAGTTCAAATGTATTAACGTCATGCTGAAGCTTAAATAATACACATTATAAAACTGTATTTAAACAATTTTTTTAAATATATAGATAAGTATATCTACTTAAATTTTGTATTAATTTAGTAAGACCATTGATCTAATTACAGTAAACATTTTATTGTTAAAATTATTGTGTGATGATTACTTAGTCCCCTCAAAATGTTATCGATAAGACTATTGACTAATGTATTATTAAAAGAAACATATCCTGTCCCTTGATTCATTAACAATACGAAATGTAATATGTACTTAATATACCTATTATTATATCTATCACATACCTTGTACTTAAATAATTCAATACATGCTACATGTTAGAACCGAATGATAAAGAAACACTTATCAAAAATATTCCGTTTGGAAGTTAAATTTATGTTATTATTTTTATTTCTATTATAAACTGTCGACTTTATTAACTGAACGTTTATGTTTAAGAAAAATATGAATTTTACTGTTTCGTTGATAAACTTCAAAGTACAATCACCAGCTCAGAGAATGAAATTTATTTATTTATGTAATATAATTACTTATAAGTATATTATATATTCTCTTAAAGAAATACGAATCCTTTGTGTAACACTGATGTCACTTTTGTCTAAAGTTACACTTTATAAAATATGATGAAACCTATATTAAATATCAATACGCGATCTCAGGTTTATGCATCACTATAGTAGATGACACATCCGGAATATATATTTTCTATGACGTACAAGTCACTAAATATCCAATAACTGTAATATGTAATATAGATATAGATGAACTGCTATAAAAACTAAAAATTCCTAATGATGAATTGACATTAATCGGATTATGTATGTGGAAAACTTTTACAAATATGCAAGTCATAATACAGTGTCATAGCCATTATACCACTTAACATTTGCGCATTTAGATATAGATAATAGAATTTTAATTCGAATTTTAGCCATCAAACTTCAAGTATGCCTATTGTTATAGTTATAATTATGTATGTGCATAGTTTTTAAAAAAAAATTTCATAACCAAATTATGGTTCAATTATATATGAAAGTTCAAAGCAAAATTAAATAATATATTGAATTTATACTAATAAAATTTACTATATCTTCAATTAAATATAATATATAATACTACGTACCTACGTATATATATATACATTATACGTATTGAATTTGTATAAATAGGTAATATAATTAAATATAAAAATATATTTAAATTGAATTAAAAAATTTTTAAAAATGAATGAATTATTTCTAATAATTTATCATATTTTTTTTGAATAGAAACGAATAAATATATTATATTAAACATAAGCTTACTACTTAATACCAATATTCTACATGATAAATTATAATCTTTTGAATTGGGTCTGTAGTTTTACACATTTAGGGTAGTATTCATTCCATTATAACACATACTATTACTTGATGACCAAGTCACGTTGGTCATGCATTCTGACGAAGTATTATTAGTTTAATAAGCAGGTAATTGATAACACAATATACCACGAATTTCATCAAAAAAAAAAATAGAAATATAGGTAATGCCATTGAATTCAATTTAGGTGACCCAGACTAAATAATTTTACAATAACAGTGAACTAGAAAATAAAATATGTGTTAGCATGCAAATTATTTTCATGGTATAACTAAATTTAATATTTTATCGTATTCATCGAATTTACTAAATAAAAATAAATATATATTTTTATGTTTTTATTTAATTAGCGTAGTTTTAAGTTAATTTATTTAAACTATACGTAGATTTTTTTAATAAGCATATTTTTCTCGAATAATTTAAAAAAACGTAGAACAACTTAACAATAAAATTATAATAAGCAACACACAATATCAAAATATTACAAGATAAAAAGCCCGACTATAAAGATATCCAATAAGTCGCTTCTAAATAATTGAATTGTCTTTGAAATCAATAAGAACTACGTTGTTAAAATAGCTGGAAAAAAGGAAACCCGTTCGAACAACAAACGTTCTCTTAGTTTACTATAAACTATATATTTTCTCCCACGTAAATAAAATTATAAAAATTATTTATTGATTTTACTTCATTAATGAAATATAATGGCGTGTATCATAATAAAATGGATGATTAAAGTTTTTCAATGATAAATAATCAAATAATGACATCCCATTTTTTAAGATGTTTTTTTCTAATATTATCAGATATTAACCATTTTATTTCTGTGATTTGTTATGCTTGAAATCGTACTTTAAATTTGAATAATCTGTTAATCGTTTATCCTTTATTATTTTTATGAGCTACAAAGACAGGCCACTGATATATAATAAATATTAATGTGACCATAACAGCATAGTACTATTGTCTATTAAAAACGGTCTAAACCACAACTCTAAATTTTTATACCTAGGTATATTGTAGATGTTTGACAAAAAAAAACTAACTTGTTATCGTCGTCGTTGCGGTCGTCACGGTCGTTGACGACATTCGGTAGCTGATGTGCGTCACCAATTGACATAGTTGACAGCCTAGCCAGGTTCAGGTAAAGCAACAACAAGTTGGCGGCCAAGAAAGCATTATGCACATCTTCGGGCAGTGGAAGTGGGGAATATTCAGTGAACAACGACGGTTCAAAGTGGTCTTCTGCTTCATTTCCTTGAAATTGGTCAATATCATTGTCACAGCCACCGCCGGTATCATCGATGCCCGAAGACAACCCCCGCATGGTTGTTTAACTATAAGACAAAAATTTAAAAAAATTAATGAACTCCATTAATGTAATAGACTTAAAATTTAAAATAAAATAAAATCCAGTCATATTTTTGACGACGGTCTGTCGAACACTTGGACACAATAAGGGCGCGTCAGTCACCACCATGCGTTATTATTTTAAAAGGTAAAAAAAAAAAGTTATGTAAGCACATCATACTATATTGAGTATACTGAAAATAAAAATATGTGAAATAAACTACCTATGTGTATTTAAATCATGGTCGAAAACTTTTAGAAAAACAAATTTACATAATTCACCTTCTCTGTCATGTACCTAACACGATCCCTAGCGATATTTCGCAATTACTCATTATTGAACATTATTGAAACTCCAGGATCAACTAAAAATAATACAACTGAACATTATGATACTTAAATATTTAAAAATAAAAAATAAATACAATTTGGCTACTGCTAGAACAAAATATAGAGGTATAATAAATTAATAGCAGTAATCCGTCACTTGTATGATAAATTGTTTAAATAATTATTATTAATAATAATTTCAATTTTATTTGATTGATATCGTAAAATTCGACTGATTTTATATAATATGTGTAAAAAATAACACATATATTTTTTTTTTTATATGACTTTTTACACAAATCATAAACTAATAACTCATAATCCTCCACCCATCACATGATCGTGTTCATTGGGACCCATTATCAGCGATAGAAAATGAATAGTGATATACTATAGTACGTTTGTGAGGAGGAGGAGGAGGAGGAGGAGGAGGAGGAGGAGAAGGAAGAGGCCAAAGTAAAATGTTCGAACAACGAAACGTCCTCGTTCAAAAGTGGTGCAGACTATATTATCGATCAAAATCGACTGTAACCAATTGTGCCGGAAAACGAACATGTAATTCGTTTTAAAAAAAAAAACAGCTTGATGTTACTATTAGTTATTCACCGAACACGTCACACACATACAAACATTTTTACGTAGGAATTTATACCTAACCAACGAAGATGCTTCTATAGTTTTGTTATACATAATAATAAGTCACATTTAGACCAGTAACTGTTATTACCTAACTATAGTAAAATACTAAATACCCTATCGTAATTGCGTCACGAGTTTTATAATATATACTTATTCATATGTCCCAAACGATTTTTTTTTCCCATATCAGCAGTTGGGATCTGAATGCCATAAGCCGACGTGGTTTATGATTTTCATATACTTAGTCGTCTTAGTCGTTTAAGAACATTATACCTACCTATTATAGCTAGTGTGATGAATGACGTATGAACATAATGTCGTAATTTTGTTCAAACAAACCTTTGTTCTACGAGTTCTACTTTTTTTATTTTATTATTTTTTCTACACTTGAAGCTTTATTTTTATGAACCAGAAACAATAATTTATTAATTTTATCTTCTAAAACGCATTGATTTATTTGTATGAGTATATTATAATCACGACATCGGTTTCTTACTAAACCTTAATTATTTATTTTCTCTTCAAGTGTTTCCTTTCATTAAAATCAAACTTCAATTTATTACCAAGACTATAATAGTTGTAACATCTAATAGCTAATAGCATTTAAATTTTGTTCTTGAAAAATGTAATAAGCACCTAATAAAAATATATTTTTATACTTAAAAACAAAAAATAATTAAAAATAAGAAAACATATATTTCACAAATATTAGCATAATTCACAATGAATTATAATAAACTAAAAGCATTAAAGAGTACTTATAACGTATATATGTGCGCGTGGTTAAACGACGTACGTTATTTAATTGTGAAACGTATAGTCTCATATAGAAGTTTTATTTCTAATCTTATTACTCGGTGTAGTAGGCACTCGGTTATCACTAATAAAAAAACATTTTATTTGAATAATTTCAAATGTAAATCACCAGATAAATCACTTAACTGCATGGTTCACATAATAGTCAATGGTAGTGGAACAACGCGTCAACGCACATATATGCATTTGTAATGAAATCAGTTGTATTGTAAGTAAATTATCTATTTAATAGATATCTAAGTGTACCTAAAATAATAACTTAATTCTATGGGTGGTGTTGCGCGATAAATCGTATAACGTAAGATATTGTAATTATTTATAAAGAACTGTACCATGTGGACATCTCGAGAAAACAAAACCTTTGATCAGTTTTGTACCAGTTACATTTACACGTGTTGACGAATACACAGCGTCACTGATATATAAATATTAAAATATTTTATATATTTTATACTAGTCGACTCACAAATCTAAAAATCGTAATTATGATTAATGGGATAATACTGAATTAGTTTCAGTTAGAATCTTCTGCCATCGCTAGATTTTGTTACGAAACTTTGGTTTTAACTCTAAATTATTGGTTGTCTACGACGAAAACGAACACCGTGAGATAATACGCTATAGTATATCCACGATAACGCGTTTAATGCTTTATTATGTGCACTTATTTAAATCCGTATAAAACGAATAATAAATCGTACCGTAACATTTGAAGAAACACGCGAATAAGTGCAAGCATCGGAACATTTTCTCATGGTCACCCCGAAGCATTGAACTCAATCGTGCCCCTCGTTATTTGATTAATGTAACCATATCGACAACGAAAATTTCGGAAAAATCTTAACGACGATGCGCGTGGCCGCGGTTAATACATACGCGAATTACACGATGAACAAACGTCGCCGTGTTTTCGATCGCCGAAATCGCATATAACCATTATATATATTTATACATATATATATATTATATTATATATATAATATATAATAATGTTTATTATAGACGTCTATATGTTCGTACGGTCATGGTAATTTACACGGTGAATTATTTATGGCGGCTATGCCCTACCCGATTAAGTATTTAGGACCGGTTCGCTCTTCTGTGTGTCTATTATATACGTTTATTATTATATAGGTACGCGTTATATTAGACTCCTCCTGGCGGATAAATGAGTCATTGCTGTTGCTCCGGAGTTTTGCACGGTAAACGCTGACCGATGATAGCAATAATTCTGCTTCCATCGCGAGGCGACGTCTCGAAAACTGCAGACGCATTGTACTACGCGGTGTGTACAAGCGTATGTGTCATTGAGTGTACAATTTACGTTCCCTCTGATCACATCCTATAATATTATTCAATTCGCCTATTACACAGTACACATTGTAATATTATATACGCAAACCAAGCGACGTACCCGGCAAGTTTAAGTTGTGCTGGCTTAGAGTCGTGAAATATCTCTAAATAACAAAACTCTATGACTGAAAAACTAAAAAAAAAAAAAAAAAATGGTTATTTGAGTAAAAATATTGACGGTCTCACCATTTTTTAAGTCACAATTAAAACGGAATACAAATTATCAATTATATAATATAATATATAATTGTATAAGACGATATAAAATTCTATGTTATATTAATTGCATATAGGCGCTCAAATATCTAGAGCAGTTAAGCATTCTTAATCATCTTCATTATACATATTAAAATTATTTAAATATATCTAAACTCTGTAATAATATTATTAATTTGTATTATTTTTTATGTGGCTTTGGAGAGGAGAGAATTCCGAAACTACCTCGTTACCCAGTTAATTCTCCAGCGCACCTTTCTTGGCGCACCCGTATCATATATAAACGACAACGGTCTATGCCGAAAAATTACACACTCCCACCGACGTGTACAGTTTACGTATTATTTTGTACCTACATACATATATTATTATATTATATTTGTGTGCAATTTACGATTATATAATTGGTAGTTACAATGTACAGCTTGTTTAGGACACAAACATTTTTTTAACAATTTCAGAAATAAAAAGAAATTGCACAAAAACTGTCGGCTTACTCGAGTATATTTTTCGGTACAATTAAAACAGAATTGTAAATAGTTACATGTATATCATATCGCAATACGCTACACACGCCCATACACGGCCACACGGGTACTTTTTTTTAATATATATTTTTTTTTTATCTTTTAATGCACTGGTCGTATACATACATTATATGATAGGTTTATATTATTACATTTTATAGTACACGATAAGAGTTTAAGCATAGATGAAATGTACGGGCGTTGAATATTTATGTTTTATAATGATATGGAGTCGGTTGTTTAAATTTGACTGCGAATCCTCGGTGGATTATATATGCATCTATATAATTTCAAATGAAAACAATTTGTGTTTTTTACAGCGTGCACGGAATGATTTGTATTATTTTATTAGCTTCGGCGAAAATTAAATCTGAACCCGAGTATTTTACACATAATAATCGATATCACATAAACATACACCATATAACGCTACACGTATGATATACACGTACACCATAATTGTAATAACCTTACAAAACATAATAATTGATTAAAACATAAATATTATGTGGCCTGCATGTAGGACCTGCGAGTTGTGGTCTATTTGTATCATTTAAATATATATTTTCTACACATATATGTGTATTTGTTAATAAAACAATATTATCTCAACTATACAAACACCACCACAACTATTCTATATTTTGTTACAATACAATATCAATGCAAAATAATTTATTGTAGAATCACGAGCAAAAAAAAAAAAAAAAAAAAATGACAAAATCAGTCACTTAAAGACAATATTTTATTAGTCACACAATAAACCAATCTATTTCCGTACAGGTTTAAACAATGTAATAGGTGTGTAAAAACTGTGACGGCCTTATGCACCATGATTTAATATATATTTATATATTGATATTATAGATATATATATCTATGTTATTGGTTCGCAAAAAGCCTTGAAAACGCGGAAGATCTCCTGGGGGCTGGAGAAGAATTCAGAAGATACACCTGTCATCTCTATAGCCCTTTAAGAAGTATAATTATACAATATGACGTACGAAATATAAATATTTATGTACCGAATCTTTTCAAGATATAACTCGGCGAGTACGATTAAAGTTTATATCCAACTGTTTGTTCAATGTTCATACTATATAATAAGAATTTGATAGAGTGTCAGATTTCAATAAGTTTTAAAGTTTTACCAAAACAACATTTCGTGTTCAAATATAATTTATAGCGACGAAAGACAGTATAAAGATAACACGAAACGTTATACGCACGCCAAAAGACTTACGTTGTGATTTCAAATAAAACAAAATAATTATGTCTTAGGGTTTAACATCAAATAATGCACAGGGATATAAGTTTGTCCTTCCCCGTCCATGTAAAGTGTTTGTTCACCACGACCATTAGTTGTATGTGAAACATCGTTGCCGCCGGCGTTGTCACCGCACCACCAGCGTACGTTTACAATGCACGTGTGTAAGAAAATGCCCTATTACATTGTATACCCACGTCCCACAGTCCACACCCATTGTAAGCCACCTCCAACAGACCGTTCCACGTTGCCGAGTCAACAGATAACATATCTCTGTTGCTCTGTTGGACTCTAGGCATATGATTTCGGTGTCTGCTCACGTAAAACCTCATCATATGCCTCAGTTTCGTTCTTTTTCAAAGTTGACCAGTCAAGCACACTGTTTGAATTTTTTCCGACATAGTTCCAATACAGACAGTCTCGTTCGTGTTCTCAAATTTTTTACCAGAAAATGATGGATTAAGCCAATCACATAGATCTCTAGGGCCGTACAAATTTTCCTGTATCTATCTCAAAAGTTCGTGGCGTAATAGCCGTATAAATTTTCTTCTATGTCACCTATAACAACATATTTTCACACAAGTTTTTTCTTTTTCACAAATTCCACATTTTTTTATTGATATTTTAACAACCATCTTATTATTTCTCGAAAAGATTACGTTCCAGGTAACCAGTGTGTGAGAGCATCGGTTCAAAAAAACGTTCAACGAATTATTTTTATATTTTTCCTTATGCGTGCGTCGTACCATCCACATATTAGGTATCTTATTGTTTTACCACCAATCTGTTAAACTTGTCAAACAAACATTATTATACTACTAAATTTTCACAAATGTAATATTGTTTCTATTTAAATATTAATCTATATTTTTATTTTTATTCATTACCATTTTCTTGACCAATTTTTTTTTTTTAATTATTAAAATGTCACATTGTTAAATAGATAATAAGTAATATGAGAATGGTGTGGCATAAGTAGTTTTAGGCTGTGTCACTGTATAGCGCTGTGGTAAAGTAATGTCCAATGTCGCTAATTCTTGGATGGGTGATCGGTAATCGCCCGAGTTCTTAGTGACAAAGCCATGTCCTATACATGGAAAGCTACATCAGAATAATAATAAAATTGTGTTATCATTAGTACATTAATATAACTTTAATTTTCAACTTTGATGGTAGTTTCTGATGATAGATTGGATGTGATTGGTTAAATTCAAAATTGAAATGCTTAGT
Organism: Melanaphis sacchari; assembly: GCF_002803265.2. Lineage (NCBI taxonomy): Eukaryota > Metazoa > Arthropoda > Insecta > Hemiptera > Aphididae > Melanaphis > Melanaphis sacchari. Next base: position 674,054 of record NW_020270395.1, on the reverse strand, counting down.
AATTATTAAAATAATCTAATAAGACTAATGAAAAATTAGAGAAAAACTAGAATTCTTATGCAACCCCCATTTTTATCAGAATCAGCTTAACTTTTTTTTTTTTATTCCATATACGAGTACAATAACATTTTCACAATATTTAGATTAATTTGAAACTATTTATACTATGTATTACCACGAAATTATGTATTTTTCATTTCGGCTAAAACTAAAATTTAATCAACCAAAAATAAGTACAAAATACATAAAATCTTCTAAATGATTAACTAATGGTTTACATAAATAAAAAATATTTATTATTTAAAAAGATTTTAAATTGTTAAATACGAGTACTATAAATACATGGATTATAGATATACAACTAACCAATCAACATTTATCATAATACAAAAACTAAAATCCAAACATTAAGTACTAAACACGAATAATATAATAAATAAGCTATAGGTATAAACTTAGTCGAATTATATTATTGTATTATAATGTCTATTGTATATTTTCAAAGAATTATTCAACGCGTCATCTTTTTAAACAATATCTATTTTTAAGGAGTAAAAGAGTTTAAGATTATGGATCACGAGTATCACAATACATTTACAAGTCATATTATATGCTATGTTTGGATTTATTTATGCTTTATGTTTATTCTATAAGTCAACAACGGAGTTGACTTTCTTAAATCAAAAAATTATAATACATTTACTAATAAGGAATAATATACTTAAAAGAAACATTATTATTTTTTTTCTTTGTATTTGAATTGTTTTGAGAGGCTTATATTAATAAATTATACATTCTACAATACACATCCATATGTATTTTAGAACTTTTCACCTCTCGCAAGTCATATAGAATTATTTTCAAACAAATATTTATAATTTTATCAGTATAGTCGTTCGATTAAAATTGTATGTTTATTGTTTATATAATAAGTTAAAAGTACTTTATTGAAAGTATTACTACGCTATATTACATACAGTGGAACCTCGATAACTCGAACTTCTATAAGTCGAATTTTCGATAACTCGAAAGAATGTCTTGGCCCCTACTTTATAACATATCATAAGTGTAACCTCTGTAAGTCGAATTTTCGATAACTCGAATTTTTTTCGCCCTCAACCGATTCGAGTTATCAAGGTTCCACTGTATTTCCATCAATTAGGAAGCTATTTTCAATATTATACACTATAGACTTGGAACAAGTCACTTGGCAAAATTACAAAAATTTGAAGGAACATAAATTCGTAGGTAATATTATTTATTATGAGATTTCCCAAATTATTTGACATTCTGGACTTCGATAATAATTATAGAGATCAAATTTAAGAAAATGTAAAATATATAAAATGCTTATGACTATCAGTGGTTTTAATTTTTAATTCTCAACAATTTCTTCGTTTTATATTAGGGTTAGTTCAATAGCCAACAAGTGGTTATTTATTCTTATGTTTCGACGATCGGATAATGCTTAAACTTGCGGCTGTTTTAACTATCTTTTAGTTATTAAATTAATATTATTCGCAGCTAGTATTCGTGATGCCCGGTGTATTACAGTTCAGTCTTTCCTCAGGAAACACATGCTTTGCATGCGGTGACTCAATCGTGTTAAAGAACTATTAATGGGGTCATTCGCAATACGTACACGGTGCTCGAATACGTATATTATTATTACATCCCAGTACAGTTATAACCAACAACCTTGCTCAATGCCACGGAACGTGGGTAATACGATATGAATAAAAATTTATAACGTTATTATTCTCTGTCTTCTCCTCGAAAAATGCAAAAATATTATGATTTATTTACTTTTTTACATATCACGATTGTTACTATATTATATTATGTTTATGCTGTTATGTGAATGTGTGAATTTATGCGTGCATATATATTTTAACGTGTATGTATATTGTGTACACTTAAATAATATAATATATGTATATACGCAAATGTTGTTCATCTCCACACACGGACGCACACTTTCTCACGGATTTCCTCAATTTCCTTCGTGCTCCATTGTTCATAAGTTGGCGACGGTGACGGAGACTAGGTCACACGCGTTATAAAAAAAAAAAATCAAAAAAAAATATCTGACGACAAACAAAAAGAATATAACATAGAATATATACATATTATATTATACATATACAAAAAAAGTAACCACGTATTGTTTCCAAGTCATATATATTTTTTTTTTTTTTGGTTATAACTGTAATTATGAGAATCGTTATCATTTTATACGACCTCAGTGACGCGGCTTGGCTGCGAAGGGAAAAACGGCAACAAGTATATCAAGTAATCGGGTCAAGGGTTTGAATTTTTTGCGAAATTGCAGGTCGAAGGACCTGCATAAAACGTGCATTTGAGAAAGAAACGATTTTCACGTACTCTGAGTTCGTGCATAATGACTGGTCAGTATACACTATAAACAACACAAGTCATTTGTAGATCCTGTATAGTGTTAACCACAATTACAAAATAATAATTATGTTTTATTGACAAGTTAACTGTCTAAATTATTATTATTATTAATATTTTGGGATGGTAATAAAAAAATTCTCGTCAATTAGATACTTATTAGTTTTTGACGATTATTGTGCGCGTCGATAATGATTTTGTACGAAATAATCGTAATAATAACAAATTAAATAAATGCGATTTACGTATAAACCTAAAAATATGTTATAATTATTTATTAAAATGAAATATATTGAAAAGAATTCAAGTTAATTTATTTCATAATATTGCGTATTCATAACTCAAATAAGTGTATTTAGATGTTTAATTTTTTTAAGATCAAAAACTAATAAAATTATAATGGGTTAAAAGCTTGCGTTATACCGATTTTAATTTACAACTTGAAACGATACAATTTTTATTTAGGTAATTATTGCGAATAAAATATTCAACATTTTAAGCAAATATACTAAAAGCAATGTCAAATAAGATTAGTATACCTATCACACAATGTAAAAAAAAAAAATGTTGGAATAAAATGTATAAACACATTAAACAAAGAGTTATACATAATCATAGAGGTAGGAAAAATAAATTTAGCACCCTTTGTTTCAACGTATGATGTTATACTACGGATTTCTAATGTATTTGACCTCGACATGTTTTTAATTCATAAGCCTCGTCAAAAGGTTAATATTTAACGGATGTTTGTAATATTTTTTCCATTAGCTTTGTCATCTTATTGCGATTAAAATCTAGAAAACATACAACAATCAATCAAACTGAAAGGTTTAAAATCTAAATACCTGTAACATTATAATCCATAATTATTTTTTTACAATGACCTCTACAACACATACTGCTTTCGCGTGTATAAATTATCGTTCACTAACGCCGTATTATAGTTCTGTTAATTTAATTAAAATAATTATAGTTTTCATGATTAAAAAATATTCATTAGGCAATTTATTTTATACAGAACGTTACTCATAAGTATTCAATAAGCCAAACGCTTACTTTATGTTAGAATATTCATATAATTCAAGTATAAAAAATACTGTAATATCCGTATAAATAATAAAATATTCATTAAAAAAATATACACGTCAATACCTATATTATTTTACTTCAAAAAATTCTTTATTTTATTTTTTAACTAAATTAAATAATACTTTTTAAAGACTAGCACACCACATTTATGTAATTATTTAACGCTATACTATAAAATATTTATAGACAAAATACAAAAAAAAACCCAATTCCCTATTATACTAGCTGTACATAACTAAGATAATATTACTTCGTAATTAACTCTATTGCGCAAAAGAAACATATTATATTGTATTGTGGCATAAAAGTACACTGAGTGGTTGAGTTTTATTTTATCACGGGACGACTACGTACACATAAGTAATGTCATACCATAATATAAATTGTTTGTAAATATTTAAATATTATGTAATAATTTTTTTTCCATGAGTGCTTACATTTATACATCTACTTGTATTATACATAGTATCACAATGGTTGTATTGACAGGTGCTTATGATACTTGTAAAACATTCACATTTTTTAATAGGGTAATAGATAAAATGTACAAACATTATTCTCTCTCTTTCCCCTCTCCCCATAAACATGACCGAATTATACCACTGCTTCTAGAGATAAACTTAACATTATTAACTACTAATGTTATAATAAAAATTATAATCAATAACCCATAGGCTATAAGTCAAGTGATTCAAATATTATACGCATTTTTGAAGATTCTAAATCTAAAAACAAATATGAAATAGAGCTAATTCTGATGATTTTTAAACTACAAAAATATTTTTCCAATTTAAATTCATTAAATTCGACGAAAAAATAGATTCAATAGTCAATATTAAATCTAAATGGGTTTGTTTTTTAAATTATCTACCAGTATAAAATTATAATTTATAATATTGTCAAAATGTCACCCAATTAATTATAAATACATTTTTTACAGATTATGAGTAAAATTATTTTCCTTTCTCCTTATAATAAAAGATTTTTAAATAAGAACATGTGTTTTAATAAATAGTGTCTATTATTTATTGTTTTTTTTTTTCTTAAACGTTCCTTAAAATATTTAAATCTTTACTAGGGGTCCTGTGGTCGCCAGTATTTAATATGATGCATGTTAATAGTTAAAATTAGATATAAATATATTATGTATATGAAATATAGATACGTAACTATTTTATCAATGATTTGAAATTTTGATGAATGATTTAATAGAATTATTTTATTAAATTGCACACGGAGGTTTCAATGGGTTTTTGTGTACCTACCGCTAGATAGCGTTAACAATACCAACAGTCAATATTGAGTAAAGAAAATAAACGGTGTGCATCGTGCTGCTCATAGAACCTTAACGCATATAACACTTTCGCAGTCATGCCCATGCGTATATATATCTATTAAAAGTATATCTATTAAAATTAATAACCATCAGAAATACTAACATTTTATATACCTATTATATAATTATTATAACATCAATTAAATACGGCTATACAATGGTTTTTACAATATAATAATTATTAAATTAATAATTTATCGTGTATCATTATTATTTAATCATAATCTGTTTATTGTTACAGCTGAAATTCGCGTTATGAAGAAACGAAGAACGCAGATACATCTTGTTACGTGCATATTTATAGTGCAACGTAGATCTGATTAAAACAATATAACTCATATGACTATGTATAACATAGGTAAATACATGGATAATCATATATTTAAATATGTTATACAAAATACAATTTCAGACTTTTTAGGATCAAAGCATAAACAGTTTCTATTGGGCCATGTTTACTAAACAAACAAGGACGTGATACGTGCCACGTGGTATGGTTATTCGAGCTTAAAAGAATTTAAGAATATTACAATGATTATGTTTATGAAGACAATTAACTATAAAAGTACCTAAACTATAAGTTTTACCTAACCAATAATGCTTAAAGATAAGAAATTAGTATAATACCTATATAATAATATATGTAAGTATGTAAGTAATAAATATGTAACTATATACAATCAAAGATGAATGTTTTACCCGAAGTTGGGCTTAACCAATTCGCTGGACACCTATAATAATAGCTATGCTTACACGCAGGCAATTATTAAAATGCGCAGTTGTGCAGATGTTTATTCAGATAAGGTTGATTACACTGGAGAAATAAAATCGATTCTAAGCTTCACACTAGATTCTTATGCAGAGAACTAATGAATAATAAAGGTGAGTTTGTACATACTATCATTCAGACGAATAGTTCGAGTGAATGCGTAATCCTCTGAAAACGGGTGAAACAAGTCTCGTTCAGCTGGAGTTAAGCAAAATTTGTTTCACCGCTGCTGTATAACATTATATTACACGTTTCATATTATAATAATATGAGCATTACAAATACACAAATGGTGAGGTAGGTAGTAGATGAAGATTTTTACCGGAATTACGTCGCGCTGCACATTACACTTTTACGAATACGCACTCGTAGACACGAAAAACGAAAATGTTTCGGTCATAAATTGTACGGTGGAGACCATGACGACGGTTTCATAAGACTTATCGAAAGTAAATATCAAGTAACATAAAGTTAGATTACACTGATGAAAGTTTTATCTATAAGCCCGCTGAACAGTATATTCGTAGCGAAGTTTAAAAGCGGGTTTCCATTTCCACGTTCATGTGTAAGTAAAAAATTTATCATAACAATGACATTTTCCGTTAGTCCGTTTTTGCTTTGTCATTCATAGCGAGTAAATAAATATTTATTTATTTAGTACCACAAAATGTTGATAAAACAATCTACATAGTCTAATAGTGTTACCACACTACTATTTTTTTTAGAATTATACATTCCAAGCAACTAATCAAGGTAGAGTGCATATCAGCCACTTAAAATTATATTTTATTTACAGAATAACGAAAATTTCAAATTTTAAAAGCATCTGCGTACTTACTTAAAATATGTTACATATTTACGCATGTTTGTAGATAATCACTAGCCAGCACTACAATTTCAATGTTAAAGGTTCACATCCGATACTAAAATATTTTTAAAAATCATTTGCTTTGTCGACAGTGTATGAAGAAAATTAAACTTTTAGTTGAAAATTAATATTATGTTTATATCTATTCTAAAATCATGCGGCTAATTTATGAGGTTAACGTACTTTCAGCATGACACGTGGACACATAGAAGAATAGTGACGAGGGACGACAAAATTTTCTTTAAGCTGACACATGAACAATAAACAATTTCAAGGTTACCGTACGCGAACGTTAATAATATGGACCGCAAATCAGAATAATTGATAGTCGAATAATTTATACCACGGTTAAGGTGACTACCATTAATCAGTAATTGGTAAATGATTTACATTACTCGCGAGCACACCTATAAAGAGCGATATTTTTAATTGGTCAGTTTTGAAGAAAACGATGCCCCATGTACTCTGACTGTCAGCTGCAGCCCCCCATAATCTTGATAAGACGGATCTCAGCTTTTCACGGCTCTCATATTATAAAAAAAAAAAATCAATATTTGTCAAATATATACCTCAAAATACTAAAATACTAATTTTATTTATAACAAATGAATTGAGAAAAGTGTAAACATATCATAGATATAGTATTATGTATATACTATAGCATAAATAGATAAATAGATTTTGAAAATCAGAGTAGTAAAATAGTCAAATTACATATAAATTGCATATATTAAATTACATCAGCATTATTAAGTTATTATCATTGAGGTCGTCAACGATATTCGATACGTTTCGATGAGAATAAGGATACAAATGTGTCAAAACACTCAAAAATCAAAATAATCACATTAAAGGTGTTTTAGATTTCAACAACAATAACACTAATTGTGTGTACTACCATCAAAAATTATATAAAATTGCATATCTTGATAGAAAAGTACCGATCTAGTGCTATAACTATGTGTGGTTTTTTTTTTATTTAATTAATACGTTTGTAAAAATATAGTTCAGCGTTTGTGTTTTATTAATTTAAATAATAATATTTTAATAACAAGGGATTAGGAACGTACAAATAATAAATAATAAATAATTAAATATTTAAAAAAATAACGTTAGTATCGTAACTAAAGGGGATCTAAAGGTACGAGCGCAACTGAGCTCGTTCATTTAGAGAGCCCAAAATAATACAATATTTTTCTTTAAATAATTTATAACAAACTATTTAACTAAAAATTTTTTTTTTAATTATTCCAAATTATTATATTATAACTTATAATTATATGGGTAATATGTTTTTACAGTTTAATTTAATTAATTTATATTTTATACACTTAATAAAATCGATTATAAATATTTAATATTATATATTATAAATTATAATCAATATTATAAAATATAAATTAATTAAATTTAGCATAAAAATAGATTTAATACCTAGTTGATTCAAAACAAATCTCATAAATGTATTGACATTTGACATAATGCATATTTTTAGAAAGGTAAAATTATTGTCCATTGTTAATATACAGTACACTCTGACAATTTACACAGCACATTTTTGCCCAAAATTGTATCGTAATAATTGATCATTCATGTACAAGTATAATGAAAACCTTTCATAAGATTGCATAAATTAATAATTATAATATAATATTTAATATTTTTCTTAAAAAAAAATAAAAACACATAACAACTGGATGAGGTGAATACATTATGAGTATATCCCTCTACGTAATAATTTTTTATAACGATAACTTTGCTTTTGAATAAGAAAAACGTATAGCACGCCACATTTACCACATCTGTCAGATTTCGTTACGTTGACAAAAAGAAGGTGTTTTACGTACTATGTGTCATCAAGAGATTATAACAGGGGTTCTTAACATTTTTAGTATTATATACTCTTTTGCAAAGTAAAATATAACAACCGATCAATCGATCCCCTTCACAAAAATAAAAATATTTTTTATTTTAACTGTAATTTAATATTGTAATGCTAATTTAAAAAAAAAGTATTATTGTTATGTTGTAAATCATAATAATATTATAGGTACATAACACTTTTTTATAAAATAAAATACACTAAAACAACAATAAAAATTAAAATTAAATCTTTTCTGTGAACTACTACGTAACTATTTATATATAGACACCCTAGGGCCAGGGGTTCATGGATCATCAGTAAAAATTCACCAGTTCTCAGGTTAGAAGATATCATTTCTCCAGCCACGTGTATTGTCTCCAACTTACATTTGTAAGCAATTTGTCATTTTGTACAACGTACATACAACATGGCAATTTTGAGTTGAGCGGAACAGATTCTACGTTGTTAACTTTAACATTAGAGTGAATTGACCTATTATCAAACTTTCAGGTAAGAACCTTATTTATATTCGTACATCTGTTTTCCCCGACATATAAATTTTTAAGTTAATTATGCGTACCTATATAAAATATTCAAATTTTAAATTATTCATAACTCGGTTAAAAATCAAAATATTATAAAAAAAAACAATCATTCAAACATAGATAAAACGTTTTTTCTTTAAATGTTGATTATAGTTCAATCCACTTTCATATTAAAGCTAACAACACAAAATTGAATCTTCTCAACGCAAATTTGCGTATGGTAAGATGGAAACAACACATGCAAGTGTGATATCCTCTTAGGAAAGATATCGCAACTTTCACGGAAAGCACTCGTTACACGATTGTGGTTAATTATATGAATAATAACATTTTATAGAATGATAAATAAACTTTAATCTCGTCTATCGTTTAGTGGGACTTGTTAATAATGTAATACTTGTTGAAACTTTGAATATAAACATTATTTTCCGGTTATAAATCAAGATGGATTCGTGCATGGTCTAAGATAATAAGCATATATCACAGCACTCATTCCGGACTTATTCTTAAAATGTTCACAAGTACATTTTTTTTGTTTCCAAGTTATGACTTATTAAAATATTATAAACCTCCATGAATGTTATTTCACAGTTCATATATCCATTTGAAATTCTTTTGAAATTTAGATATTTGCCCTTTGTTAAGTTTTTGTACCTCCGGACAGCTGATAGGCGTTCTCGGGTAGGACTGTTTGGGGGGGGGCACATATTATAAACGAACTCGTGCAATAGTATTATTATAATGTACCTGGAAAGTAATAGTGCAGGTATGGGATGAAGTACACTACTTTCGCCGTGTACACTATGCGTACACTTCGTTCAGCCAAATGAGCTTAACCCGCGAATGAAATATCCTATATATGTCTGCGACTATACACTAACAGGTATACGACGGCCGCTGCGGGAAAACCGTCTCGATCCAACGTTACCGCGGTGGAAAACGATACGAATCGTACAAAACGCAGAACGTTCCGCAGTACTCCGCCTCTATGTCATAATAATATTACATCAATATCCGTTATACACACAGCAGTAATAGTGTAACAGCACGACAATCCGTCTGTCGGCCGGAAACACTGTTTCAGTATGGCTGGCTAGTGCGTGGGCACAATATAATATGAAACACGGCCGTTAAAACAAATGAATAATAATAATAATAATTTGAAACGTCGTCGATCGAGTAAAAAACGTTCTCGGTTCGCGGGGCTCTCGTCGTCAGCACGTGAACGCCCCAGTGACCAGCGACCGCGGTTGGACGTGTACTACCGACCGAACGCCGGAACGCGCACACTTTGTCCAGCCCTATCGGCGGCAGCCGTGGCGGTGGTGCTGCGAACGCCGGTGGTGCAGGAGAAGAGACCTTGAACCGGCCGACCGGTTCGGCCGTTGTACAAACACTATTCTTCCGATACAGTCGGGACGGTGCACGGCACGGCACGCACTGCGCGTTTGCATTGTAACGACGACGACGCTGTATACGTTGTACAATGGAAATCCGTCCGCCGTCACTCGTTCACTCGTTCGTTCGACGGCGGTGCGGCGTCGGTCGTCCGCCGAACCCGTTCGCCGTCGTCGGTCGTCCGACGCGAACGCCTAGGCCAGTGGTCGGCAATAGGCGGCCCGCGAAGGAAAAATAATTGGACCACAAAAAATATATTTTTTAATAATTCTGGTTTTCCATACACATAATATATATTTTATCTATTTTTATGATGTGTTTAGAGATTACGATGGTGTTTATCGTTTATTGCTTTTTACAATAATATAGTTGCGATAACACAACAATTATTAGCTAATAATATCTGAGTTTTTAGTTTTTACTGGCCCTCGTAATTTTTTTTTTTTTTTTTTTGATTTTCTGGATCTCCATAGAATTTAATTGCCGACCCCTGGCCTAGGCCATACGTAATATCGTTATTACATTATCCTCGTCGGTTGTACGACTGTTGGGCGGCGGCGGCGGCGGGTCGCGGTAGTGGTTACCGGTTGAACGGCGGTGTTGGCGGTGAGGAGGGGGTCACGCTGTGCGGACGCGTAACGTATTGTCATCGGTGGACCTGCAGAATCGGCTCCGATGACGCGTTCTGCAGTGAACGTCAGATACCTACGTTACGCACGCGAGTCGGCCCATAACAATGAGCGCTCAAACCTGGACCCACGAGTAGCGCGTTTTTCAGATTATCGAGACGATTTTTTTTGATTTTTTTTTTTTTTTTGTACTGCTTTAAAGCGATGTCTTGTGGAGATTCAGACATCCGCGATTTTCAAACAAAGACCACCCCTCCCCCTTCCGCTTTTCTATTGTAAATTATTCGGCGCGTCATTTTTTTTTTCCGAAAATGTCGACGTGTCGAAGTAAAAATGCGAACGAACGATGTTTAAGTTTTATTCACTATTTGTGCAGCACAATATTGGTCCACGACAATGGGTTTGGAAAACGCTGGGACTTTGGCGATTTAAAAGTTTCAGTAATTAATATGAATCCATCGACGTTATTTGTGATTTATAAGAATGGTCCAAGCGTATAATAAATATTTAATCCAATATTACATTTGTTTTATATTTTGTATACCTTAATATACAAATATTATAATCATTGAGAGATAATCGTTCAAACTTTGAATTAATTAAATAAAAATAGTATTTTTAAATACATTTTCCACTAAATGATTTACAGTAAAAAGAGAGGGTTCTCATTTTAAAAACAGAAGTTTGTATCACAACAGAATCCTTCTTAAGTAGTATAAAAAATCACGAGAATTTGATGTTTAAGTAAATTTCAAAATTTCAAAAATTAGTATTAGTTGTTAATTTATTGTTAAAGGAAAAAATAAAGATAGACATGATTGATGAATCCACTCCCCCCCTGTATAGCTGTCGTTAATCGTTAAATCGTATGTATATATTTGTATATATTTGTATAGGTGCGTATATCGTATATCGGATTTTATACAGGTTAAACAAATTGTATTTAGGTTGGGTAAACTTTTTTCGAGATAACTACGCTGCATGATGCACGACACCAATATATATAATCATTGTTTATCTATAAGTTATAAAAATTTACCATCTAAAGAAATCCAATGAACCATGTGAGCATATAAAAGAAAACAACATTATATTTACAACTGAAATATTTTTGTCAAGTAAAAAAAAAGTACGAGTATGAAAAACATACAACTTTAATTTGCAAGGACCTTTACCGCTCTATTTTAAGGTTATGCATTTTTTATAATTTTCGCATTAAAATATACTGCTTACCGAGCATATATTACAGCAAAATTAGTCATTTTTATTTGTCATATTGGATAGAAAACATTTTAAGCGTGCATGTTATATCTTGAGATTTTATATTAGTATATTATTATAATAAAGGATAAACTAAAGAGACGAAAATATAGAATAGTATGAGAATACTGAACTAGCGTCCTCTTAAACGTACCATGCAAGATTATACTTATTATTATTAGCGAATGTTTTTGTAAATAACCATAATGGAATCGCGCACTGTCTTGCGTACCAAGTGTTCAGCGCAATCTGTGAGATCATAATAATTGTAGTTGTAATGTAACGATATTAATATATTATAATATCTAATAAAATAAAAAATAAACAATATAATATCTAAAATAACATTAAATAAGTTATTATTAATTATTGTAAACATTTATAGACGATGTACTTAGTTATATACCAGTCGTACTATAGTGCAGTAGTGCATTATGATATTTTGTCTGTCGCATGTAGATTGTAGGTACTAGATACATCAACGAAATTAACATATAATATATTATATTGTACATATATTGTATGTTTGATTCGTATACGTTTTCGTGACTGTAAAATGTATAATATAAAATTAGATGGTGTGGTCATTTTGTGCCAGAAGAGTTCATTATCCTTAGCGTTGGATTCGTAAGAAGAATACTGGTCACGATAGTCATTGTACAATGTACCTTTATGGCTTTATAGTACTTAATATTGTATTAACATATAATATTAGAAATGTATATGTTTGAGAAAACCATTAAGAACTTATGATAAATGACAACAATAATACTTTTAAAGCATACATTAGTATACATTTTTATATTACCAGTTATTTACATATTGGAAACAGGACATTTTCATTAAATTACTGAAACACCAGATAAAACCAAAAGCGCAACTACATAAAACTTGTAATTCTCTTTAATGTATTCGAAATAATTTTCATTGCATAATATTTTAAAATATTATACTTATTAGTTATTTACATATTAATATTTAATTAAGCATAGTGTGACACTGTGCAGGATCAGCTAATTTTATGTGTTCAAAAGACTAAAATATTATTTTTAATATCTGTAGATTTGTATGTTCTTACATTATATTATATTTATAAGAACAAATCATAATATTGTATCTACGCTTGTGGTTTATTTTAAATGAATGTACCAGCTATAAAATGTTATAAGTATTCTTCACATCTACAATTAAATATACACAAAAGATACGTACCTAGCATTATAAAACAAATAAAGACTTTAAACTAAAAATGTTATTGGTCATGAAACGACCTCAAAATCGAAAGACAGACATCAATGATCGATTTTAATTTACAAAGTATTTAACCACAATGTCCATTAACTTCTCAGAAATATCTTTTATACAAAAATGTATGCATATACATTACGAAATATGTATGCACTCATAATTATCATAAATTCATATTAAAATAATACATTACAATTATAAAATACACATATTATGTAAAATATGTATCATCGTATCCGTATGTAATAATAATTTTATAATATTACATAATCTATAAAGCGTAAAATATTGGATCATAATGTTCTCGAATGTTTTTCTTTGTAATTTGTGGTGGTTAGCTGAATAATAATCAGTCGTTTTTGACACGTACGTTTTTCCATACCAAAAACCACGTTCCTCGCAAGTATAATAATTATATATTTTGTGAAATAAAAATATTATTTTTTATAATATCTCTTCCTGTCCATGTACGTGTATACTCTGTTATTGGCTGGTAATTTTTTTGTTTTGCAAGTGGTTATTAGTATGTACTTTATACTATAATTTATACATATGACTTATATCTAATAACGTATAACGATATCTGTGGTACTTACCTTTTTTTTAGTTTTTTTTTTTTTTATAATCAAATTTTCAGCAATACGTCAATTATATACATAAAGAATCCAACGATTTTCTTGCCATCATCAACGTCGTTATAGTGTTGTTGCTAAGAACGCTCGTTCCCGCCATATACCTAACCTATACACTATCGATATTTATTAACGAAGCACGTCTTGGAATTCAAAAATGGATCATATTTTAACATTACAATATTCCGTCTGAGCTGAAATTGCAGAATAATTTGCACATACATTTTTCTATAGGTACCATTCTACTTTTACTAATTAGTATAATTTTAGTAGATATTTTAGTCTATTTGAAATTATACTTAATCCTATCACCTAATAGGCTTTGTATTAAGGCAATTCATCGTCCACATCATTCCTTTCGGACAAACAATATCTACGCATGATCTCGTTCCGGAAATATACAATAGAAACACTCTGTCATGCTTCCGCAATTCTCATATCTACGTTTATAATTAAGGCTGAAAATCCAGTAACCACGATGATATTTACTGACACGGATCTCTGTTTATCTGCAGCACTTAATAGTCTCAACTATGCTGTTTCTATGATCTTGTACCTGAAAGAGAAAATACGCAATTTAAATCGAATAGTATAGAGAAAACTAACAGCTTTAAAAAACATAAATATAATGTAAAAATAAATATTTTTAGTGTAGTTTTGACCAAATATTATAATTATAAAACGTGGAACCATCATATAAATGTATCACTAAAAATTACTGTTAATTGTTGTGGGCTAATGATTGGGTTCCAATTCTAGTATAATTTATCAGTTTTTATGTTTTTAAAAATATTTTATCATATTATACAATATTCTATAGATTTTGAAATATGGTATTTAAACTGAGTGTCTATGCATTTATAATATACAATTATCATTTACGCAGTTATTCAAAATCAGAATTTAATAATAGTGGAATAAAATACCGAAAATGAAATTCAATACACGGTAACAGCTGCAGTAATAAAAAGTCTAATCCTCTATGATCAAAAATAAATAATAATAGAAGCGAGTTCAATTTATACAACAATTAAGTATTTTACTCTTATCGTTTGTAACGTCTTTTGTTACCATTATAGA
This sequence comes from Melanaphis sacchari, assembly GCF_002803265.2. Classification (NCBI taxonomy): domain Eukaryota; kingdom Metazoa; phylum Arthropoda; class Insecta; order Hemiptera; family Aphididae; genus Melanaphis; species Melanaphis sacchari. The sequence goes on along the minus strand of NW_020270395.1, from coordinate 658,921 downwards.
GATCTAATATTGTTTTAATATTTTAAATTTTGATACAATCACATAATATCAATACACCTTATGTTACTACTTAAAACTCTGAGTACTCACATCAGTTTTATAGCGCTGTTACTTTAAGTGTGTATTGATGAATGATGGTAGTTCTTCGTATGATTAAATCCGAATATTGTAACATAAAACATTATTACGTTATTGTGATTTGTGAGGATCACGTCACGTAAACTTATGAAATCAATGATATGTTTTGTTTTGTTTTAATTTCAATGTAACACTATAACTGTATAGACGCAGTAATTAATGATTAATTATTAATTAGCAAACAAAGTATAGTAATTGATTGCTTAAAATAATAATACGATCGATCCTATATACCGGCTATATAAGACCTTGGAGTGTCATGGTCTTTGAACTATCTTCTCTGATGATGCGTAATGTTGGCCCGGCCTAAAGTTGAATATTTTACCTAACCTTGCGTAAAATTAATAATAAATACATTAATAATATAATACCGAATAATTAAATTCAATATTTCATCGTTAAACATATAGTTACGTGAAATTGTATTAATATCCATTGATTAATTAATTGTTTCATAAAATTTAATACATAAAATATAATTACGAGAGTTAGAAGATATAATAATCATTTCCTATAAAATTTTAACTAAGTTTTAAATACATTTTAGAGGAGTGTTGTAGTTTCAATGGCGCAACATACAATATTAATAAGATATTTATTTTATACCTGGATACTATCGATTCTATTATTTCTATTTAGAATTTTTAATCTTGCTCACGTTTTACCTTGATGTTTAAAATAGGTACGTATTTCTATTGGATGTATTAATTTCATGGCTTCTTCTTCTTCTTCTTCTTTGTAATCTAAGTCTAATATTTTATTTTGACTCCTTTTGAGATATTTTTAGGCATGATAAACTTTTACTATTTACGTATATTATTATAATTTATATGCACAAAATATTTTCCAAAGATTTAGAATAGTTTTAAACTATTGTCTATTTATATAATAAATACCGGAACCTAATCACCTCGCTCTATGGTAAAACGACAATGCAGTTAGGCTCAAAATTAATTACCATAATATATTCTATAAATATATGCTAATACTATTATAATAATTAAATATTAACAATTTATTAAATAAAATGTTTTCGGGAAATTTTAAATCGACCTGAGGGTTATCTTGGTAAAAAAATAAATTACTCGAATAGTAGTATCAAAAACTATATCATGAAATATGCTTGGTGTTGGTAATATGATATAGTCTGACAGATCGTTAGAACCATTTTTCGTATGTAATGATTTATTATCAAATTATAATTTAACATAAAGGTACATGATTCATTACACTGTTATAGTGACTCAATGTCCAATGACGAGGTACACTTATCACATACTATACAGCAAAGTGGTTTTCTAATTTCCCCCTTTTTTCCTTTTAAATGCATGAACGTCCCGTTAGCTGGGAAGGAAAACGGGTAATTGCTTGCCCAAGTTTTTTAAATTATGTATGGCCAAACATTATCTACTATTGCCACATTAACTATGACAAAATTTTAAATATATAATTAATTTTTTTTATTATGTACAAAATATTATTTTATAGTAGTTGGATGTGCTCACTTATCGGCAATAATTCACTAGTATCTACGCAATAATAATAGGAAGTAAAACGTTTATTTAAAAAAAAAAAATCATCATTTAAGTTTTAAATTACCTTTGATCCCTGCTTCCTCTAGACAAATGTCTGAGGGCGCTATGTTTCATATATTATGTTTGAATGATAAATCTTATTACCTATTTCGTTCATATTTTCGGTATTTTCAAGCTGTGATATTGAAGAAAACCTACGAAATTGTACGACTCGTGTGGCTGAAAATACAACGGATAAAAGTGCAAAAAATATGACTACACTTGTGTTAGGGGTGTTAAATCGGTCATTTACCACAACCCTAACGTGTGCAAAGGCACCGGAGGGATTCGAACCCTCGATCTCCTGTTTACTAGACAGGCGCTTTAACCAACTAAGCCACGGCGCCATTGGTCGCGTTCGAGCGAACTTGGCGTATTTAAAAGTTTACCGCGTTCATGAAAATATATTTGTATACCGACTTATTAATTATTATTACTGTATTGCGGTTCAATTTAATGTTCATGATGTATTTTTTATTATCCGTTGGCACAGTTACCACAATGTCGCGATCTTATTATGAGGTTATCTAGCAACAACAGGTTGACAAAAATCCGAGTAACAGATTATGATTCCCAATACATATAATATAATTATAATCCATGATCCATCGAATATATCCGTAATTAATATTGAGTGGATAGTGTGAATTTTTGGTGCAAAATAACTGTATTCACTTAATTTCGTTTTATATTCCAACTTTAAACTTCTATGACTACTATAATTTTTGTAATTATACATATTACATGATTAAGTGAAATGAATACAATTATTTTCGCATCTTCAATCCAATGTCAATGTGGACAGAATATTAGCATAGTCATTGTCCGCTTGTCATATCGATTAAGATGGACAATGGTATCAGCAATATGATAATATAGGCATTGTGTATAACACAATTAATGTTATTTACAATTTCTATATAGGTGCGTAATTATATTATAACCTATTATAGGTATCTGGTATAGTATATATGTGTAAAATGTGACTGATGAGTACACGGTTTGTAAAAAATTTAATAAAACTAAGCTTTAGTTAACCACTAAATATTCTGTCTGAATTATAATTATCTCATGATGCAATTTGAGGAAAATAATCGTTAAAAATGTAATAGCAATCTGAAGGTAGGTTATTTTGTACGATTAGTAGCTGTGTTGTGCAATATTGTGTAGGTACCTACCTAATAATTAACAAAAATTTGACTAACCATAATCCATACAGATAAAGCAATAATAATTAGTATGTATTATACCAATATACATAGCTAAATAAATATAACATTATATAAAATGTATTAATCTAATTTGTTAAATAAAGACGAATACCACATTAATGGTAAATAAACGTTTATCTAATAATCGATACTTGAATTAACACAATCATTTATAAATAAATTAAATAATGATTTTCAAATATCAAATATCTCACGTGCGGAAAGTATTGATTGCATGAATATATAATAATACAGGTACACGATATTTATATCCACTATTCTCTTGTCTGTTGTCGAAAGTTAATAGTGTCAATTGGTCAGTGAACGGATTATTTTTAAATAATTAATTTGTCAATGTAAAATCTATTGGCTACTTCAACTTCTTCAAGTATGAATTACAGACGTAAAATAACTTGACACAATAGCATCGGCAATCGGCATTAATATGCAATATCAATGGTTCTCAGTATTTGATATTAGGTATTTATAATTATTATTTATATTTTTCAATAAATTATTGTTAAACTGTTCTAAAGCGAATACTATGTTGGAAAACAAAATTTTGTAACAGCAAACATAGCAAACTGTTAAGTGATTTATCATAGTTTAACACCCCATATCAGTCATACCCATAAAGAAATTACTATACACCGATTGAAGACAACTAAGAAAACATTTTTTTGAACAATCATTTTAAGATGGAATTCGATCCGACCGTTTTCAAGGAGTTCAATATAGGCAATTTTTTAAGTGCGTGTATAGTAAGTAATCATTATAATGTGTGTAACGGTAATGTAAAATAAATAACAAAACATTCTCACGTGTATATTGTTATTCACGACTGTAACTGCAATATCTTGTAATTATTTTTAAAACTAACATTTTGATATCATTAAATAAATAATTATGTGTTCTACAAAGTTAAATATATACTTCGGTTCAATTTCAAAATCAATCCTCACTAAAATTACAGTTTTTGTGATACCACGTATAAATGATATATATATATAAGTTATAACACGTATCTGTGTACAACATTTTTATTTAAACATCACATATCTCAATCTTGCAATAACTCGTATAGTCGTATCTTCATCATTTTTTTTTTTTGAAATACCTCTAAAGAACAATAAAGTATATTTAATAGAAAAATACAAAATAAATTAATATTAAATTAAAAATATGAATAACAAAATAATTGTAAAATAATGTCAAGCACCTTTTATCAATTCAAGGAGCACTAGAAACTCGAAACTTTAGATTATCACTAAGTTTAAATCCCTGCACATGTAAATCATGTAATAATTATTAAATGATAATTCAATACTGTTGATTATTTTAATAAATAATAATACTTTTATTGTTAACCTTACGATGAACAGTTTTAAAATTTTAAATTAGATAAACGGTTTTAAAACTCCAATATAGAATAGATGAAATTTACGTCTTAGTATTGACGTGTAATACAATATTAGTAGTTATTTTTTAAATAGACATTTCGGAAATATATGATATATTTATAAAATATCTTAAGGAGAAAAAATTCAATAAACGAATCTGATAAATAAGATTAATTTTCAATTACTAAATATCATACGATGAATTAGAAAAAATGGAAAAAATGCATTGACCTCGACGTGATTTGAACACGCAACCTTCTGATCTGGAGTCAGACGCGCTACCGTTGCGCCACGAGGTCTCCTACAACGTCGAATGCAAACTTGTTTATTTAAGCAAATTCTCCACTAAATGTTTAGTAATACTAATTATATTTTATTAAACTAACTTTCCTATGTAAAAGGTGGCCCAAAAAATATGAAAATTAATACTTTACCTATAACAAAATTTTTTTTTAGCAAAATCACAATTACAATAGTCACTTATCAGTTATAACTACAACTGCAAATTTCAAATCGCTTAATTTCTAAAATAATAGATCCTAAAAAAAATTCGTATTAATAGTTTAAATTGAACTTTTGAAGTTTGAAATGACTACATACAAAACTCTTAAAACTAAAAAAAAAGGATTATAAAGAAATATGCTCATAAGATTTTAAGGTAAAACTTTTCAATTATCGTGACTACCAACGATAGTCAAACAAGTAATATTAATAAAATAAAATTTGACATACCTAATTGATTTTTAAGCTTAACATACATAATTTACAAATTCGTTTAAATCGTCTTCATCACACATGTTACAATAACATTTATCTCCTACACGTTTAACATAGGTACTACCATATCCAATTTTTGATTTTGACATATTAAAATAACAATTTTTATTTTAACTGTTAAAAATTATAAAAACATTTGATATTTCTCACACTTTGCAGCGAAAACTTTAAGAATAATAATTAATAACTATCAACTGATGGAAATTTTCAATTTCGTTGCTGAATTTGAGAATATTTGGATAAAACCACCGTAAGGATTAGTATACATCGATCACCGATTAACTACAATGTAAAAATGAGTTAACTAAGTAAGCCCAGTGCTATACACGGTGTATTGGTATCCCGCCGCGTTTTCCGGCGGACTAGCGATATGAGGCGTATCCGTCGAGCGTATTCTGCTGTGTATATTAGTATAATATCTAAAAAAAAAAATTATAAAATTATGGTATAAACGCGACGTTATCTGTCCATCCTAATTTAAAACAATGTAAAATTAGGAGTTTACGTTTTTATTACTCCAGCGTTTGTCCGTCAAAACGCAAGCCGACTGGTGTTTTCCGCTGCGGATGAAAACGCGGCGTATTACATCCGTCGTCTATAGCTTCCTTGATAGAAGATAATGAATCGACGAAAATCGCCGCAGAATACGCTGTGTGTAGTCCCGGTCTAACGAATAACAACAAACAATTTTATTGTAGAATAAATTTAACAGAAATAAAGATTAATAAAAATGTTTTATATACTTTAAATTAAATTTTGTATTTTTAAATACATGCATAACTAAGAAAAACCCGTGTAATAATAATTATATCAACACGTGATTGGTATATGAGTATTCGCGTTCATGTTAAGATATCATACGAGTAAATAGGTATACTTTTTTAAATAGGTACCTGCACAAGTTCTTAATTTCAAATACACGGATAACGGAATCCATATACACGTGTACTTTTATACTCGTGGGAAATTTTTAGTCCTAATACGTAGTTGCAATAACTGAAAAGTACCGGTTTTAAAGTAATCGAGTGTTTGACATGCATCTCACTCATTTTTTTCATAAATCATAATACCTACAAAAATGTAGATATAAAAAAAATAGTTAATTAAATAACGATTAAATAAATACTTGTAATACCTATATCATTTTTTTTAAATCTATTATTAAGGCGTTGGTGAACATGTAAAGCGGTATAGTTGCATTTATGCATTATGCACACTTTCATTGTCCATTGACTAAACCGCGTCCGTCACATAGTTCGTTATCTACCTACTCACTCGTGCAACTCGGCGAACACGTTTTTATATTACGATTGTAAACTTCCAAAATGTAGAAGTTTCGATAATAGTCCACTTGAACTGCAAACGTATTATCTTAGTATAGATTTTTAGTAGAACGAGGAATGTATAAGTTTTTACAATGATGTGTGTTTAAAAACGAATTAGAAAAAGGAGAAAAATAGTGATAAACCAAGATAATAGTATATCATAATAAGTTAAAAAATAATTTGACGAATTGTAATATTATTTAACATTTATATATAGTTATGATATGTAGTGTTATACATATGTATGTACATTTTTATTTTATCTTTTTAACTTAAACATCCAAGTTATTCTTGTTATATAATTTTATCATTGCATTAATGTTTTAACATTAAAAAAAAAATTAGAAAATATAATTGCGTTCTAATAATGTTGTTATCAATACGAATACACAGAATCCAGATGAATATTATAACATTTTTACGGAAGTCGATAATTTGAAGAATAATGACAAAAAATTATAAGTATTATTGACATATATCCATTTAAGTAAAAATCCCTGGAATATCAATTATTATACAAAGATTTAAAGTACGTATTATTATTTATTATTACTTAAAGTATGTATCTATAAATTATACAGTAATAAATAAGAATAGTAAAATAATATGTTTAATAGTTGTTTAATATCAGAATTTCGATGAAATATTAAATTAAGTTTTTTACTTTTATTTTATTTAAAGTAAAGGCTTCAGCGGCATAGTTTATATTAACCTACAATTAAACACAGAGAGAAAAACAGATAATAAAAACAAGATTGAAATATTTATATTTGTTTATAATTTCTTACTTGAATTTATTATTTGGAAAAATATGTAGATTGCATTGGTGTTTTCTTCACTGAGAGCTAGTCGAAGACATTTTCCGTGTTTCGGTGTATTTTGAACATCTAGTATAACGATAATGTCAATCGAAAGGTTTACCTTAATTTATAAGTTTGTAACAAGACACTCAAAAATATGGTATAAAAATTCTAAATAACCAAAAATGTGATACTTGGTAACTCAAATTTATTTCAAAATTCCAAAAATCAGAACTTGGATATGATCTTTGTTAATAAAAAAAAATGGAGATGAACATGCTTTGTGATCAGTAATCACTCTGTTTATTAAGACGCAACGATTTCTCAACTTTGTCATATATTTGAGTAGGTATTTTAGGTCATCTCATCTAACGTAATGACTGAATATTATACATTATATATGTTGCATCCACAGAGTGAAACCACTCATTTCATGAACTGGATATCCAGATTGTGAAATTCGTTCAGGATCGTAAATTTTGACGAAAATAGATTATATGGAAATCCATTTCATGAAATGGACAATACCTAGGTATATTGTGTACTTTGTGTAATTATTATAAAACAATTATTTTTGTTCTTTACCAATAAATTATATTATATTAAATTTGTATTTATTTTTCATACACAATACATTTAAAAATTATATTTATTATATTATATTTTAATTAAGTTTTCATAATATGTATACAATAAAATATAATATAATTTTATAATATACGAGTATAATTGTATATTATATTTTATAGTAATATTATGTTATATTTTATTATATTTTTTTATTTTTTATGTGAAAAATAAATTAAAATATAATCTAATATAATTTATTGGCAAAAACAAAAATAATTTTTTCATAGTAATTACACAAAGTACACAATATATTATATAGGTATTATCCATTTCATGAAATGAATGCTCATGTAATGTATTTTCGTCAAAATTCACGATCTGGACGAATTTCACTATCTGGATATCTAGTTCATAAAATGAGGAATTCCACTGTGTGAATGCGACATACACATATAATAACAATTATAATTGTTTGATTTTACCAATATACTTCGATATTTTTACAGATAGAGTTCTTTAACTATCACGTGACCATCGTTTCATGGGCACTGCCATACATAATATATAGCCTTTATATACCATAAATGCTTGTAATCACCATCGTTCCGAAGAGCAAAAACATTAAGTTGCACAACACCGTCGACCAAGTCGAAAGAATCAATCTGCCGCTGAAAAATGTCGAACATTCATCGTTGTCTCAATGTCTCCGCAACTATGAAATAATTAAATAGTTTAACGTTTAAAACGATAAGAGTGTATACGCTAGACGTTATTACCATACTAGGGACATCTGTAAAAAAATCATCAAACAATTTTTTGAAATCGTTGAATTGATCGTCAGCTAACTTTATATTAAATTTAAAAATATACCTATTTATGTATAATAAATGTACCTATATACATATATTATGTATATTATGTTTTATATACCAACATTGTATGATTCGTTAATACAATTATTAATTAACTTTAGGTGTATGTAGTAAAATCGAAACATCGATTGGTATAGTTACTTAGTACTTTATAAATAATTATATAATATTATAATGATTAATGTGCCAATGGCTTTAGTAGTTTTTATTATTGATATTATAAAATACTCGATATCCGTATGGAATGTTACTTGTTTGTTAAAGACTTTCATACAACACAAACACAATGATTTACAATTTTTAAATGAACTGTTTGCTTAATAGTAACGTAAAAATTTGAAACTAATAAAAAGCAAATAAAAAGAAAATATTTAATCATTTTATTTTTATTTAGTTAGGGTTTTCTACTTGTGTATAACGTTATTTTATCTATATAAATCCTAAATACGCAAAGGTAATATTACAAATTATTTCATAATACACACACTTAAATATTTAATGACCTCATTAATTGTTAATGCCTACATTGTATATCTATATAGTGTATATTATATGAATGTTTAATTTTAGTATTTAAAAATCTCAACATGCTATTAATCAATTAATTAGTTATTGAATGATGTTTGAAATATGATAAATCAATGACATGTACTTCTTTACGATTGCCTAAAGAAAAACGCGTTAAAAAATATATTTCTGCAGTTAAAATAAATCAAGAAACTTAGAGTATTAATTTTTCAATTTATTATTAGTATTCAAGTCAATATTAGGGGTTGTATAACGTATTTAAAAACTAACAATGCCCATTTTTGTCATATTTATTAAGATTTAAAATTAATTAACTTCATTAGTAATAATAAGATTTTAATTAAGTTATTATAATATATTATACCTATTAATAAATAATAAATAATAAAAAATAAACATATATACATAAGTGATATCGACTAATAATATTCACATGAAAATAAGCAGTTAGATACTTAAAAGCAAGCACACAAATTTATTTGTGTATTTGAATTTTTAACCATAAAGACGGAAATAGTTATAAATTATTTTCACAGATTATTTTAAACTTTGAGTGGAGCAATAAAATTGATTTACAACAATATATGTTTTTTATCAAGTGTCCGGAAAAAGTAATTCGATTTTCAACTTTGAAGGTAAATTCTAGTAACAAATTGGATTAGAGAGGGGGACTAAAAAATTCCCAACACTTTTCTGATAAATTAAGAAAAAAAATTTAGAGAAAATGGAATTTTTAAGCAAAACTAGTTTTCAACAAAATCAATTTTCTTGATTAGCTATAACTCAAAAACAAATATTCATAAGTACTTAAATTTTTTAATAAACGTTTAAGTATATTCAAATTTTCTAAACGTGATATTTTCAAAATATTTGGAGCTATTGATGGTCATTTGAAATTTTTTTATTTATTGTTAAGGCTTTTTCTATAAATAAATGGAAAAACGTTGTAAAACGATTATTGCTATAGAATGTAGATATAACAACAAATAAATTAAGTCGATAAATTACGTACCGTTTCGAAGACGCAAACTGCGCTATAAATCATTATTCTTTGTTTCATTGAAATATGTTAATGTTACTTAAAGTTATTTATTCAGAAAATATCCATGTCTGTAAATAAAATTATAAATATTGAAAAGTATTTTCGCTTTAATTAAAAAAATCTGATCCACTCAATTATATTTTTAAAAATTATGAAAAAACCTGTTGTTATGACCCTTTTTAAAAATATGTGAGCAATGAAACGTGGCATATCTATGCGAATTATACCTACTTCCAGCAAATTCTAATAATAAAAAAAAATTCACATTTAAAGTTGATAAAAAAATCATTTTTATGAATTTATCTTGTATAACCAGAAACAAACTAAAAGAAAAATTACCGATATTTTACAAATTATAGAATACGACCAATTATGGATCACTTAAGAAATTAAAATCCCTATTTTTGGTAATACAATTATTGTATATTTTAATAGGTAGTTTGGTAGTTTAGAACACTTATATTTTCTAGATCAATATATTTTTGTGTTCTCAAGGGAAAAACGTAGGCAAATGGGTACCAATTTGCTGAACGTTAGGTATCGAATGGGTTGCTATTATGGGTGTGTTAAACTCGAGTTCAATAATATAATATGTATAAATCTTGTATGAATAATGATTCTGAGCGAAAACGGTCCATCAACCTATGTATATAAAATGTTCATAAAAAATTAATTTGATTTTACGATAATTTTAACTTCTATTAAGTACAAACTAAATCCAATTTGTAACTCAAAATCTCCCCCCAAGTTGAAAATTAAAGCATTTTATCGAGAATTTATTGTGTACTTAAACACGAAAAATGACACATCATTGTAAAATCAATACATTCATTTCTCCGTTCAGAATCTAAAATGTAGTTGTTAATATAATTTATGGTCAGTGCCTTGTTATGTACCTAAACACTTATTTAACACGGAATTTTTTGACATGTAAGTCATATTTTTAGTCTGATCGATCGTAGTCTCGTATTCGTGGTACTTATTTATCGAATTTACAAATTTAAGTCAATACGATCAATTTATATTCTTAAAAAGTAGAATTTAAAAACTATAAGAAGATAAATCTTGAAATATCTTTGGGTTACGTTTATAAACATATTATATATACCTATATATATGTTAAAAAAAAATATATTATTCAATCAAATGCCACAAATCACGAAAAATTTATTCGACAATCATTATATGTATAGGTACGTAAAAATAGAGATATCATACTCATAATTCATAATATATGTTAATTATATATTATATATTGTAAATAATATATACTATGTTCAGATTTGATGTTAAGTGTAAACCTACTTGGGTATATATATAAATATGATAAACTTATACATAATACATATAAGTACCTACTTGTTCGCACTTGTTGCTGTTCCACCACGAGCAGTAGCTATCGCGCGAGTTCAAACACTACTGCATTCGTTGTTGTACACTATAGAGGAATAGTGTATTAAATGCGTATCTATTAATCGTTCACGACCGTTCATACGACGTTTTCTTCATCCAAAAACTACTTTTTCTATCTTTGGAGTTTTTTTCATTTTGAGCGTATTACTACTTTGTTTCTCGGTGAAAATCAGAACAATGAACATCGACAGTGTGCTCGTCACCGTGGGAATGGGCCGTTACCAGTTCGCAGGTTGCGTGCTTTTTGGCTTCATGATTATGTATTCGAACGTGTCGCCGGTTACCTACATCTTCACCGCCGGTGATTTGAAATACAGGTAAAATAGTGATAAAAAAATAAACTGTTCGTTACTTTATAAGCTGATTTGTTAGCCGTAACCATTTCATCTATACGTTATAAACATATTTTTCGAAAAACAAATTTAAGTATTTTTAACTATTGTTATATAAATTAGTAATAATAATAGGAAAAGACAAAAAATTTCGATTTCCTGTGAATAATATTTTTCCAATTATTAAAAATTTACTTAAATTATAATATTTTTCGAAACATTTAATTTCGTTAAGATTTAAACTTTAAATGTCTATAAAAAATGTAACTAAATTTTTTTGAAATTTTTTAATTGTGATAGAACAATTTATAAAAACCTTTAAATTAAAATTTTCTATTTTCAAATAAGCATTTTATCATATTATTTTTAAACATAAATGAATTCAAAAAAAAAAAAATCGAAAATTATTATTGGTCTAGAAAATATTTATCGTTATAATTGTAATATTAAATTTATATATATATGTATATCAGTTATCATGTATATTCTAGAAATGTACTAATACTTTTCTATTTAGTTCCAAAGACACAAAAATTATAAACTTAGTATTTACATTTTAAAAATAGGGTTTTTTAAATAAGTAATAAATATAAATTTGTAATTTTGATTTTTATGAAAAAAAAATGAGTAATTAAAAAATAATTCATACAGAATTCTACGATAATTTTGTGCAGACTATAACTCTTTATGTGTATTGTTTAATGAGTTAACCTAATTTTCTTTTTAAAATTTTAATTTTTTTCATATTAAATTTATCATGCTTAAATTATTTGGTGACTTTTTTACATTTAATACATTTACAATAAAAGAATTAGAAATTTCTCATTTTCCCATTGTTTAATAGATACCTACTGCAGGAATGGTATCAATGTGTAACACACTAAATTGTTACAACAGTCTCAGGTACATTAATATTCAAGTTCTATAAAAATAAGACACAATAACCGTCTCATTAAAATTGAGTAGTATAAAATACATGACATTGGGTAAATATCTAAATCATACTTATATAGTTTCTACGTAGTTTTACAAGTAGATATATGTACTTGAACGCTTGTATACACGTTTAAATATCAACACAATCGCTTTCTATCTTGTGTTTATCGATATATTGTTACTCTAAATATAATATGTCATTATTATTTACCATAGGTGAAGCCAGACATCTTTTCCAGGAAATGCTCAATAATATTTTAATATCCTTTATTTTAAATGTATTCTTAACTTAACTCAACCTTCACAACCATACTTAAATATTATTAAATTATAATATTTAATAAAAATAATTCGATATAAATCTTCAAATTAAAACAAATTAAAGATACTTTAAACATGGTATTTATCTATTACTTTTAGGGTATCATGGTGTTTCTATTAAAAATATTGAAAATGTAATACACGGTTCTTTATTAGTTTTTCATATAGATATTCAATAAATAGAAATTACATTTTATGCATTTTTTTTATAAGTGTTCGAAGATTAAATTTTGACACAAAATTAAATATTTAAACGAAAAATAATTGTTTTAGTTATTTTTTTTATGTATTTAATATTTTAACGACCAAGACAATAATCAATATATAGATAACAGTAAAGTTTCACATCATATAATAATTAGATGTACTTATATGAATATTAATCAAACTGTTAATACATAATTAATAGCTTGATTTATGTTCAATACAATTCTTTTTTATTAAATGTATGGTGAATCGATGGAAAAATCAAAACGGAACAGTGTTAGATGCGTCTGAAAGGCGGTACTTCAGATTGAATTTGATTATATTAGCTGAAAATTTATTATATAACCGTAGAAACTTTTAACTTTTCACCATAACGTATATTATATTTTTCTATGTACCTAGACTATGAATTTATACTAATTTTAAGTTATTTAGGTGTTTCACAAACCTATTTCAATTTTTTAATCATATTGGTGTTGATTAATAAAAATTATAAAAAAAATTAATGTATTACATGTTGTTATATTACAAAATATGTCATAATTTTGTTAAAAACTAGATAAATTTTAACCAGCTATAATTATACCATATTACTAATAGAAAAATCACTACTTATAGTAATATAAATAAATTATAAACATTTTTTTGAAATAGAAGCCGAATCAATCGTTTATTGCAAATTTAACATGACCATTACAAGATTAATTCAGTAGTCTAAAGTTTTCCTATCTCAACATAGATTTTTATAATTAAAACATTTTCAGAAAAATGTTAGTACTTAGAATTTGAAATCAATATAATAAGTTTCCGTTAAAAAGTCAAAGTTTTAATGAATGTGTAGAAACTGATACAGTAATTAAAATAAATTATAATATAAAATAACTTCAATAGATATGAGACAATATTATATATATATAATTATAAGTATGGAAATTGTAAATATTTAAGTTCAGTAAAAACATTACGAAATTAATCTACTCGTTAAAAACGAGTACCTACTCATAATTCAATTTCATTAAAATATGTAATTAAACTTGTCACTTAAATATAACCACTTATATAGTTCTACCGTATCATCGACACATTTTGGCAAAAACATAATTAGTATGAGAATTTCCTCTTGAGAGAAATAACATTATTTTGTTTATACATCACAACAAAAATAATTGTCACTGATAATTAAGAATCATCAAATTTAGAAATTATGATAAAAAAAATTACCGAGATCTCTGATTCGACAATATAATAATGGACTTATAACAACCTTGGGAGTTCCAATTAACCATATACTTAATTAATCGCTTATTATAGGGAATTTAATTGATTTCATTCAAACAGAAACCTAGATTATATTATTCTCAGTATCTTATCTAACAAATAATAAGAGATTTGATAACTACTATGAAAAATTGGAATAGTACGTATAAAAAAATATATCAACAAATTGCCATAGCTATGTTATGTTAATGTATACATTTTATTTCAATAATATATTATTATTTTAAATCATTAAACCTACATATACGACGAAAAGAATTTTACTGAAAAAAATAACAAATATTTAGGTATAATAAAAATGATTAAAGATTTTTTAAATAAACTATAATATAGGTTGGCAATGTTTTCAAATAATATTTAATTTCTTTTAAATTATTAAATTAAATAAATTCATATTAATGTTGTTAAGATATAGTTTTATTTATTTTATTTTTTTTTTTAATATCATGTTAAAAATGAAATTGTAGCTTTCATAAATTATGTATTTTCTAAAATCGTTTAATAAGATCATATTTTGTTATACAATTAATAATATATATATATATATACAACTTGATATTATCAAATAACTATTAATTGTGTAAATATATTAATGTATAAAAACAAACATAAAAGTTTCAATTCTACGTTACGTAAATTACAATAAAATAATTATATATTTAAAAAAAATATATACTTAAAAATTATTCAATTTTTTGGTTTTATAATAAACTACTATTTAAAACTTCTATTAAAATTTCAACCTCGTGCTATAAATTGAATACTTTATATATTTTTAACTATAAAAAAATTTTAAAGTGCTTATGATTTTGACGAAAATTTTCGTCAAAAATTGAACTTTAAATATTTTTTATAAAACACTTGCTTTGTATTTTTGATTTTCATAATTTTGTCGATTAGTTTATATTAGGATATTATTTTGATAATTTGGAGTATCTTCACTGTTTATATTAATTTTATTTTTCATTTTAATATAATATTATACTTAAAAAATACAAATATTGTAAATTGTTATTGGCTCCGTACTTAAATGATCAGCGGTTCGCGTTAAACGTTTTATAAGCTATTCTTCCTTCCCTATTACTTTAGGTGCACGATACCGGGATGCGACTCACAGAATCCGGCTGAAAGAATTTACGAACCAGAATGGTTGCGATTCACTACTCCTTACCGGGAAAACACAGGACTGCCGCACAAATGTAAGCGGTACTCCAGGAATCCGGCTAATAGTTCGCAGTGTTTACAAAATGTCTTCGACAATAACACAATAGAATTATGCCATGACGGATGGGTGTTTGAAGATAACGAGAACACCATCGGCAATGAGGTACATAATTTGTACATCATTCAATTATAATTATACTAATAAAATGCTTGTAGTGTATGTGTGTATGTGTAAGCAATCTACAGACAAATCTATCACATTTGTAACTCTAAAACTTAGTTCATATCTAATCCTAATCGTATCTTAATCTTATATCCAGAAGCAAAAATGTGCACCTAGAAACCAAAAAAAATTGTATTAAATAAATTTAAAAAAATAATACACCGCGACATCTATACCTAATATATTATCCCATTTTTTTATGATAATATACTGAAACGACGATTTTATTAACGTTTACACGGCGTTGTAACTAGACTACTTAGTGTACACTAATGCCATTGTCAATTTTCGTTTAAAATATTCTAAAGAAAAAAAATCAAGTTTAATGATAATAATACTATAATGTCTTAAATGCGTAGTTTTTATTATTTTTATAGTTAAATCATAAGTAAATCAAAAATATATCAATAAATAAAATCAATATATCGATTTCTAAAACAGTTTTATTAAAATATCAGCAATACCTACATCGTTGTTTCCTCTAAGTTTGTCTGTATAATACGATTATAATTGTAACACGTGGTTTAATCGTATATTCGGGCTGCAACTTTGTATACTATATATATGTTTAATATAAATCTGTATTTTATTTACATTGTATATTGCATAGTTTGAACTTATGTGCGAGGAAAATAAATGGAAGCTGTCAATGGTGGGCACAGTCAACAACTTAGGTCAGTTTATCGGCATACCCGTGTCTGGAATAATCGCAGACAAGTGAGTCTACTATCCAATTCAGAATTATAATAAATAGAATGTGTAATACCCATACTAATCATCTTTTTTTTTACCAACAATAACTTAATATCTATAAATCTATAATTACCTCAGTATTTCTTATAGCTTAAAAAAGTAACTTATTGCTTATTAGTTATTGTTTACCTATACAAATAAAAAAAAAAAAAATAATAATACTAAAAACCATTAATATTCATATTGATCGTTGTAATATATTTATGCCGGAAATTTTCAGGTTTGGTCGAAAATTCGCTATGGTGTTTTGTGCTGTTACATCGGCCATAATATGTATTATTCAATCGTTTTCGGTTAATTACCAGATGTTCTTGGTTTTGGAATTGTTGTCTTCCATCATTTCCAGTGGTGTTTATACAGTCACGATCATATTAGGTAAGAATATTCTCTGTGGGTATTTGAAATTTAAAATCTATAAAAAAGAAATAAGTTGCGAGCCAATCAATATTTATGGTAATTTGTTTTATGATCTAAACACTTTACGGATTAAACAGATTATATATTGTATGAAAAATTTAAACAGTTATTTATTATTCATTTCAACGATTATTTACCCAAATATTATAAATTTACAATTAGGTAAAATATGAGACTATAATTTAAGATTGTAAATTTTCTATAACATATGTAACATGTTAAAATATTGTATCAATAATTATACTACCTAAAGCGGTAACTTTTGTTTTGTCAGAACTCATAGTCAATCCAGAAGAACTTTAAAAGAATGTTGAAATTTTTCTTTGTCTTGGGTGTTAATTCTCCACTTGACACAGTTAGTAAAAATGAAAAACTTTTGTTTAAACAGCTAAACCTTTTCATTATAGAAGAAGAACAAAATTTATAAGATCGATAATTTATTGAATGTACTGGTTTGATGAAATGTATACAATCACTAAAATTATTATCTGTCTGTTCACCGTTGGGAAGTATATATAAAACATACTATTTTTTGTTTAAAGTTTTTTTTGTAAAGTTACTCTTAGCAAACGATGATTATAATATTATATTATCATAGTTACTTTGTGATATATATATATTTTTTTTTTTTAAATAATAATTTTAAAGATTAAAAGACATATATTATAATGATTCAGTGTTTTTCCGTGTAGCACAGAAATTATCAAGCAGCACGTTTTTGAATAGGTTTTCTGAAGCTGCTAATTTTTCATCGTTTCTGTTTTCCAATTCTACTGTATACTACGTAAAAGTTATATTATGTCAACTTCATTAATATAACCACACTTATAAAATGTATTTTATTTATAATATTTAATTATCGTAAAAATAATAAATATATACATAAACGGTGAAGTATTTATATTCGACAAACATAAACGTACATTAAATTAATTGTAATTGGTTTTTAGTTGAGTTGAGTTGAGTCTATTTAGTCTAAAACATACTCATACATGTAATAACCACAACATTCAACGTGCAATAATGAATTAGGTAGTGTTATACGATTTATAATTTTTGTATATATAATATTAGGTTAACATAGTAACGTAATTATATTAATATTCAATTACTAGGGTAACTTCATGAAAACTCTGACTAAAAAATAATTATTATAACAGTGAGTGTGGTCTAAATGTAAGGAATTGAGTAAAAAAAATAAAAAAATATGCTATATCTAGTCCAAAAACATACATATGTTAAAAAGTAATAATTTATCTTTTATGCAGTTAAGAATAATTTCTTTAAAAAATTATATACATTCTGTTTGTTTTTTTTACAATATTCATAACTAAGGTTTGGTTTCCATTGAAATTATTTAACGAAACTATTTTTCGTTACTGTAATGCGTTTTGACCCGATTGCAAAAAATTACTACGACCAAAGTTTTCTGGGAGGAGGGATTTGTATAGAATATGTTTACGTATAAAAAATAGCTCAATGACTTTTTTTGCTTTGTATGACATATTTGCAATTAATTAAATAATTGTACATGTCGATTAATAAATAGGTAGTGTTTAAATTGTCTATAGTGTTTTTTTTGTTCTTAAAATTAAAAATCAGAACTTTATAAACCATAACCATTATATAACCAAACAGTAATTTAATAAAATTATTGTACATATTGATTGTGGGCTAGACTGTTTAATGTAGTCATTTTTCTATAGAAGTAATTGGACCTTATTATTTAACACTTTAAATTATAATCATATTTCATAGAAATAGATATTACTTTGTACTTTGTACCTTGTACGTAAAAATGTTTTAATATAATATACCTATTTGTTTTAATAATACCTTGCAATTTAAAATATGTTTGAAAAAAACATTGATAGTTTGCTAATTGATAAATTAATTTTCAAATAGTCTAAGCTATTTGACTCACACAAAAAAAAACACACTTAAGAGTTTAAGAGTTAAGACACAATTTATAGATAGTTAAATTATGTTAACCTAACGATAAAAAAAAAAAAAACGGAAAGTCGGGGTTCAAAAATATGAGTTTTAATCTTTTATGGCATCAAAAAGGTTCTGAAATATAATTAAGCTACTTAATTTTTCACACTTCTAATAAAATATATAAATATGTAATCACATAATATCTTACAATTATACTATTTATATGTGTATTAGTTTGTATTTTTTTTTAGATACCTATTTATAAATTAAATGTGTTTTTAATAATAGCTATGGAGTTGGTGCTTCCTAATCACCGAGTACTATACTATTCGATTCTGGAATGTTTTTATCCAATTGGTGCAATACTCGTGGCTTTTATCGCCAGTCTAGTGAAAGACTGGAGGCTTTTGTTACAAATAGCCAACATCCCGGGATTACTGTTCTTATCATACTTTTGGTTATTATCTTGAGATTAATTTTGTTAAACTTAAATATATTGCTGTTATTTTCTTATGTAAAGGCTTATGGAAGAATCAATGAGATGGTTGGAAATGCAAGGCAAACATGACAGAGTAATCAATGTGCTCAAGAGAATAGCGGGTATTAATAAAAAGTCTTTACCTGTACTACCTTCAAACACACAAATGGAGGTACCTAATAATTTTGAAATTTAAATATTATGAATAAACTATGTAGATACATTCATACACATTAAATAATAATTTTACTAATCTTTGCCTATTTGTGATGAACGTAGCTGACTATTTGTGAAAATTTTTTAATGAATCTGATTGTAAATTAAAAAATAATTACCTACCAAGTTACTAAATTTCTCAAGAGCATTTATGTGTAATAAGAAAAATGCATTAAGAATATTTTTCACAGACGATCAATTATAATGACGAAAACGACGCAAAATACGTCAGTATTTTAAAAGATGTAATCGGCTCTCCAACAATGTTATGTAGATTGATCAGATGTTCACTTGTGTGGTAAGATTAAATATAAAGTTATTTCCAAATATTTCACTAAATATAAATAATACATTTTAAACTATTTTTTAAATTATCTTTTTTGAAAAATAATTGAATAATCATGATTGCTTAAGAAATATTGACTATACAGTCAATATTAATTTTTGTGATTCTGGTTTTATATATTTATTTTGATGATAAACGATTGCGTTCGAAAATTAGTGTAATATTGCCAATGTACTATAGTATACTAGTTATTATTCAGTATTAATACCAATAGTAGTATTTTTGAATAAAAATAGTATCTCAACTGTTAAGATGTTAAGTGAAAAATATATGTTTCTATTAATTATATTGTTCAATCAAGTTTAAATTATATTTTTAAATAATTCTAATAATTAAAACTACTAAAATATAACAATAATATGATCAAATAAAAAATATATACGTAGAGTAATACAAAATGTATGTTATAATCATTTTACCACATAAATATAAAATATTTATAATGAAAAAAAAAATAATACAAGTTTTTTTTAAATTTAATAATATATATTTCAAATGATAAGTAATTATTATATTTTTTACAGTATTTTAGAAGGACTTTAGGGGACAACTTAAGAAACTCAAATGGAAACCTAAACTTTTTTTGCAACTATAATGTGAAGATAACTTTTGAGAGTATTTCGATACATAAGAATCGGACAAGAATTTATCAAATTTAGAAAAGAAATTTATGAGTTATAAGTATTTAAAGTTTAAATAAATGGAAAATTATGTGTGATATCCCTGTACTATTCCACTTCACTCATCTAGACTTTAAATATTAACTCATAAAAAATAAAAATGATTAAGTTTCGATTTTTAAGTATCAAAATACTCCAAAAAAATTCTTCACATTAGGATTGTAAAAAAATATAACTTTTCATTAGAAAATTTCTTAAACTAACCTCGCAAAGGTTCCCTCCTAAAAATTTGTAAAAATATTATTAACTATTGAAAATCGCTAATTATTTTAAATATTTCTAAATAAAAAAATGTTCGTATCAAACATTTCTCTCCGTTATGAATATTTATATAAAAATTTACTGTAATATAAATTAAAAATTACTATATATATAGTACAATAAAAGTGAAAATTATAAATTAAAACCTTAGTATCAATAACCAGTCCTCAAAACTGTTGGCACTAGAAATAATGATCACAATAACGTTTATGAAACTTTATCAAAGGTAAACGATTATTTCTTAAATTAAGTATTTTTACAAATGTTCATAATAATTGTGAACAAGGTCAATGTCGCACTAAGTTTGAGTAGGTACAACGTACATAATTATGATGATAAAGAAGTTTCATACACAATCATAACGCACTCTTTTAAAAGGGTCTCGCATGAAACATATTCTCTAAAAATCACACATGGTAATATGTATACGTTACCATTTTCTACACAAAATGTTACAACAAATACAAATTTCTTTCTCACTTTATTCAAACATAAGATAAACAATTAACTATTAAAATTTATTTTACTTTGTGTTAATCAACAAGTCTTTAATTTAATATTTAAAATTTAATTCAGACCATTAGTCAGCAGCATATTATTTTATACATTCATAAACTATAACCATACATTAATAAATTATAAGATAAATGTAACTAAAAATTCTACTGATTATTTTACTTAATAATATTTATAGTCAATTTACAGACTTTAACTATGTCACATAATAATATACTATTAAATAGGTCAGATAGTTGTATACGCAAATAACAAACATGCTAATCAAGCATTTATTAATATCTTATGTATTTCTATAACTATAAACTAATCAAAATAACAATATTAAAAACAAACTCAATAAATTATTATTTTAGATTTTGACTAACAAAATTTCTAATAAGTATTTCATGCTGAAACCAAAAAATTTTAAAAATATATGAACACAATAATTATTTTTATAGACATTTGAAGTTCGAATTTGAACGATAGTTACATATTTTTACGATGAAAGTTAATTATGTTTTTTAAATTCAAAACAATTATTCATAAGAATTTAAAACTTTTACTTACGTTATAAATTTTATTAAACATATTGAAATTTTTAAAATGAGTAAATTAATTTTGAGATATTATATATTATGTATTTACACTGTTTTACGGTAATTTAGTATTGACTTAAAATCTTGTAACAATAATATAATAATATAATATAAATAAATATTATTATTTTAATATTGAATACCTATGAATAATATAAATAACATAATTAATGCAATATTTTTTTCATTAAATTAACCTTCCGTAAACTAATAGTAAAATAAATTACTTTAATTGCAATATCTAAAACATATCATCATAAAATATGCTTATTGATACAGACTGATAGATCGTTTTCACTCAGAATCGTTTTTCAGATACAATGATGTATTAATTTTAAAATTTAACACATCCATTGCATTAATCTACACGACACCAACTGTATCGTAGGCAGTACCCATTCACCTTTTTAACTCAATGCGTATATGCTTATGAAATTATGGAATTTAAATAAAGATGAATCTTAAAATATTAATATACATTTTGCATATAACTTTCTTATATTTGGATCATATAATAATATCATAATAATAACTAGGTAGGATAGCGCAGTCATTACAGATAAATTATATTATTTTTACTTACGCAGGATAGCGATAACGTTAGTGTACTACGGGCTGACAATATGCGCAACTGACATTGCAGGGGACAAGTATCTGAACTTCTCGTTGGCCTCATTCGTAGAAATACCGGCCTGCTTGTTGAATTGGTTGATTATGGAAAGGATGTCCCGAAAAATGTCGTTGTCCTGTATGTTTGTCTTGAGCGGTTTGTCCAGTGTCCTATACAACTCAGTGCCAGAATGTAAGTATATCTAAGTTAAAAGTTCTCACCTCCTGTGTTATACTTAATTGCAATTCACAATAAATTACATACACCGTACTTAAACAAATAATAAAGCAATCTACTTGATTCCTAATTATTTCTATCAAAAATAATATTTTACTTGGTAAAACTTAGGTTTGCATTCTACATCGACTGGGTTTAAACTACTTATTGCATATTATAATGCAATGATGTGTACCATATCATAAATATTTATAAATAGGGTTATGGCTATCGAGTAAAAAATGTTCAATGAGCAAGATTATGAGCAATTATTCCGTAATTTTCAATTGCACATTTTCACATGAAGTACTGGATGACAATATTTCATGTAGTGAAACGGGCTCTTAATAGTTACTTAAGAACTTAAAATAATTATTGTTTCTATATTTATTGTATAAATGTTTAATACTATAATGTTTCTGGTATAAGTAATATCTTCAAAATTATAATTTGTAGTGATTATTTCGAACCAAATAATTTTAAATCTATCGATATGTAATGAATTTTAATAACCAAGTAAAATATCAAAAATAAAAATCTAACTATTTTAAAGTGATTACTTAAAACTATATACATATTAAAACTAGACTCAAAATTTAAAGCAATTGCATATTAATCTATACATATGCTATCGATTTATAGAAAACCTAGCTGAAAATCAATTATTTAAAATGATGAATCTAAAATACATTCTGCTATTGCGTATATTTATCAAATTTGTAAAATATTACCTATTTTTTAATTTTTATTTATTTTTAAATTTTAAATAATTGAATATTTTAGATTTTCGATTTTTATATATTTTATTATTTTTAACTACTATTACTTCTGAACGTTAAAATATTTATGATATTTACAATACCTATATATATTATTATTATAAGCTATATTGTCATTTTTGATAACGGTCATTATTTTTTATTCAAAACAGCATTACTTTTGATAAAGTTATTAATATTCCTGATTAATAAACTCGCAATATCCATCGCGTTTTGCATAATTTACTTGTTGACCGTGGAGATATTTCCAACTAGGATGCGAGCAACCCTATTATCCGTGTGCTCTATGATTGGTCGGATTGGATCCATGTTGGCACCACAGACTACGTTGCTGGTATGTAAAATGCACTATATTATAATATAATATTTAGTCTCACAAACGGTCTCCACTCAGTTTTTCGTACGAGTACCTATATAATGATTTATCATTAAATTAAAATTCAATAAATCCATTACAGTGATTTATTCAATGACGAAGGACATTCGACGCTTACTGTGTATAGTATTATTGCACTTATCTGCTTGCTCACTTTTTTAAATTTTTTATCCTACCATTTAGAAATTCGTAAACACATATTCAATAATATTTTATGCATATTTTTTGTAATAAATACTAATATTAATTATGTGAAAACTTTCTTTTATTTGTAATTGAGCATTTTTCGGTCGTAATTTATTATTTAATAAATAATCATAATAAGTGAGAAATATCACGGAAAAGTACCTGCAATCAAAATAAGTAAAAAAAAAAAAATCAAGGTATCATAATATAATATACAGGAGAGACATTATAGGTTCATCTTAATATATGTAATCTGTATAAATAACATACCTTATATGGTTTTTTTTTTTGCGATTTGCTTCGATTTTTTACCGACTTAAAAAAAAATTTTCAGGCTGAATACTTTGGCAATTACGTGAACATGTTCGTATTTGGTACGACGGCGCTTTTGGCAGCCGCGATTACCATGACTCTTCCGGAAAGCAAAAACATCAAGTTGCCCGACACCGTCGTCGAAGCTGAACAAATCGGGATCGACCGCCTGCTACCCGAAAACGTCGAAAACTCTTAATCCTACAATAATTATTAACAATAATATTTTTATACGCACGCAAAAAAACGATTTTATAATGTGCACGGAACGTCCCCGAACACCACGTAAAGTGGTTTTCGAGAAGATTTTAAAATTTATACTCTATAGATAGTACCTATATTGTTTATTATATGCGATGTTTTTAGATAGCTTGTTGTTCAGACACTCTATACATGTAATAATAAATTTGTTACTGCTCTCTGCAACTTCTCGTCACAAGAACGTTTCGACATTTCGTACACATAACACTTGCCAATAGGGTCAATGGAAGATGTAAGGAGCAAATGATGAGATAGGTCTATCTGTGCACCTCGCCGAATCGATAATCCAGAAAGAATGCAGTGATCTTCAATTAATTTTTCTTAATCAGAGAACTATATTGCTTTCGAATAACATTATTATTCTTATTTATATTGTATATTTGTATCTAATTTAAATATTATACGCGTAAATATATTGTTCAAATAGTAACAGTACATTCATAAAGTAACAAGTATACTTTAATTGAGGTAAGTTCCATGTATTTAAAAAATTTGAATTGTGTATACTTTGTATATTTCAGGAGTATGATGATACCAAGTATTTTATTCAAATGTGCACCATATTTTTATTTTTTTATTTTTACTTTAAATGTTTAAGCAGTACATTTTTTTTTTTTTTTTTTTTTTTAATTTAGATTCAAACAAAAAACATTTACTTTATGAGTAATTATAAAATGTATGTAACTATACTATGAATTATTAGCTCTTAATAATCTTATTATTTTACAAAAATATACATTTATGTAATATTTAGTGTAGTATCTACTAAACCAACTTTTATGAACCCACTTAGGACCCAGTATTCTTACACAAAGGCAAATAATTCAACAAATTACTAATTTTAATTTCGATTTACAATTAGATAAATCAACATTTTCAAAAATTCATCTGCTTAATAATTTAAAGTAAGAAAGATTTATACTTGAAAAAAAAAATTTTGTATCCGTCCAAAATAATTTTTAAATAAAAAAAAAAACATCTAATTTTTTAAACATATGGTCCACTCGTATACTTAAAAATTCCCAAAATCAGAACTATTTTAATATGAAAATCCTAAAACCAAAGAAAAAATGTGTGATGTGTATGATTGATGAATTATCTAAATTATACAAAGCTATGTAAATTATTTAGATTTACGATTTTTTTATTATTTTCTTGACAATTGCTTTATATTCACTTTATATTTGCATATCCAATCTATGTGTATATTAAGAACCTATGAAATGTTTACTTTTGAGATGTATAAATTTTATTTCAAATTTATTTTAAAATATTTTTTTTTCAAATCTAAACCTATATGCTATGTCAGAATTATGCTTTAAAACTATTATCCTAAATGACTAAATCAAACAGAAGAGTTCCTAATTATTAGTAATTAACTACTTATTAAGCCTATGTATTAAACAGTCATGAATACTTGTCACGTGCTTATATAGTTATAAATTTAGAACTTATATTAATTTTTTACCTATATGTTAAACTATTATCTATATTCTATTATAGATTATAATAACTATACTAATAAGTTGTTTTCAATTTTAATTATATATACGTAGGTACATAAGCAACATAGCTTCTTTTAATCTTTGTTACTTATATAGGTACTCGTACGAATTTTTATTGGTTGGCTAATACGATTTTTATGAATTACAGTTGCTAAATTTTTTCACAAAAAAAATAATTATAGTATTATTACCTGATTAGTTTTAATATTTTTTTTTTTTTTTTGCTGTAACTATAAGCTTAATATTATGAGCGTGCCCAACTCCAATATGCAATAAATATCTATTTTTATTTTTGTGTGTATAATAGTAATTAAATGTTTATTATTTGATATTAATAATATACATATTTTCTAGTATTCCTTTAATTCGATTAAATCACGGAATCATATTATAGATGAAAATATATCTTTTTTAATATTTTACAATTATGTACTGTTGTACACTTGTATTCATTTATTTTTAATGGCTCTCGTAAATATAGATTTCCGTAGAGAAATACCCGTAAATGCTGATGAAATATTTTTTATTATATTAAAAATTTCACATGAAACAAAATAAAAAATTAATATAATTATTATGATTTATGACGCTTACATAGGTAAACGTCGTAAGTAGTTGTATATTGTATACAAATTACAAATATATACATATAATATACAAGGTACAAGGTGTATGTATGTACAATGTACATATTATATTTATAAATGTTTAACTATTGTCTATTGTCTACATTAAATTGACTTAATTATTTACATACTTACCTAAATACGCCATCATATGGCCATCATTTCACGTAATTTATATTTTTACATCTAAAAATATTTATTTTACTTATCTATTATAATATGTGACTTAATATAAAACAAAAGACATATTAACGTGAGAAATTTTTAATATGTACTTAGTATACATTTCTAATAATTGTTTGATATCTCAAATTCTCGACTACTACTAAAATTCTTTTACCTATATTATCTTTAATTAGATACTACAAGTATATATATATATATATATATAATTTACCTTCAATAATTCTGTTGGATAAAATATTTGATAAGGTAATAATTTTAAAAAACGTTACTTAAAATTAAAATTCATCATATTAATTAAAAAAAATTTGAACATACAAAGTTTATCTAATTAATTATAAAACTTGGGTGAATGTGAATATAAATATTAAAAAAATATTAGTAAATTATATCAAGATTTTAATATGTATAAAGATAAAACGTCATTGTGAGAAAAACTTAAATATAGAATCACAAATATTTTTATTTTTTTTTTTATGTGTAATTAAATGGTATTTTGTATTATATTTTTAGTATATGATGAGTTTTAAAAATAACATAAATTACCTAAAAACATAACATAATAACCAAAAACTAATAAATAATAATAATAAACATAAATACATAACCAAAGATATTTAAGTATTAGGTGACATTTAAAATGTATATTGTTAAATGCAGTGTTCAATTCTATATTTCTTTAATTATTTTTATTTTTCAACTAATTAAGATATTGAATTTCCACTGATAAGTTTTTTTTAAGCTTATTAAATAGTAAGTTATACTTTTTTTTGAAAAAAATAAAGTTATTAATTTTCCAAAAATGTTACGATATTCTATTTTTATTCAATTAGGTACTTGTTTGTTATCACCCCGTCATCAAGTGATCTTACGTCAGTAGTCAGTAGTCATTAATCAAAACTTTAAAATTTCGATATTCCTACTCGATATCTCTGCATTTCTATGATCTTTTACGTGTAGAACGTCTAGCATGTCATCTATTTAAGGAAAAATGGTAAACATATTATATATTTGAAATTATATTTTATTATGTTAATCGTTATAGTATGTTGTCAGTTTGTCACTATATTGTACTTTTTATATTATAATTTTATCTTAAAGTTCATATCTATTTTACAAAGTATATTAGCTTATTTTGAAATATTGTTAAAAATTAATTTGAATGAGTTAATATTTAATACTGACATTCAATTTTTACCATAAAAATGATTGTTAAAAACAAATAAAATGTATGATCTTTAAAGGTCTGTAGAAAATTGTCTTTTTTTTACATGTTTCTAATTTTTCTATGAAATATTATTAGTTGATTAAGCTATTATTTATCGTAAATAATTTATTTTGATTATCATTTATCATTACTAGAAAGTTTAGTAAGACTATAAAAAAAAAAAATCATAGTACAACGGACAATCAATTAAGTTGCAGGGTGAAAAAATTGAATACAATTTGGTGGCGAGGAAATAATAACAAACAAGTATCTTTATTAATTTGAGCAATTGAAAAATTCATAAATTTATTGAATAAAACTCAAATTTAATAATAGTTTCATCATATTTATTTATTTTTTTTTTTTTTAATGGGTTATAAATGTTCCAATGATTAATTTAATAGTGAAATATTTTTTTGCGGAAGTATAGATAGATGAACTCGGTAAATTTTTTATAAAATAAACGATATTATACATACATTTAAAACTAAATTAATCTTATTCGTATGTATTATATCGCATTAATTTCTGGTTTTCTTATCAAATTTAGTCGCAAATCATATTAATTGTAACCATAATAATTATATTTTATGTGTTATTACTTATAAATAAAATAAAACGATTCACGGTTAAGACATATAGTATGATGAGCGTAGAGCTTTAAATTATGACCATTAACATTATTCAAGGATAGGGTAGGCGTATTAGCGATTATTAGTGTGTGCTTTGATAAGTAAAACAAAAAAAAAAAAAGAAAATCAATTATTATAAAAAAGAAGAAATATTTGACCGGTACAAAAATACTAAAATGATTTGTACGATGAAGGTGAAAGCTTGGACTTCCCTCGAGAAAATGAATCCCGAACGTATGTCGTTTGATTAAATTCACTTTTATGTTTGATTCAGAACCGAATTATACGCAATAAAATTCTTTACGAGTGTAGGTACATACTCAAAGGGTTGGAATTTCGCGGGCCGCGACAAGGCTATACCCGATTATACAGCTAACACACCTGCAACTGGTTTACTCGTGTATTTGAAACAACACGCAGTAAAGTTCATATTGTATACGTCAAATGGTTTAGTTCGCGTTGAGCGCTAGAAAAATGCACTTAATAAAAAATATAACTAAAACGACGATCGGGACCATCGCACTTTATTGACCAGTCACGATCGCCGGACGATGCAACGCGGCAATTATTGAATTGTACGGCTTGTACGCACACAGTTTTCACCGATAAACGAATTCGCTTATTGTTCAATATTATTATTATATCATGTCATTGTAATGTGTGTTTGTGTATAGTGTCTGGACGAACAGTCGAAGTCAAAACAACACACGACACCCGTCATCGTATAGGTCATTTTATTACAATACTTACACTAGTTAGCAGTAAGTACGATAATATTATTATATTATGTTGTTATCGTGTACCTACATAATACGATATGCATTTGACAAAATAAATCTTACGCGTATATAACATGGTTCATATCAACACATAATATAAATATTATTTTAAATTTGTTTAAAAATTTATAATATTATACTTGTGGATGTTTTAAGTGCAGACGTAGCTCGAGGGCCAAATCCCGAGCAAACCTGTTTCACGTTGTGCAGTCGTCACCGGGCCGCCGTCGACAGAGGTTATCAATATATTCGTAAATATCATTTCGTTTTGCAGCTGACTACTGCTGCACTGCTGCAGTTCGTGTCCATGACCAGCACATTACACCCGTCGCGCGCCGTTGACATATTCTGCGACTTTTCTACCATCGTCTTCGGAAAATTTAAGCGAATTATTAAATCGAATTTCTTCACAAAATGATGGACATCGACCAAGTGCTGAAATCTTTGGGCATGGGCCGGTACCAGGTCATAGGTTGCATATTATTCGGACTCATAATAATGTATTCAAACGTGTCGCCGGTCACCTATGTCTTCACTGCCAGCGATTTAAAATACAGGTAAACGCGTGGAAAATATTATCGAATACAATTTACTAAATTCGAATGTAATATCCTTCAGAGCACAAACGTATAAAAAGGTTCCTTTGATATGCATTTTTTATAAACCCCTAATTTCAAAGTTAACATATACTTAGACCTGATTATTTTTATATTATGACATAAATACCAGAATAGAAAATTGATTAATCTAACTATCGTGTCTATGAACCAATAGTACCTACGATTTTAAAACCACATTAAAATCATAATTATAGTTATGGCCAATTGTATCACATAAGAATAAGACTATGATAATATTTATGCTGTAGATTACATCATATTTTAATTTTATATAATTTATTAGTTTTCATTGCAAATATCTAGTCATTATTTTAATATTTAATATTCTATTTAAATAACTTTAATTATTTATATTTTACTATATAGGTTTAACAATTAACAATGACGAATAGAACTAAAAATTTTTTTTTAAATCTATTAATGAGATATTCATATCTTGTAATTAATATGAAATTAAAAAAAAATACAGATAAGTTATGTTTTACAGAGTAAGTGACTAATAATTTCTTTAATTACTACTCATTAATTGGTATACATTATAGTATTGATTAAAATATGAATATTATAAATCATGTTTCAACAGACATTTTATTTAATAAACGCGAATTTATAAAATTTATAAAATAAAAATTGATAAGTTACATAAAAAAGTTACGATATTTTTAAACCATCATTTGAAAAATTAAATTGTTACGGTCATTTATAATACGTAGATATTTCAATTCGATACAAATTATTGTATTAATATTATTAATAATAACTTAATCTATTATATTTTTTTTTTCTTGTGTGGAGGTATGTGAAATAAATCAAGTTGTGTTTAAAATTGGTCGTTTACCAATTATCAAGTTTCAATTGGAAGAAGGACTAGATGTCTTACACATGTCCATAATCCATGTCTGACTAATATCTAATTTATACATAGTAACTATTACACTTAAAATGGTATTTGTGTTCCCATACCTGGTATAATAATTGATAAGTTTCTTAAAAATACAGTATTTAAAAAAATTCAGTTTAAACCTCTATTCAAATATGTATCAATAATTTATTTTGCAGTGATGTATCTTAAAACGATCATTAATGATTTTTGGTGACATATATTTTCTTACATTGGACAAATAATTTAAACGATTGCGTATGATAATGCAAGTATGATGTTTAAAAACTGAAATATTTAAGCATCTATTTTTATTTTATATGAGCAGGTATATAGTGAGTAGATAGATACACCAAAAAAAAAAAAATTGCATTACAACATGTTTCTTCATTTAAGCAGATAGATAAAACGAAAAAAATTTAACCAACTATTGAATAAAAACTGACTGTCGCTCATGTAGATATATACAATATATATGTATATAAAAATAAAATAATTGCTTTATAACACTATGACAACATCCAACTAGAATGATTTACGAGTATCGTGTAAATCGGCCATATGAAATTATTATTATAATTAATTAAAAAACAATAAATAATGACATAATTAATTAATATAGGATGCTTAAACGCCGAGAAAAACGTACAGGGCGATAGCTATAATTCATCTGAATTTTTAATGCTAATTAATAATAATAAAAAAAGTTATCGGTACTAGATATTCAATATTTATAGTACTCAGGCATGTTAAAAAAAGAATTTTAGTAAAATAAAATAATACAATGCGTATTAAATTACAAAAGGCACCAAAAAAAAAGTAGTAGTAAAAATTTAAAATGTGTGAAAATGCCATACGAAAGGGGTCAATTTGAGGAGTCAATTATCTATCATATAAGTAAATGAGGAAACATCTTATATATGTGCAGTAGTGTTCCATATCTAACTTATGAATACCACAGAGGCGTGGTTGAAACTTGAAATACGAAATGAGTTAACCGGTAAAATAAACACGATAAATAAGAGTTTTTTAAAGAATATATTATTAACTTAATACCAAGAAGTGCAATCTGAAATTTACTTGATGTTTTAATGTCTAATAATTTGATAGATAACATAATTTATATTAAAACTTAGATATTTTAATTAAGTACCTAATACTAATACTGATTTAAGACGCTACCGCGTAACTTGGTAGGTACAGATTGAAATTGCCATCAATCTTAATATTGAGAATATATATATAGACTCTAAATATCGTCTGTATCAGTACCGATTGATAATCGAAAATATCCTGAGCCTGACAATTAACTTAACCATATTTTATAATGAGTAATAATTATAAGTTAAATTAATACTAGATTATAACATTAATTCGTACAACTTATATATAGGTAATCACTAATCACTAATAATAATAAATACTTACTATAATTATGCTATATATAACTGAATGCATTTTAAATTAATTATTTGGAATCCTTCTACTCTGAGACTGGATAACAATCTAGTTCAAAAGCTTTTACGCGAATGTGAATTCATCCGATGGCGCATGATTGTACAAACTGAGAAACAAAACAAAAAAATCAACGACTAAAACCACGTTTACCGCAAGATCTCCTTCTTTCAGATTCAAGCAAAAACGAAGATCAATAACTAACTAAATAATAATTGTCATGTAACTTGTATGTAAACAAACTTGAAATAGCATGTAATACTGAAACATTTTAATTATAATAAATAAATAAAAAAAAAAAAAAACTAATTATTATAAAATCAAAACTATAAATTACTAGTAGGTATACTATAATGTAGATTATATTTAAATAGCTTAATCATATGTGTAAACAGCGCATAGTGGCTATACCACTCAATGTTCCATTTTATACTTTGCTCCTTTGTCTCGTAACAAAATACGTACTTGATTCATAACATTTACGATTCAACGAAAGTAAGTAGAGTTATACCGTGGACGGCGATCACAACCTTCTAACTAATGAAAAATTTTAAAAATGTTGAAAAAAATGATGAATTTTATCCCCTTTTTATATCGTAAACATTCCATACCATACTTTTAAATAACAGTACCCGTCGGTGTGAATAAAATATATTTATTGGTAAATTAAGCGATAGGTGTATTTTAATAAGCACATATTTTTTGATGCTACTGCAGGTGTGAAATACCGGAATGCGATGCGCCGAACTCGAAAGAACGTACGTACCAGCCTGAATGGTTGCAGTTCACAATGCCTTATAGAAACGATACGAAACAACCGCGCAAGTGTCAGCGGTACGCTGCGTTGTCTGGTCCATTGGTAAACGGTACGCGATGCTCGTCCAGTGGATTCAACAACGACGCGATCGAGTGGTGCCGCGACAGTTGGGTATTCGAAGACTTCGAAAACACCATCGGCACGGAGGTACGTATAAATACGGTTCTGTGTTATGATAAGACGAGCGTATACATTATCACGTAGTTAGTCCGTTTTCCGGTGTTCGTAGCAACTTTTTCGTTTATACGATTTCAAAAATCTGACAATATTATAGGAACATTACAGTGAAATTGCATATAAACTAATTTTTACTTTGTATAAAACGTAAATAATATAATCAAATTTTATTCAAAATACACAGTTTATACATTAATGATATTTTATATTATATTGAAAACTTATATTTAAAATAATTTTGATCCTATAAACAATTTGTCTATATGGATATACCTATACAAAAAAAAAAAAAAATAATTTAGCAAATAATATCGAAATTGTTTTAAACAAAAAAAACATTTTTTTTTTTTTTTTTTAAATGTTATACTTTTATATTAATATAACGTACCAGTTATTCTATAATACTTTTTTGGTATAGTCTTCACTTTTTTATTTTATTTTCAAATAAAATACTTTTTTTTAAATATTAATAGATCTTTATAAATATTAAATCTTAAAATATAAGTTTTTAAATTTCTAAATATACGTGTCATACAAATTAAAAACACAAAGACAAGATTATATATATATTAACATTGCGAAAATCACCATGTAATAATTTTACTTACCAATTATTATTAATATACATATATTATTACTAAGTAGTTTGGACTAATGTGCGAAGATAACAAATGGAAGCTGTCGATGGTGGGAACGGTTAACAACTTCGGTCAATTTATCGGAATACCAATGTCAGGGATAATTGCCGACAGGTGAGCACCACTAATAAATATGAATCTTGCAACGTTTTCTATCTCAGTTCTTACAACTTTACCGGATATCAAAATATTAGATTTTCTGCTGTTTAAGGTGACTCCTATAAGTTAAATATAATTTTACTAAAATGGTAATAGGTATTGCTCCTAAGACGTAACACCTGCATGACGTATTGTCTTCATCTTACAAACTGAACATTAAAGCAAATTTGCATTCAGCAAAACCAACTTTAAGTTATTAATTGTATTATTAAAATTAATTAGATCTATTATAAAATTTAAAGGAAAAAATCTCATAATTATCTACATTTTTGCGTAGATTTTTTGCAATATTTTAATTTTTAACCAAATTATGAGTATTTTTGAATTTATATAGCTTAAAAAATTGAAAAGCCTACCTACAAACATTGATAACATTCTAAATATGTTATATTACTAGTCAATTCGCTCTAATATTAGTATTAAAACCCATTGTAAAATTGGTTGCGACGAAATTCGTACGTAATACAGCATTCGTAAGATACAATATAACCCGTCCAGTTCATCTCGACACTCGGCAATCGTTACAATTTAAAAAAAAAAAATGTGGGCCAAAAACTATATGCTTATATTGAAAAAATAATATCATAATGCTTCAGACTAAGATAGAAAGTAGGATTAATATTATATTGTTTTCAATATGATAAATTAATGTACCACTGTATTTGTAAAATGGTAACAGTCGCCGAGTGCCAATAAGATAAGCTGGACGGGTTATATAAATCATAATAATATTACCATAGTAAGCAGTAAGTATCAGACGACCTACTGGAATAATATGTCAAATGCCTGTTGTTATGTATCCATTTCAATTCACCAAATTCGTTAAATACCTACCTATACAATTATATGGATATAAAACATACATATATTTACATACATGAAACGTATATATTATAATAGTATGATATGCGGTGGTTACTCACAAGTATTGAGTGCACTTATATACTTTATACGTATAGAGTCACCCTCCAACTATATGCACACACCATGACTATAGGTCTATACCATTTGTAGAGGCGTAGATACATGTAAGATATGGTCTAGGTCTACGAACGAGAATGGCGAAGTATTTTGTGAGAGGGCACCGCAATTTCACAAACTATTAAACGCACTCGTTAATCTATTTAATGTTTGTACAGTTGAATCATAACTAATGTTAAATGAGAACCTTAAAGTTGTATCAAATATTTTAGTATTCGTATTATTCGCTTAAACACATGGAAAATACGATTAGGTGGCTCACTAAGCAATTTACAATTTTTATCTACCTACGCATACAAGTGAAAACTTGTGTGTACGGAATATTAGTAAAATTGTTGAAAACGTGTATAAGATAAACTTATCGTAATAAAAGATGTACCGTTGCATTTGATTGCGTTGCATTAGCATATGGTTAATCTTTCCGGCGCGGCGCAGCTATAATGATAGATAAGAGTGCAGACACATATTTTTTGCCAAAAAACACGTTTTTCTAAAAAACAAACAATAAAAGTTACACACAATACCTTTAAAGAATGACTTGAAGTGGATGAGACGCTTTTATCTATTTAATAGCTTCATGTATTTTTTTTTTAATACCTGTATAATTGTAATTTATTTTTTTAATTTCTCAAAAAAATATTCACATAATTTTTAATCATTAAAAGACAACATTTTTAAATAACATAATATTTATAATTATTTTTATCGTTATCAAATTTTAAGTTTTTACTTATTTAAAAGATTTACTTTTTTGTATTTCATATTTAAAGCAGAATATTTCTTTAAAAATGTCAATGCATAAAAATCGAATTTCTAACAAATATATTCGTTTAATTAAAAATTATTACTTATAAATATTTTAAATTTAGATAAGTAGAGTGGCACATGGGAACCCAGATTATGTTGGTTACTGCTTCATTCATCTGGTAACTTAATTATTAATTAACCTTATTTGTTTAAATGAATACATTAAAATTCTCAAAAAAATATTTTATTTATAGTTATAAAAAACTAGAATGATAAAAATAGTAAAAAATATTAGTTTGTAATGACTTTAAATTTTTAAAAAAAATATTTCCAAAAAAGGAACCACTTTTCAAAACAATGAATATTTATTTTCAAAAAAAATACCTTGTAAAAATAATTCTGTTATTGTACTGTGTAGGCTATCACAGATTAAGTTCACGCTTTCGATATATTACATGAATAAAAATGTTCAAAAACTTACAAAATTTTATAGGTATGGCCGTAAGTTTACTATGGTGTTTTGTGCAGTTACATCGGCTGCGTTATGTATCGTTCAATCGTTTTCGACCAGTTATTTGATGTTCTTGATTTTGGAATTGTTGTCTTCGACAGTGTCCAGTGGAATTTACTCGATCACTTTTATATTAGGTATGTGAATCGTAAGAAGCTCAAATTCCCAAACAATTATCATACACAAATATTTATAAATTATACTTTTAAAATGTCCTTTAGTTCCATGACTTATTAAAATATATTGAATATATAAGACGTGAATGTGAATTAAAATTATGTTTTTCTCTAATTATAGCAATGGAGTTATTTTTGCCCCATCAGCGTGTACTCTATTATTCGATTCTAGAATGTTTCCTCCCGGTCGGCTCTATTTTAGTGGCTTATGTCGCTAGCTTTGTGAAAGATTGGAGACTCTTATTGCAGATAGTTAACATCCCGGGATTACTGTTCTTGTCATACTTTTGGTGATTATCTTGGAATTTTTTTCTTTTTCGTAAATTAACACAATATTTTACTGTTATTTTCTCACATATAGGCTAACGGAAGAATCAATGAAGTGGTTAGAAAGTCAAGGTAAACACGACAAAGTTATCAATACGCTTAAGAAAATTGCTGCCGTCAATAAAAAGCCTTTCCCTAACCTGCATTTGAATACCCAAACACAGGTAATATTTTAAATTCAAATAACATTACACTCGTCTGAGCATATACGAGTACAGTCACATCGTACACTAACAGTTTATGATGAGGTTCAGTTTTAAATTACCTAACGAATCGAATGCATATATGACTTTCGCAGAGCATGGAATGTTTAGAAAAAAACGATGCAAATTTCAGCGGCATCTTGAAAGACATAATTCGTTCTTCGACTATATTCTGGAGGATGATCAGGTGTTCATACGTGTGGTAAGATCGCTAGTTTAATAATTTAGTCACATTTATACATATTAACGTCACACAATATTCATATAATGTAGTAACAGTAAAAGCCGCTTATTAAAAACACTTTGGGACCAAGGTAAATTGTGTCAATTAACCGGTTGTTTCTAATAAGCGATTGAAAAAAAAAATGAATAATAGATACGCGAAAATATATGTATGTATATATGTACCTATATTGTATAATTTAAAAAAGTATGCACAAATGTATATATTTTACGATATTATTTAAAATATTTATCAATCGTAATTTGTTTTTTTGCGTCGAGTAACTCCATGACCTTATTTTCATACGAGTAATATTTCCCCTTTGGCTTTGTCACTTATTTTGAGTGTGTATGTGTGTTCAGGTAGAGCTTTAAAATAAAGCCCAGTCTCGTCCGCATTAAAAATATCAGAGGGTGTGTATTGGGCTAGCAAATCGGTCTAATGAGTTTCAAACCACGATTGGTCGCATAAAAATTGGAAAAGCGTTTAGACTATTTTAGATTTTTAGAAAAAGTAATCACTAATAATCTTTACATACACACGCTGAAGTTAAACTACAAACGGTACAATCGGTACATACAGAAAGAACATTCTCACGATAAATTACAGTAAAAATAAACGTAACGATAGCAAAGATAAGATTGAAGTGCATTGGTTACCGCCGGATAATCGGTGTATATGTCAACTGACCTTCTCCCAATTTTTTCAAATAACCGATGTGGTGTTTCAATAATCCGATTTATTTTCAATGTTCTTATATAAGTCCGATCCGTTCGAGAAATTTTGTTTCAATAACACGATTGTATCAATTATCCGTGTTTCTAATAAGCGGCTTTTACTGTATATAAAACATGTATAACCATTAGTATTCTGCTTTTCGCAGTATAGTAAGTATTTTTTAGAGACGTTAAGATTTTTTTTTTGCAAACCGGTTAATTGTGTTAATAATATTATATAAAAAAAAAAATAATGGTAGGTATTCTTCAATTTGCTATGTAAAATCATATAAAAAATTTAAACTTAAAAAATATTAAATTGTGTAATTATAAAGATAAAAGATTAATATTTTAAAATTTCTCGTTGCCAAGTTTTCGATTAAAAAAATCGTAAAAGGAACGATAAAGTATATATTACACTTGATTTTTATTTTATATAATAAATACACAATTTATCACCCCCTTATTAATCTTTAAATAAATATTCACTATATAATATATTAATATATCATACTATCAATGGTCGGAAGAAGCTGGATTCTATATCTGATGCAATTGACATAAAATCGCTTTGCACATTATCATAGCGACAACCATTATACAACACGCTAGAAATTTACGGTCAGCTTAGAGAACATTTTATTATGTCGCTACTTACAACCTATTCAATGAGAATTAAAATATTTTAAATAATGTGTTCCGTGAATAAAGAAATTGTTAATTTTTTTTATTACATACCTATATAATTTCTTGCACAATGCAAGATAATACAACACGCATGATAATGATGAGTGCAGTATTTTTGAATTTTTAAGTAATTCTACTGATATTATTAATATTACTATGTGTTATACGTTATACGTATCAATTAAATAAGCTAATAAGCATATAGTATCATAGATAAAAATATCAGACAATACATTGTAATATTTTATTATCATTTTTTTCTTTTTCAGTAGAGCTTTCGAATTCAAACGTGAATTAAGATTTACGTGATCACGTGCTTTTTGTTCACATGTATTTAAAATATAAGTATCAGTGAATTAAATTCACATATAATTAATTAGTAAATCATATTTATTTTACGTTAAAATATTTAAAAAACATACTTATGTCAATAATTTCCGTAAAAACCTATAAACTAAAAATATATCTATCTACTATTTTAAAAATAAATGTTTCATAAACAGTATTGTTATAAAAAAAACGAAACGGATGGAGCAATGTATATAATTTACTCACACAACATCAACGTAAAAATATTTTTTAAACTGTTCTAAAAATAAATAATTGATTAGATTACCGATATGTAAAAACTAAAAACCTTTGGAAGATACTTAATGTATTGAAAATAAAAGTCCACATCTAATAATAAACACATAATTTAACTAAATGTAAAATAGTTTCAACGTTTTCTCTTTTTCAGATTTATTGAATTTTTATTTTTAAATTATTTAATATTTTGTCCTATAAATTAAAAGTTTTATAACTTGTAACGGTTTTAACTATGAAAAAGTTTAAAAAAGTATAAATGCATTACATTTAATTTTTTTTTTTTGGGGGGGGGGGGGGGGGAATGCTGTTTCTAAAAACAGTTAGCGTCCAGTTAGTGAGTATAAACATTGCGTATTATAGAGGCACATGATTCGTTTTAGCGAATATCTATAAAATTGCGAAAGTATTTTTATTGATGTTTACTGTTTGACTTACTAAGAGTTGTGTTTTTTTTACCTCTGACAGGATAGCAGTAACCCTGGTATACTACGGTCTAACGGTAAGCTCGACGGACATTGCAGGAGACAAGTATCTAAACTTCTCGTTAGTGTTGTTCATTGAAATCCCGGCTTGTCTATTAAACTGGTTGATAATGGAAGGCATGTCAAGAAAAAAAGCGCTGTGTTGTATGTTCGTGTTAAGTGGCATCACTTGCGTCATGTATAACTTAATGTCAGGTGGTGAGTAACAACTAATAAGTATTAATTAGAACACAAATTTTCGCAAATAAAACAAACGTTCTACGATTTATAAATATACATACAGTGTAATCACGATTTAAGGTACCAGTGTACCACTCGAGATATTCATCACTCTATGATATCATTAAATTATTATTTGTAAGCAGATAAGGTAAATTAATCATTTATTTGGCATTTATTTTTTCATTTTCAGTGGTTCAAGTGAAAATTTTGTTAAACACGAATTAAGCATAAACTCAAATGTTGACTTCTCTAACTTGAT
This sequence comes from Melanaphis sacchari, assembly GCF_002803265.2. Lineage (NCBI taxonomy): Eukaryota > Metazoa > Arthropoda > Insecta > Hemiptera > Aphididae > Melanaphis > Melanaphis sacchari. Next base: position 618,084 of record NW_020270395.1, on the reverse strand, counting down.
CAGTTTTGTAAATAGAAAAAAAACTTTTTACACAAAAAACGTTTTAAAAAAATAATCTATCCGAATATGTAAAAAAAATAGTATTTCCATTTAAAAAAATGTAAATTGTATTGCGCATGCATACACCAAAAGTGTAAACATTTTAAAATCATAAATAATGTGTATTTAAAATTTAAATACCTCCTAAGCTCTCTAAAATATTCACTTCAACGTCCAGTTGAGATATTTAGTGGTACCTTGAATCGTGATTACACTGTATACTAGTAACGGATCTGAACCTGAAGCTCATTTAAGGAGGAGGCGAATAATTAGTATTACTAGAGGGTCAATTAAAACTAGCAAATCAGAAAAAAAACAAAAAAAAGTCATTCAAAATCATTCAAAATATGCATTTTAATTATTATTTATTTTGTTCATAATGTGAATTAATGTAGCACGGACCAGAAAAAAAAGGCTCTGAATTATAATAATTATTCGAAATTTGATAGAATTAATTTGTGTATCTTTGTTGAAATCAATTAATTTTAGTAAAACACGAAAAACTTTATCCGTCTGTTTGATTGTTAGATTTGTAACGGCGTTTATTATTAAGTAACTAAATGTTTTTTATAAATTCAATTAGCGTTATTAGTTTATTACCTACTTCTTCATATTATTATTCACAGAGTACAAATATAACAAGTCCCTAATAATTAATAAGTAATACCTAACTAATAATATTATTCTGTTGCTTTTTCTCTAAAAACAGAATTATTCTTGATAAAGCTGTTACTGTTCTTGGTCAGTAAACTTGCAATATCCATCGCCTTTTGCATAATTTACATGCTGACCGCTGAAATATTTCCCACCAGGATGCGGGCCACCATGATGTCCATGTGCTCTATGCTCGGTCGGATAGGGTCCATGTTGGCGCCTCAGGCCACGCTGCTGGTAAGTATAATATATCATTAGTAAAGCTAGTATTTAAATTACCTAAAAACTCTAAAAATTAACTTAAGTAATGAACTTAGATAAGCGAAAAAAAATAATTTTAAAATAATTATTATTTATTTATTTTTTGTATTACACAAAATAAGTAAAAATTTGTATCGGCATCTAACTCACTCATAAAACTATACGTAAAAGGCTTCCTCTGTTGACTTAATTTTTGACATTTTTAAAATTTTCAAAGTTACCTTTTTAATATTAATCGTAATATTATTTATTCAGTATTGTGTACAGTTAAGATTGGTGTAAAACCAAATAGGTACGTATCGTAGGTACTCACTTCTAAAACTTCTATTGTATTCCTATAGTTTTAGATTCGTCCGATATTTAATCTTATCGTAAAAACTAAAAATCGACAATTAATTATATGACTTTTTCAATATCAATGGACTGGAGTAAGTAATTATAATATATTGGTTTAGAGCCAAAGTGTGACACCCCGTACAATTTATATAGTGGACTATTTTTTTATCATGGATGGTTTTTACTTCATGTTTTAAATATGCACTATTCACTCTTGACTCTTGATAGGATAAAGGTACTCTCTAAAAATATTAAAACAATAATAATTATAATGATATTTTCGATTTTTAAAATTTTTAAAAATTACCTACGATAGTTGGCAACAACTGCAGACAAATATCTGTGATCTGTTTTATTTTCAAACACATAGCATTTCCAAGATTATAGTGTTTAACGTAAGCAAGTTGAAAATTAAAAATTGTTTTAATTAAATAAAAAAAAAATAAATAAACGTAAAGTCAAAGATATTTTTAAAATTTTCATAGTCATTTATCACTAACGTAAAGAAACTAGGTAGGCTACTTACCGCTGCAGCTAACTGAAACTGCGCGCGGCCGACCAATTCCCAGCGCATCAAGTCTGGACACCAAACACAGAAAGCCACTGAAAACTTTATATTCAACTATTATACTGCAGTATCATGTGCGCTCATTTCTGCGCTGGATTCACCCATGTTTCCTCCTCCACATCCATACACACATACAAACACACACATTTAAATAGTAGCAACCTGTCTTTATAATTAACGGTCAAATGTTGTTTTCAGACCGAGTATTTTGGAGTGTTTGCGACAATGCTCGTATTTGGATTAACCGCGTTCGCGGCCGCAGGCATCACCATGACTTTACCGGAAAGTAAGAATATCAAGTTGCCGGACACCATCAACGAAGCCGAAAAGATCGGAACCAATGTCAAACCACAAAACATCGATATAAACTCGCCGTAGAGTTCCTATTACACTTTAACGATTATCATGTATAACAATACTTACGCTCGATGAAAGCATAATATTGTTTTTCATACTTTTGTATATTATGCGCGCCACCCGAACAACATTTTTACTATCGCAGTTATGTTTAGATATTGCAAATTACTCACGGACAACCAATTTATTTATTATGAAAATGGGCGTCTACGATCTCCGGATCGGGGGCCGCACACGCGTTAGAGAGAGTGGGTGGTTGCAGGACCAATTAACCTGTTAACTTAATTTTAATATAACCATATTATAACGAGCTAGTATATAATTGCTTATCTATAATAATTATAAGATAATCGCGCTATTCTATACATAGTAGCTTTTTAATTATCTTAACAATAGGCTCTTTTCAGTCCTTCCAAACTTGTCATTTTAACACAATTGTTAAAAATTAATTGTAAATACCACACATAACTGTTTCAAACTGATAAACAAACTACTAATTGAAAGGCATAGAACTATACGATTTGACTTAATGTACTCTTAGAATGATGCAATATTAATATAATGATACATAAAAAGATGAGAAAATGTACAGAAATATGTTTTTATAGTGTCAATAAATACACAAATTATGTAAATGATTCTCAGTGTCTAATGTTTTATAAAGCTAATGCTGAATAACTTATTTAAAAAAAAAAAATTGTAAAAAAATTCTACACAATACTAGGTTTTTTTAGTTAAATCATAATTCTAGCTTATAATGTTACTTAAAAGAAAAACACGATTTGATTACAAAATTGGATATTTTATCAATAATTAATAATCTCATTTTACCATAAGGGTTAATTTATTATAGGTATTCCTTTTCACCTACAATATTAAATTTGATAACAAAATTAAATTCATAAAAAGTATAAGATTATAGAAGGCATGAATTTAAAACCTACATTGTTATAAATAATAATACTTAATAAACAACAGTTATGCTTTACAATACATTTTAATTAGCTCAATATTCTCTAAATTTTATCAAATAAATATTTGGTAAATATTATGGAAGTTTGCTTTCTGTTATTAGGAATATAGGTAATTCTTAAATTTTTATTTCAAAATTTTATAAATAGTTAAATAAAATTATAATTGTTATATTTCATTTGATGTGTTTTGTTACAAAAAAATTTATTAAATATAGTTACAAATTACAGCATACTAGTTTAGAAAACTTCACTATTTTTTTTTAAATCATCATAATAAAATATAAAAAATTATGAAAAATGAAAAAAATAATATAGGTGAAATAAGAAGAAAAAGATCAAAATTAATTACAAATATTTTATAAGTATTCATCTTATTTTATAAAATATTAGATACTCTAAAAAATGTGAGTCGATAACTAATAATCTTTAACAGCAAACAATTTTACAATAAGAAAATGTAGTATTTAAATTTTCATTATTTTTTGGGTGAAATATTCATCTTGAGCAACTAAGATGCCACTTGTTTAGTAACAAACCAATTTTTAGTATTAGGATCCAGTGAAATAAAAATTACATTATAGAGCCATCATAAAATTTAAAATATGGAATAGAATTTAATTATTTTTAAGTTGTTTTCTTAAGGCTTTTATTGTTATAATTAAGCATGACAACAATAATAGAATTTACTTATTTTTTCTATGTGTAGCTGTAATTAAACAATTATTCAATTAACAAAAATATATTTCAAAAACAATAGCTTTGCATTTTGTAAATTTGTATGAAAAAAAATTGATCCCATTCTAAAAATTTGGAATAAAATAAAAAGTAACTAAGAAATAATAAGAATCATTTTAATTAATTTATTAGAATTTTACAAAATTGATTCTTAACATTACAAGTAAAAAAAATACTTAGTATTATTATTAAAAGTTAGTAACTTGAATTAGTGGGTAAAAAAATAAGATACCAAGTGTGTACAACAAAAAATTACGCGTCGTCATCATTATCAGGTGCACGTCCTCCAGGTGCTTTAGGACCTCCAGCTCGTTTGGCCATTATGATTTGATCAACTTTCAGTATTGTACATGCAGCTTGTGTGGCATATTGCAAGCCCCAAAACTTGGATAAGTAAGAATCGACAATTCCAGCTTTGGTGACATCTATTAATGATGATCCTTTAGGCTAGAGAAATAATAATAATTATAAATTAAAAAAAAAAAAAAATCCACCAAACTAAAAACATACTTCAATGTTAAAACCAGCATTTTTATTTCCCTTGCTATGTTGGGAATAAAGTTCAGCGAGAGTTTCATTAGATTTCACACCAGTGTTATCAGCTAAAATTTTAACAAAACCTTCAAGAGCAATTGCAAACCTTTTCGCACCATATTGTTCTAAACCAGGCAATGTGTCAGCATATAAACCTACTTGGTAAGCAAGTTCCATTTCTACAGCTCCAGCACCAGGTAATAATTTTCCATCCTAAAACGAAATTAAAAACACTTATTTTTTTATTTATTCAAAATATACAAAACAATTTAAATTTTAACATACCCTGGTAACGCCTTTAAATGTGTTTACACCATCATCAATTGCTCTTTCTATATCATCCATGTAGTTATCAGTAGCACCACGTACAACAATTGTTGACATGCGCGAGTCTTTACCATCTAAACGGAATACTACTAATGAAGTGTCTCCAAGTTCATCTACATACACACAGTCAGCATAACCAAGTTCTTCTTTGTTTGGAGGAGTCTAAAGTTAAACAATTTCCAACATGTTAAATTTTAATTTAAAAATAAATAAATAAATAAAAATTATTTTTTTGATATATTATGATTATAAAATGTATTCTGAAATATGATAAATTTTACACATAACAAAAAAAATATAATTAAATTACTATGGAATAAATTACACCGATGATTATAATTAATTTAAAATCAGATGGAAAACTCTTATTTTTATCAAAAAAACTATGTTTAAAATAGTTTTCCAGAGTTATTTTACTTCCAATTCTTATTTTTCAATTAAAATCATACCCTTTTATAAAATAGTTATGTTTTGTTAATATTTATACATAAATACTTACAAGTCTGGGTAATGCAGTAGCTGAGACGGATTTACACAATCGTCTCAAATCAAATTTGCTCATTAATCGAACACCCATAATTTTATATTTGTTTAAATAATGTAAGGCCATGTCGCCAAATTTACCACCAGCAACAATTACAGTGACACCTGCATCAGCAATTGCTTTAATTTGTTCTTCAAGCACCATTTCTTCACCACGGCTGAAGCTTTGTAATTCTTCTGCAGATTTAATTAAAACTGTTCCCTAAAATAAATAATTAAAATATTAAATTATACACAAATTTGTATTTCTGTATTAATCAGCTATAAATTATAACATACTTTTGTCTCAGTTGTAGTAATGTCAATAGGACATGTATATACAGCAATCTTAGCATTAGTCTGTTTAGTAATATCACCTTCATTAGTACGTTTGAATACCATACCATTTACAACAGTAGAGTTATATAAATTTGATCCCTAAACAAAAAAATTAATAAATACAAAATTAAATTAGGTAGTACTAATTAAACAAATCTAAAATAAATATAATTACCAAAATTTTGCACACTCTAACATTGTCTACATTGAATGTTGCCTTATCTGGGAGAATAGAAGCTGAAAATATAGTTAAATTTTAATATTACTTAAAAATGAAATCATGAGTTCAAATATAATACTTACTGCAAGCTTTCAACACAAGATCTGTGATAAACTGTTCTTGGCCATATTGTTTGCTCATAATGGATGATTTTACAGCTTGTGTTAATACTATTTGTTCAGCATTATTCTTGATGTCTTTAATTTCATGACAAGTCAAGGTAGGTAATAATTCAAGAGTCTTTTCAAGAGCTACTTGGAAACCTTCACATACTTCAACTGGTGTTAACCCCTTTAATTATTAAAAATTAAATTATCATAAAAGATTGATAACTGAAAGTTAAGAAAATACAGGTACTGACCATTTTCAATAAATGTTCGGCTTGTTCTAATAATGCTCCAGCAAAAATGATAACAAAGTTGGTTCCATCACCTACTTCTTGCTCTTGCATTTCAGACGCAAATACAATGATTTTAGCAGCTGGATGTTCAATCTACACAAATATTTGATTAAAAAAATGAATACATTTGATGAGTATCTGAAACACTTACATCAAGTTCCTTAACAATTGTGGCTGCATCATTAGTGATAAATATCTTGTCAATATGATTTATAACTATTTTGTTCATACCATTTGGACCATATGCAGTTTTAACAGTGTCAGAGAACTGTTTGCAGGCACCAATGTTCCGATATACAGCTTCTTCTAGACCAGAAAGATGCTAAAACACGTAAATAAAATCCAAACATGATCAGTAAGTTTATTATATGTATATTACCAGTAGTTATGTTCACAGAATACTCACCATGGCACCATCCTTTAACATTTGAGCAAAACCCGGAGCTTTCGGTACGTGTAAAGCCATTTTAATAAGTTTTTATTCTACTGAAACGTTGATATTATATAATAAATGAAGAATAAAGACTTCAAAAATATCACTTAATAATTTAAAGTTAACTTGTAGTTAATAAATTTAAATAATTTTTGCTCACAAATTCGGAATATATTGTAATTTGTATTATATTTTTGAGGTTAGTGTTTTAATTCAATGTTTCAATTATCTCCTTTACCGGATTTATGGTTGAAGAGGTGGGTCCCGGTTACTGCAACCTCAATTTCTCGATAACAGAGGAATAGCTGCCAACATACCAATACAAAACGTGCATATATTTATATTATTATTTATTATTGAGTTTTTTTAATAGATAAACAATCTATACAAATAAAATAACTACTAATAATTTTATTATTAATATAATAAATTGGGACATTTTTAACAAATAACATTTTTTTATAAAATAATGATTATCAAATTGTTTGCACATGATAATGATATTAATATATTATTATGAATCACGAACTAAAATACATAACTAACGTCATATACTTATTACTTTTCTTATTCCGTGTTTTGAATGTTTGTCGACTGACCACTGTCGTATGATTTGATATTATTTTTTACTCTACTATATTACTATAAACTGAGAAACTTAAAATACTTATCGACGTGTCAATATATTATAAGATCATTTATTTTATAATGATTTTTTTTTTGCAGTTTTACTACTAAGTACTAATTACTACTCGGTACTCCTGTTAAACGTTTATTTTTATTTGATAAATTTATTAATTTGTTTCATACCACTCAATTTAATATTTCAAATCAAATGAATGAAAAATGTATTAATTTAAAGGATATCTACTACCTGTTCAATAAAATTAAAACTATTAAAAGAAATATAAATATTATGTAAATATCTCAATTATAAATAAAAAAGCAACAAAAAAAATAGATGCTTTATTATATTATCGACTTAGTTATTTTATTGATAGTAATTCAAAAATTAATAAATTTATCAAATATAATACAATGAATATTTATTGATTTTAAATTAATTTTTAAAGAAATTACATTAGTTATTAGTTAATAATGCTGAAATGCAAATATATCTGTAAAGAATTATTGTCATATAATATAAATAGTTACATAAAAATTAAACAGTGTACTCTCGATTATTTCCGTAATAGGGTGGCTTGACATTTTTATTTAATTGTAAATCGCGATATAAGCAGCATTATTATTATTTTTATGTAGTTTTAAAATAGCCAATAGGTACTTACTCAAATGATTTAATGATAGTATGAAACTGGGTACTTGTCCAGTTGTCCCTCACTTATTGAAATTTCACAAACAAAATAATTATAATACAGTCCGTACTATCTATAACAATGGCCAGTTTCAATTAGTGTTTCGGTTAACTATTTAGCCCAATTAACGCTACTTATAATAATAGTGTGAAGGTACCCTATCTAATATCTATGTAAGTAATTTAACTAATAGTATAAAACAATCATTTGTGAAAATAATAATATACAGTTGTAATATACGATAAAAATGTGTGCGGTGGCCCAATTTTTAAGTCGTATTAGACGATATTGTCGTTACGTCCAATGTTGTTGTAACCAGTTATTTTGTAAGTATAGGTGAACAAAATTTTTCCAGATTCTTGAAATTAACGTCGTTATATCCCATATCATTACGACCGGCGTTGTTATAGATGGTACTGACTGTATCTAAATGAGCACATGTTAACTCCCCTAAAAACATTTCACTAAAAATTAAAAGCTTTTAAGATCTGAGGTCCAAGAACATCACTTAGAGCAATGATTTTCAACCGATGTTCTGTAAGCTCCCTTGAAGTGTGCCACAAAAATTCTTTAGGAGATGAAATGTACCGCATTGTTAAAAAGGTTGAAAGTCACTGACTTAAAAGTTCACACTTCACAACATAATAGTTATAGAAATTAATAATAGATTCTATAATATATTACTCAATAGTCTTAACTCTTAATGGTCTTAGTAAGTTTATGGATAAATATAGAGAAACGAGGTTAAAATGGTTAAATAAAACAAAAGCTTAATGCACATGAGTACGCTATACTCATTACTCAATAATATGTATATGCTGTATTCGTCTTACAAACATACAATAGAAATTATTGTTCAAAAGAACCAATTTTTGTTAGTTTTAAATATTTTAATAGACTATAGTTAAACTTGAAGATTAGATTATTATCTATATTTGAACGAGGTTATTAACGATATTTTAAATTTTAAACGAATTATGAGTTGTGCAAAGTATAATCAAATGTTAATAACTTACTACTCTTGAGTATATTATGGTACATTGACAATTGACATAAAAAAATTATAAAATTAATTAGTCAGATGCTTGGAGTCCTTGGACTTTTTACATTCAATCGCTTTTGATTTTGCCTTCTTACGATTCGACATGTCTGTTGGATTATGGATTAAGCAATCGTTCTTTTTATTTTTTTCCAGTTCTTTGAAAACCATGTTTCTGTTTTCATTATTTCCACTAAGTAAATTTATATTTTTTATACCAGATAATACCACTGATACCAGAGTATCATTTCTTGCACTTCACTAACCTCCGTGTTTACTATTTAATTTTGTTTTGGAGTTATGTGATCTTCATTAACACTAGTCACCCTCTTTCTATTCGTTGTATTACATGGCAATAAAATTGACATTTACTATTAAAATGTCCACTGCTTAATATCGTTTCATAAACAGTTTTATTTTTAAAATTTTTTTTTTTTTGCATCTCAAGGGCAACTTCTTAATTATATCAATTTTGTCCAAATGTCAAATAAAATATTATATAAGTTTTGCCTAACTATATTTAGATTCTTAATGAATGATGAATATATTGTTTACACAGTATAGAGAAAAACATGGCCGGTATATATTAAATAGGTATGTAAGGTATATGTATAACATAAGCCAATTGCCAATATAATATACATATTATCACTCATTTCACTGTCAACGGTTACTATAATACAGTATACACACTATAAGTAATGAGTGAATTACACCCATAACGAAATTAACAATATCCATACCTTTAGTCATCAATATAAATATATTAATAAATGCATGGTATTTCCGTCCTTTTCGTGACTATACCTACGTTAGTACTGAAGTACAACAGTTACAATAGATATTTTTATGGTCACTATTCATTAATCACTAATCTGTATACACAAATATAATAAACTGAAATTAATGTACAAAACCAAACTATATAGGTATATTGTTATTATTATATTTATTTGTGAGGAATTTTATTGATTTATTTTTATTATAGACCTAGTACCAGTCATTTTTTCCCAAATAGTATTTTACCTGAAAGTCCAAAAACCTGAAACCTGTTTTCCGATGGTTATTGTTCCCAAAATAAAAAAAAAAATTAAAAATGTTGTTAATACTGGCGTATTTTCTATGTATTATATTTTATACATATAACTAAAATACTACTATTAAATAATGATAAAGATGGTATTTACGAAAAAGTATGGGTATTTTCAATTTTGCCTTTATCACAATTTACCGCCATTACAACGACATATGTATAATAAATAATAATATATACCATTACTATCTTTGCCACATGAACATTTAATTGATTTATATTTTACACCTATATCATTGTGCGCTTGTGATATTATCATGATTATTATCGCTTGTATACACGTAAATCGTTGTAATTGTTGTAATCGTTAAGTTTCATTATTCGCGTACTATCAATTTTCGCTATACTTTTATTTTCATTTTCAGTACGTTTTATCGTATAAGCTTATTTTAATTTATTTTATTTCACCATATATGTATTATAATTTTTTGGATAAAATACCATTGGGGAAAAATGCATTCGGAAATTATTTCGATTCAGGAAAAATACCGGTAACCCATCGACCTTATATTCTTCAAGTCTCTTAAACGACTTAACTGAGTATAAGGTCTATGATTTATATAGATATAATATAACCTAAGGGGCGATCCTAGAGTTTATTTTTAGGGTGGTTTAAACTTTAAAGTGAATATTTCCGACTTTATACTAAATATTATAGTAATAATTACATTTTTCTAAAATAATAAATAGGTAACAAATAGATATGAAATTATATATATTTTTTCAGATTATTAAATTTAATATTGACCTGAAAACAAATTTCATTCATGTTCTACAAAATCAAAAAATACTATTTTTATTTTTCATATTTTATGATATTGAATATTTATTTAAAATGGATATTTTGTTATTTTAAAAACATAAATGAATAATTTTTTTAATAAGTTTACCGACAATTAAAGAGCATAATTAAACAAAAAGTTGGATTTAAAACGTTGGTAAAAATTTCTGAAATATATAAATATCTTATTTGTTGGAAAAATACCATTTTATGACAACAGAATCTATTTCTAGTTTATCGACAAGATCTTTTTTACAACTTAATATTATCAACGAGCTAAGACTGAAGTCATCGTGGAACGTAAATTCTATTTTATAAGTTTCAATTTACTAAAAGTCCGTTCACTAGAAGTTGTTGTAAACACTACCACAATCGAGACATTTAAGTTTAAAATGTTTATGTTTCGATTCCATATTTTCACAAAAATTGTCGCTTAAATAAATTAAAATCAAAATGAAATTGAAACGAATGCCTAATAGTCAGATTATGTTAGATGATAACTAATTAGCATCAAAAGAAAATGTTTGCATAGTTATAATATTTGTATGAAAATATGAAATAAAAATAATTATTATACCGAGCGTAGCGAGGAAAATTTTAAAAAGTTGTTCATATTTTCATACAAATATTCATAAAATATACCAAGGGCGCAAAACAATTTCGCCCCCCCCCCCCAAATAATGGCGCCGAATCTATACATGAACTGAAAAGATCGCTTCATATAGTAAATAGAGTGGGTGGTTTTTGTGTTTTTTTTACATTTCATAATATTTATACTAAATAATTAAATAAAAACCTAAAATTATTAGTTATTAGAGGTAGACAACATATTATTTCCTAATCCATTTTCCAAAATATTTTGATTTTGCTTCACTTAAATTAGTAAAATGTATATAACCTGGCACCACTGCCCCCATATATTAATCTTTAATGCGCTCTTGCGAATAGCGATAACCACAAAAAAGTCAACGATTAAAGAAAATAATAATAACAACAAACAATTAAATATTTATCATAAATCGTGTGATCGTGTGAAAACCGAATAAGAACATGTAACGCATATAATATAAAATTATAGGAAATATTGAGAGTATCTTGAACTGATTAACAGCAGACATGGGCTCTTATGGGTACCTAATCTTTGATTATCCGTTTGCCAAAAATCTTGTAGGATATTTATTACAACTAAACTATATTTAATGGTTAATGTGTATTAATTTACCTATTTTATAATATGGAAGTTTCAATAGTTTCAAAATATATTACAATTGGCGAATTTTAAAAATTGTCGACTAGTTCTTATAGTTACCGACATCAAGAAGGCGTCAAATCCTCCCTCCTGTAAAATCATCCCCGCATAACTTAACCGTGAAATAACAAAAGAATAACTCACATAAGTCACAACATTTTACAAGTATGATATGAATAGATTAATAAATCCAATGAATATAAATCTCAAAATACGAAAACTCTGTACTCTTTATAATATAATAATATATTACTGTTTCAATTTTATTTACCGTTTTTTAATTCAAAATCAGCAAAAATGTTTTCCCATAAATCATTATTTAATTTTGCCATCAACTAATCAATATGGTTAGAGTAAACGAACGGCTTCAATTAATTTATCTTCTATCGTCGTAGGTATAGAACATACTAACGTACTGAATAAAAATTATTTTAAGTTTTAAATAAAAACTAGGTGACACACACACAATGAACTATGTTTGTCACACTGCTTAAGGTCAAACTCGAAATTTTGCTGCCGCATTATTTAGTATTTAACACAATAAGTTCATCTCCCACAAAATATCAATTATACCAATAATATTCAAAAACCTTAATGTGTGATTTATCTAACCAGAGGTTTGATTTGAATTTAAGACTAAAATAGATTATAATTTAAGTACTAATTTATTATGTACAAAAACAACAATAGATATCAGTGGGCAGTGGTTATGACTTATGAGTTATAAGTTATAACATCACTTGTTCAATTTGTACAGTTGTATTCAATAATTGTGGTAATTGGTATTATTTAATTAATTATTTTTACTAGTTAATCACATACTTATCTGTCATCAACTCGTAATATCAATATGGATTATAATAACCAATAACCAGATAGCATGTTAAAAAACATGATGTATAGTTTTTAATAGCGGCGTGAACTTTTTGAGTCTTTGAAGCACATTGTGTCATTGTATATTTTAAATGTTTTTATCACTACCCCTCCATTGGGAATATCAAATGCAATATTATTTTGATTAATATGTCAATAGTATTAAACTATTAAAAATTAAAATATACGCTGTAAACTATTACTAAAATATCAGTAATTTATTTTGTAAATACCTACTATTTTCAAACTAATTAGTTATTAAATAATAAAATTAGTAATTTCTAATGTTATAACAGTTACCTATTAACTATTGGCTAAAATACCCACAGTTTACGTCGTGACCAAGACTCCATAACCATCCGTACCATGGCGCATGTAAACTCTGTCACAACTCACAAGTACCTTTTTTACAGTAAAATCCGCCAGAAAAAAAACAGATAAAATTGGGTTCATGTAAACTCTGCCACTGAAAAAAGTTAAATAGTAGTATGAAATTAATTTAATATATTATTAACAAAATTATAATATAATATCAATATCATATCGTTCACATTAAATATTTAAATTATAGTAAGAAAATCATAATAAATAATCGTTATACCTAATAATGCAAAAATATATAATTATTTCATGTATGTAAACTAAAATGATGTGATACAAATTGTAAATATTCTAAGTCTTGTATTACTCCATACTCCATTACTATAATATATCATTGCAATAGATGTCAACGTATTTAATGTTAGAAGGCACAAGGCAATGTGAGCACTGAGCAGCTAAACAAAAAAAACTGGGGGAGTTGCATATACCTATTACGGCATTACAGGTAAGATAAAAAGATTGGCGGAGTTTACATTAGACCTTTTATTACCTTTTTATCTCAACCTGTATTCTGGCAAAGTTTATAATCGATCCGTACCCTATATATCGACATTAACAAACGACAAACTATAAGTTTACCCGTTTACGAAGATGACTATTTAAATTTATTTTATATTATGCATCTAGTACCTACATATTATTCGGTACTACGGCCTACGGGGAAAACAGCGGTAGCGTCTCATCTGATTATTGTAACCGGCTAGCACTACCTTTCTGCAATAAATTGTTTTACTGTTTATTGTTAGGCTATTACAGAGACCATCACCCGTACTAATCACTTGATCAAATATTAGCCGATCAGCCAATATAGACGATGACAATTCCACTGTTTCTATCTTGATTCTTGATGTATATAAAAGTTATACAGAAATAAAATTCAAGTTGATACTGAAATGTTATTATTCATTTTACGAGGTAGCACTATATGAAGGAGTGTGGACTGTTTCACAGTGAGTTTTCCTAGGACGTATTTTCTAAAAATAAATAATATGACATAGGTATATATATATATATGTTACGGGCAAAAGCCGAAATCGGGCAAAACGCGAATTGTCCACAATCCTTGGGCAAAATGTCATATTTCGGCTTTTGACCGGGCAAACCTAGTTATGACCAACATCATTTGGACAAAACCGCCAAAACCATATACTGACTTTTATCGTAAGGAAAAAACCGTAGAGTTTTAAATACGTTCGCTAATATTATAAACAAATTTAATAATTATAAAATAAGTATTATTGTACAAATATATAAAATTAATATGTTTAAACCTCACTTGAGTCAAACTGTAGCGTTTTAAATAACCACTAATATTAAATACAAAAAAATAATAATCATAAAATATTGTACAGATATAATTAAATACACTTAAATAATAATAAAAATATAATGATATTAAGTACTCGTATAAAAATAAACATATAATAATATTAGGTTCTCTATAATGTTAAAATAAATAATTAATAAAAAATATTGTACAGATGTAATTGAATATAATAATAAAAAAATAATATTTTTGTTTATTTGTTGCTACACATATTAGAACTACACATAATTTAAAACGCTACAGTTTGACTCAAGTGAGGTTTAAATATATTAATTAAGTTTATTTAATCATATTTGTACAATAATACTTATTTTATAATTATTAAATTTGTTTATAATATTAGCGAACGTATTTAAAACTCTACGGTTTTGTCCTTACGATAAAAGTCAGTATATGGTTTTGCCCAAATGATGTTGGTCATAACTAGGTTTGCCTGGTCAAAAGCCGAAATATGACATTTTGCCCAAGGATTGTGGGCAATTCGCGTTTTGTCCGGGCATTTCTGAGGTTTGCCCGATTTCGACTTTTGCCCGTAACATATATATATTATAATATCTTTTCTATGATTTAAATTCAAGTATAACTGTATTACACCAGTATAAATATGTTAGTGAATTAAATTAAAATTACTAAAAATAACATATGTTATACCTACCCGTACCCTGACAAGTTTACCTAAGCATGGGTAATGGGCGTCATGGCGAGGTAAATGGTTGACTTAGGAGAAAAGATCATAGACCATTATAATGTCGCTGACTTAGAAATGGGAATAATTATAATACCGCATTTAATACTTTCCTTGGCATTTCTTTAACAAGGACACAAGATGTTTTTGTATAAATAATTACATCATAGCATCAAATACCCAATCACAATATTTGGACGTCAAAACTAGAAAGGTCATCTGTATATTTATGATTAAATTCAATGTTGTATCACTTGTATCGACATTTGATATTGACTACGACAGATAACACGTGACGCTAATAAGACTAAATTAAATGACAGATTATTATAAAACATAAATGTTACAATAAACAAAGTTCATTCCCGCGTTGACCGTTATGCAGTATGCTACACGTGTCTGTAAAAATTTTGTCGATATACCTACCTGTCTAGCAGTTACTACTACTGAATAGTTGTTCATTGTCTTTGGTTAAAGTATTAGTTAAAAATAACTACAAACATTAAGCTTTTCAGCCTTATCTTTTACGCTTTTTAACTCGACACTAGGGATCACGAATAATACGAATTACGATATCCCAAAGGCAGTCGCTACTCGCTAACTTGCATAGTCAAAAATCAACATACAACATCGCGCAAAATAAATTTTTGTCATTTATCCACCTATTGCGCGCAATTTACCATTTACGTTGGCGACACCGTACACCTGTTTTATTGTCCATTAATCTACGTGTTATTCGTTACGGTCGAGAAAGGTAGGAGGTGGCAAGTGCTCATTATTTCTATAGCCGTTAACGAGCGATTTATTCTGCCTCGTGGTGTTCGTGCACGCGTCTTGCTCTCTGTGTCGGTCATAATTTAGGCGAAAAAAATGAATAACGCGTTTGACATGGAATACGATAACTTTTTGCACTACTCCCGTCGGCTGCAGATGGCTGACGCGCTAGGTGGCGTTTACGTGCACCTGTCTACGTTGAAGACTGCCAAAAGCCGATTTGTGTTCACGCGTTCTTTGCTCCGCAAACACAAAATGTTGACTCCTACGTTGAACGTCGACCTGGAATACGATGGACCCGCCTCGACAGCGAAGTTACGATTAAAAGGCAACGATTTTTTCAAATCTAAGATGTATGGTAAAGCCGCCGACATGTATACCATGTGTTTGGTAAGTAGTGATCCGACCTCCGAGTGCCACGCGCTAGCACTGGGTAACCGGTCGGCCGCGTACTACCATATGGGTCAATTTGAGCTTTGTCTGAAGGACGTGCGCTGGGCCATTATGTCTAATTATCCGCCCAAGCTTGCATACAAGCTGTATGAGAGAGCTGGGAATGCAGAACGTATGTTGGGCCTCGCCGAACGGGCAAAGGAGAGTTACGCCGAGTGTCTGATACGAATGGACGAGGTGGACATGTCCGAGGAAAATAAACTCAAGTTTCGAACGGCGGTCGACATAGCTGTGGCCCAGTGTGATGAGCGGTTGGAAGAGCGGAAAAAGACGAAGAAAGTACTTCCCGCCGAACAGCTAGTTGGTGGAAAAAATGAAAACATTCCAGCGCTTTCAGCCTTTGTGGAATTGAAAATGTCTAAAGATATGGGACGTGGTGTTTATGCTACTCATGACATTAACCCAGGTAAGTGAAATTATGTTGTTAAAAAGTGGGGTGATAAACCCATTAAGAAAATGTTAAGTAATTTTAATAAAAAAAATTTTAATTTATTGATTTAAAGTTAAGGTTAATCTGTTAACCTGTGATAGCATTATGGATAACATACTTAATATCTATTCATTTTTAGGTGATGTTGTGGCCATAGAAGAACCTTATATTTGTGGGCCTATTTCACATCATACAGAAGTTTGTAATTATAATGGTTGCTTGAAGTTGGACGTAGCTCTTTACCCTTGTCCAAAATGTTTATCGGTATGTTTTTTTTTATTTTCTACCAGTGAAAATAGTTGGTATGCAGTATTAATATACATATTATTTTTTGAACAAATATAGTATAACTTAAAATGATTTTAATTATTTGGACTACACCTAAATAAATATTTGTATAGGTTAATTCTATGGAACTCTGGTTTATTACAAATGAATCCCTTTTCTAGTACCTTAAAATACCCAACTTTTATAAACTTGCAAATAATTATTATAAACATTTCTGCATTAAATAATAAGTTTCTCAAATTCTCTTGTCTTAATTATGCCCTCTTTATCTCTCCATGGTAATAATAAATATTGACTAAAACAATATTGGTCTAAAAAATTACATTATAGACAAAAAATAATTAAATAACAAACATTGAAATAAGTTGAAGTTGTTATTGAAAAATTATTTTCTTCAAGTTATTCATGTAATGTAAAATGTATAACCTTGTAACATAGGTACTTATTATTTTAATATTACTGTTTTAACTTTTAACACTTTAAATATATTATTATTATTTTTAAAGTTGACAATTGTTTTAATTAATCTACTAATATGTACGTGTTCAATTAACTTGGGAGAAGTGTGGTTGATCATTATGACCAAAGTTGAATAACTTTGTTTTAGATATATTATTATACATTATTCAATATCTTGAAATTTCTCCTTATTTTTCATATGGATTCATATATTATTTATTATTTTATACTTAGTATAATTTATCATCAATGATAGGTCATTTAGTCCATTGAATCCAATCAGATTTAAATAAGTGAAACATATTATTTTATAAAAAATATTCTTTTTTTATTTGTACTTTTAAAAGTTTTAAGTATATCAGGGGTGGCCACCATGAATAGGTTCACGGGCCATACAGATAAATACAATGATACCAAGAACCAAAGTGTTTATTGACACATTTTATATAATTTGATAATTTTTTTTAAGCTTATACCTAAAGAATTAAAATTCATAATGATATCAAGTAAATTTTGATTTTGTAAGTAATACGCGAGCCATGTCTGACAATAATGAGAGCCACAAGTTGACCACCTATGATATATATCTTTTTTAATTTATTTTAATATGTATTATTCATAGGCCGGTGCAGAGAGAAGTTTGGCCTTGGAGATAGTCTACTCTCTAGGATATCTCTATTATAGTATAATTGTAAAGAATAATAACCTCATACCCTTCATAAGTAAATAAAACTAACTTTTAATAAACTGGTCAAAAAGACAAACCTTTCAATATATTTTATTATATATCCCTCTCCTGGATTAAAATCTACATTTCTTCTATGTATACCTATTATTTTATATTCAAGTAGATATTATAAGATAGAAAATATGTTTACAAATTAATACTTTTTTTGTCAGGTCAGTTACTGCAATAAAGACTGTATGGATAAAGCTGATAAAGATGGACACTATTTGGAATGTCCAATCATGTATTTCGTCAAATCAACACCCGGAGTAACGAGAGTGAATGAACTTGCTATGAAGTGGTTTTTAAAAGCCTATTTAAATATGGGTCTAGAGAAATATTGTTCGACAGTTGATAGCTTTTTTAAATCTAAAATAGATCCTAAAACAAGGGGTTTTGACGAAAATGGTCAATATAAGTCTGATAATTTTTTAACGGCTTTTTCTTTGGAGAGTATTGAAAACAAACTATCTATAGATCTCTTGTTTTTTTTTAACTGTATTGCAGTTGATATGTTGCATTATTTGATGTTAAGTGGCTTTAAAATTCCAGAAAGTTATATAGCTACTGTGGGTGCTTCTTTAGTGCATATTTTAACTGTTTTAGATTTGAATTGTAGAAAGTTAAACATCAATGCCCCTACTATTTCTTTTCATAAAGATCGCCAGGCTACTCTTACAATAGGATTAACTTTGTATCCAACCATTTGCTTGTTCAACCATTCTTGTGATCCAAATATTAAACGGAGTGGAAATTTATCTGATAGAATAAGGGTTATGAAAGCTATTCAACCAATTCCCAAAGGAACTCAAGTAATTATAATATATAATTATTTTTATTATAATTATAATTGATAATTTTATGTAACCTTGTTTATCATATTATATTTACTTGATGATAGAGATGATAGGATCATATTTAAATAATTTTGTATACATTTCTGATAATACAATTTTTTCTAAGACAAGTCACTACTTTATAATATGTCACCTAATATATTAAAATAAAAAGGAAATATATCAAAATATTTCTTTTTTTGTTTACTCCTTACATAATTTTTGATTATTATTATGATTTGTTTTCGAGATTATTAAAATAAAATACTTTTTTTTTATTTATTATTTTCTAGTTGTGCTGTTCTTATGGAATAATCTTTATAGGACACGAAAAAGAAGCAAGGCAAGAGTTATACAAGGATGTTTTTAAGTTTGACTGTTACTGCCAACCTTGCAAAATGAATTGGCCAACTTATCGTTATGTACCGAATCGCCTTTCTACATTGTATGCTATATATTTAAATATTATAATTCTGATTTATGTTTAAATGCTATAATTAATATTTTTACAGAAATATTTTAAACCCTAAAATGGCTAATGATGTGCAATCCGAGTGCATCAAGTTTTCAGAATTCTCCAAGTCGGTGAAACCAGAAGATTATCATCTACATTTAGATTATTTGTATTCCTTTATTAAGCTATTGTTTACTAATGTTAAACGGCCATTTCAATTATATGAGGATTGTCTAGAAATGATATGTATTGCTCATACCATAAGTAACAATGAAATAATAAGCATTTGTGGATATCAATTTTGATATTTCATTTTATGAGTTTATGAAAAGTTAAATAGTTATATAAAACAATTTATGTGTGCGATTTGTAATGATTTAAATAAGTTAATATTTTATGTTCAATTTTTATATTTAAGTACGATTCATTATTTATATTTACATTGTATCAAGATCATTTTATTTTCATTATTATTACTATCTAGTTTAACAGTATCATATTTTTGTTAACTTAATATATATTTACATATTTCTATAACTATAGTAATCAATTGAAGTACAAATGAAATAATGAGTATTTGTGGATATCCATATTGATATTTTATTTTAAATGAGTTTAATAAAAGTTTAATAGTTGTTATTATATAAAACAACAATTTATGTTAACAATTCTTGTGAGTGATTTTTAATGATTTAAATGAGTTAATATTTTATGTTTAATTTTTGTATTAAAGTACGATTCATTATTCATTTTTACATTGTGTTAAGATTATTTTTATTAGCTTAATATATATTTACATATTTTTACAACTATAGTAATTAATTTGAAGAATCCTTTCATTCTTAAATATTTGACATAACATAAATAATATGTTTGACTTATTTATATGGTTATGATTTTATTCACATTTGAGTGTAATATCAATCTTATAATAGCTAAAGTATTGGAGTGAATTAGTAATTGTATTAGTACTATTGCTTTTTACAATATTTCTTTTTTTTTTTATAAGTTAAGTATTTAAAATAGCTTGTTTTAACTTTACAAATTTTTCATGTTGCATATGGGATATATAGAGAAAACAATTGCGCACCGACATCTTTATATATTATGTATATTTATATGCGTTCATAAAAATAGAATACTTATTGGTTTACTTGATTCAAATTGTACATTATGTTAAGCATAAATGCTTTATTGTTTTTCAAAATTCTTTCCAACAACTAATTTTATGTGTCTTATATTTTCTGGGGATCAGCTTTATTCAGATATTCTTTCTTTGAAGCTTCAGACAGTGAAACAGCACACTATTATCACAAATTTTAAAGTTTAAAAATTAAATAAAGTGTAATTTAATTTATTTAAGTTTTATCATTGTTTAGTACCTTTATTAATTTAACATGGTATTTATTAACAAAGTCAGGTTATCAACTAACATAATGTGATATTCTACATTTTTGTACCAATTATAAACTAATTGTGGGCTGCAGGTCGCTGTATGCAGTGCTTGATTTAGAAAAAAAATAGAAGGGGGAATCATCGGATGTTTGATAAACGTGTGTTCCACACAAAACTAACCGCCACATTACCGTAGGGGCAAATAGAAGGGATACGCTAAAAAAAGATTAAAAAAAAAAGGGGGACTCCGTCCTCTCCCCAAATCAAGCACTGGCTGTATGTACCCTGTCTTAAACTTTGTAGCAATTATGTAGTAAAAAAAAAAATCTCATTTGGAATCTGTTATTTTTGCTTGAAGATTAATTTTCTTTATATCAATATACTTATAAAATTATGAAAATTTTAAAACTATGTATTATAGTTTAAATGGAAGTAATGAAGTATTAGATAATAAACATATTGTAACCATATTTAACGTATGTTGAATTTATTAATTTATTCCGTGGTTCAGATGCAATATGTGTATATAGCAAAAATTAAGATACTAGGTATTAGATTATTTTCATTTTTATTACATTGATATGGTATTGACTACCTTGAATGCGTAATTAATTATGTTGGTATGAATAAAATTAATTGTTATTTATACAACAAACATTAAAATATTGCATATTACAATCATAACATCCAGCATTTTCAATGTTATCAAGATTAAATTATATTATAATATGTTAAGTATTTAATGTTTTAACAATATATTATAAATGAATGTCAAATGGTAATTATTGATTAATCAATAGACAATAATGTTTCAATTTTTCATTACTTTTATTAAAAAAATTTCATGACTTCCTGGGCTACCATAAAACGTATTAAAAGTTATTTTCTTACTAAACCACAACATTTTTCAGTTATAAATCGACAACTATTATGTACTTTTTGAACTACAACATTAATGTTAAATTTCATATTTCTAAATAGAATATGTTTTTGGGAATTTCAACCGAGGAGTTAATACAATATCAATAAAAAAATTTTTTGAAAATGTTGTATTGTAATGACTTTAAATTAAGTAAAAAAAGTTTTTTTTTAAGATTCATACTTTTTTTAAAATATAATCAGACATTTTAAAGACTGTTAAAAAAAATCACCATTTACCTGATATTCGTATATTGATTATTTGTGCACTATGAAAAATTAATATTACATAGTCAACATTTATCTTTTATAATTGCTAAAAAAAAAAATGGACAAAATATATGATAGAATAAAAATACATGTTATTGTCATTATGTATTTATTTTATTTTGAAGATTGCTG
The DNA here is from genome assembly GCF_002803265.2 of Melanaphis sacchari. Lineage (NCBI taxonomy): Eukaryota > Metazoa > Arthropoda > Insecta > Hemiptera > Aphididae > Melanaphis > Melanaphis sacchari. The sequence continues at coordinate 595,505 of NW_020270395.1, read as the reverse complement.
TATTATTAATTATAACAATAATATTTTCTTGATTATGAATAATTAAATTAACAATTAAAAAGTATACAATTAAAAACAAACAAATTTCTGCTACTGTCGACAAACTCAAAATGCACAAAAAAATGAAATGTACATCACACAACTTATTATAAAATGAGATACGGTAACCAATAAAATATAAAAACTATTCACCTACCCCTCGAAAAAAAAGGTTAACTAAAATTAACAACATGGTTGTTGATATTAATAGAATTACTAACTTGATATATTGAGTGTAAATATGTAATATGATAACCTTGTCTGGATGTAACAGAGGGTTCTAGCCATTATTATAAATTGGCTTTTAAAAAAAGAAGTTCAATTACAAAATTATTGTTTTGGCCAAGCATACAATGGTGGCAATGCTGAACTATAACTATAATCATATAGTTGAGATTTGATGAATTCAATTTTATCTTCTGGTTCTGGGAATGTGCTGGCTACTCCAGTTTTATAGGCGTATTCAATTACTTTGTCAGCGATTTTTAAAGAACATTCCTTTATGGACTGCAGTGGTGGGTATAAACTACCGTTTTCTAAATCTTCTTCAGTCACAAGTGCTGCTAAAGTCTAAAAAAAAGTTTTAAAAAATGAATGTTAAGGTTGTCATACAATTAATATATTTTTAATGTCATGAATGAATTTTACTTGGGCAGCAATGATAAAAACTTCTTCAGATATTGTCTTGATTCCAGCACAAATAACTCCAAGTGCTACTCCAGGGAATATATAAGAATTATTTCCTTGGCCTGGATAGTAAGTTTTAGACTTGTATGTAACTGGATTGAAGGGTGAACCACTAGCAAATATGACTTTTCCCTAGTAAATGAATGTATCATTAATAACATTTTAATGATCATATGTGGCTAAAACTTACATCTGAATGTGTGTATGCTTGTTCAGCAGTACATTCAGCTTTGCTAGTTGGATTACTTAAGGCAAATATGACCGGATGTTTATTGTATGATGAAATTTCCTGTATAATTTCTTTTGTGAACACTCCACCAATAGCAGCAGCACCAATGAGTACTGTAGGCTTAACTTTTCTGATGGCTTCAGCAAGTACTTTAATTGGGGCTACAGCTTTGGCATACTCAACTTTATGTCCAGTTACTCCACCCTCAGGGCGATCTTTAACTACAAGACCTTTGGAATCAAAAAGCCAAATTTTTGATCTTGCTTCTTCTAAAGATGTACCCTCTTTAAGCATGGCCATCACACATAATTCAGCAATTCCTAGAGCTGCCTGAAAAATATTTTGCATTAACAAATATATTAAATTAATATTTGAAAAGTTAAAGAGGGGTTGTTAATAATATTATATAAATAAGATTATAAGAATGAATATTTTTCTTAACAGTTAAGTTAAATTTACAATATAATAAACATAATATTAACATTTTATTAATATTTTCTGTTTAAATTGCATTTTATAGTATCACTAAAAATGAATAAATATTTTGAATTATATAAAAAAATTACTTCTCCAGCGCCTTGGAATAAAATCACATTGTCTGATAGTCTGGTTTTGGTAATTCGAAGAGAAGCAAAAAGACCAGCTAATGCCACAGAAGCTGTTCCTTGAATGTCATCGTTAAATGTACAATATTTGTTACGGTATTTGTCCAAAAATCGGAAAGCATTGGAATTTCCAAAATCTTCAAACTAATGTACATATTTTATTAAAACCTAACAAACAATTTTGGGAAATAAACATTACTTGAATCAAACAATTTTGTCCATAACGTTTAACAGCAGCTTGCATAAATTCATCGATAAAATCATCATATTTTTGACCAGTGACACGTTTTTGTCTAGAACCAACATAATAAGGATCGTCCAGCAGTAGCTGTTGAAAATTATTAATTAAAAATTAAAATATAATAAATGTCAATACTTAAAAAGTAAAAAGTTTATTAAACATAACTCACTTGAGTATTGGTTCCACAGTCGAGTGTAACTGGAAGGCATTGGTGTGGTTTGATACCAGCTAAAGCAGTGTACAAAGCTAATTTTCCGACAGGAATACCCATTCCGTAAACACCAAGATCACCAAGACCTAAAATTCTTTCACCATCAGTTACAACAATAGCTCTAACATCTTGTTCAGGCCTATATAATACACAATATCATTATTATTAGTCTTCTTGTAAAATATAACCTACATATAGAGGAAATATTTATTTAAAATTTGCTGTACCTCATGTTTTTACAAAGTTTTGTGGTTTACAAAAAATGTTTTTATGTAGTTAGAAATAGTTTTAGTACATTAAATTTTGTTTATTAGTTAATTTTATATTATTATCAAAATTATTAATTAATTATTATTATTTAAGTTTGAAGTGATGATACAGTATATCTACCAATCAGAAAATGTTTGATGTATACTTTGTTCATTTAAATTTAATAAAATGCTTAAAAGTACAAAAACATAACTATTCATTCACTTTATATTGTGTAACTCTTTTAACAGTTGACACTAATTAGATATCTTAAAAAAGTATTGACGTTTTTGAAAGTCATTACTGTTTTATATTCTGAACGAGGCAAATGAGAGATAAAAGTAGGTATTGGTTTTACAATAAACTATTTTTCTGAATGTATACACAATAAGAAGTCGAAAATTCTTCAATTCTAAACTTTGAGAGTAGTTTTAGATAGAAAATAGGATCTAGTATGTTCTCTAGGACAAAATTTAATTATTCACTATTTTTCAAGGTAATCTAGATAAAAAAAAAAACTAAAAATTAAAGACTTTTTACGCAAATGCAATTTTTGTCAAAATTGATTTTATTTATTTGGCCCAAATTGAAAATGAATAACATTAAATTACTAAAATTTTCTATCAAATATTCAAATGAATATTTTCAAATTGTATAATTTTCAGAATATTTTAGTTTTATATTTTTTTATAAATGTCGATAAAAAGTTATACGCTATGTAAAAATGCTTGGAAATACTGTTAGTTAATTGTTATAACCATTTGAAGTTAAAATTTTGACAATATTACATATTTTAACTATGAATAACGATATTCATTATTTTTTTTAAATTAAATAGTTCTAGAAAATAATTCACGGGAACATAAAACTTTTAAGTAGGTATATATTATTGTATTTGAATTTTGAACACGCAACAATATTTTTTAAAGAAATTTTTATTTTTGGGAAAAAATTATTTTAACATATCGTATTGCTAATAGTAAAATAAATTACTATAATAGCAATATAATATAAAATACAAGTACACTTAGAAACACAGGTTAAAAGATCGTATTTACTCAGAATCGTTTTTCATTTATAAAAATGTATCATTGAATTCAAATTTAACTCATACATTACAGTGATTTAATAACCTGGTACACTCGTTATTTACTGAATAATAAAGCAATTATTTGATTTCCCCTTTTTATTCAATAAAATATTGCAAAAAATATTTCGTTAGAAAATATGAAATCAAAAAAGTCGTAAAATAGGTAATAGCAACGTTGTACCAACAGTTATTTTTTAAGTGTACCAATCATTAAAAAGATCACTGTAATAGATATGTTAAATTTGAATTTAATAATAAATTATAGTAATCATGGTTACTGTGAATTAAACGAAAATTTATAAATTATAGCTTAGAAGTACTCAAGTATAACTTACAAGTACGAGGTACTTCAAAGTATATAAAAATTTTTTTTCGATATTACAAAAATTTACCGAAAATATGAAAATATTCATGAAGTATATTAAATAGATATATGCAGAAGATTACTATAGATATTAGGTGGAGAAGTTGTGTTCAGATTATGTAGAATTTTAATCAGTCAACTAACTTGCGGGGGTCTTGATAGTTGTTTCACATACCTATTTCCACAACAAAATATTATTCTATCATTTGTATCTAATTAGGAGCTAAAATAATCTAATAAATTATCTAAAATAATAAACTCTAAAAAAACTTCTTAAAAAATCAAAATATAATTGGTTTTTTTGTAAAGAAAAAACAAAATTTTTATATTCATACTTAGTTTTAAAAATGTAAGCTAGGTGGCTCTTAAACCCTAATTTAATGCAATTTTTTGATTGGATGTTAGGACGAATATGTGCATTATCTGGTACACCTCGAGGCTATGCTCAAATACAATTTATTGTTCTATAATAAGCCTATTTTTTCTTTAATTAATGAGATTAGCAATTGGTTAGGCCAGCAAAAGATTTAAAAAAATATCAAATTATCGCAGCCCACACAGCTTAAAATAGACAAATAGATTTATTTACCAGTTTTTCAGCACATCATAAACATGACCAGCATCATGGATGGATATGAATAGTCCTCTGGGTTTCTGAAAAATGAGTCCATACTTTTGACACGCCAATCCAACGGTTGGTGTGTAAACGAGTGGCATGAACGCTTCTACGTTTTCAGCCATTACTCTGTAGAAAAGTTTTTCGTTTCTCTCCTGCCAAAATCATACATTCAAGAGTTAGCCGATAAGAACACCAGGATTAGATCACTGTCATACATGCTTACTTGTAAACCCATTAGGTAAATATATTTATTCAGGTCGTCATTAAAACGTTCGATGTTGGCCAAGGCATGTTTAACTTGTTCGTCTTGCGTTTTAACACGCGGTGGCAATAACCCATGAATGCCCAGAGATTGTCTTTCTTCAATAGAGAAAGCCATTTCCTGAGAAAAAATATTGACAATTAGCACAGATAGTTGAATTGTACAGAATATTTAAAATAATTTACCATTTTACTTTTTTTTTGTAATCAAAAAAACATTAGTCGTATTTAACAAAGAAATAGAATTCAAAAAAAAAAAATATATTAAACATAGATAATAAACGTATTGTTATAGATTTTTAACAAAAGAAAACTTTATATCGAAAATAAAGTTTTCTGTTCTGTATTATCAATCATCATTTTTCGAAAGAGTTTCTAATCATTATGAATTATATAAGCTTAAGTATAATTCAATATATTATGGTCTTTAATAGTTTAATATTATTTTCATTAAACATTTTTTTAAATACATTTTCGATAACACCTTATAATAATTTATTAGTATTTACTCGTACTTCTCATCAATCTTACACTTTAAAATATTAACAAAGTTTTAATAATCTCGAACAATCTTTATAATAATTTTTAGTGTAGTACCCACAACAATAATTGAAAATTTTCAGTATATTTTATATCAAATTTAATTTGTTAACCAATTAAAATTAAGAATAATTAATATTGTATATTAGTAGGTTTAAATCAATATCTAAACTAAAAACACAAATTAAATTTATCGACGACTAATTTAGAAAACAAGGAAGTTAATTGTATTGTATCGACTATACTGCCAGTACTTCAAAAGGTACTTATAGGTGGGTGAATGGAAATTATAGATTGTGGTGAAACTTCCTTTAACAATAAACTGTGCTAGTTAACGTCAAGATACAATCATGGGTCACTACACAATGTTCAGCTTAGATGCCTGTTACATAAGATACAACTATAATTTAAAAACTTTTGATTTCTAAAACTGTAATTTAAGATAATTGCCAGTCAAAGAATTTGTAATATTTTATTATAATGAACTAGCGGTATTTAATATTAATAATAATACATTTTACAGCTTTTTCCCATATTTTGATAAAAAATAAAATAAAAGTGCGTTAAAAATATATTAACTTATTAAATTTGATCATTTTAATAAATTTACATAGATATACGTATTATTTTCTCTTTAAAGTTTAATATAAGTTTGAATAAAAAATATTGTGAATATTATAATCAATATAAATCTGATAAGTCCTATCATTCTTAATATTCTATATGCATATTATTAGACTGCTAAAAACTAATTTACATGAATCAATTTAAGCCGTATTTAAATTAATAATAAAAGATTAAATAATTAACATGTTCTTACAATATACCTGCGGTACATTTTAATATTAATTAATGAAGTATGAGGTTAAAATTCGAGTTCAAACTAAAGGTCAATGATAGACATAATAGTAAAAGTATAATAAATGAAAAATCATATTTTAACTTTTTATTTGATACTATTAATCTAGCTATTAATCTTAGCCTTTAGGTATATGGTAAACATAACATTTACAATTATATCAGTAAAGCAGTTCATTTATTATTTTTTTTTTAACATTATAAAAACAATATTACAATGTATTTGACATTGTATAATCATTTAATGTTAGATTAAAATATTGCATGAAATACCGGTATGTCATAAAATCGTTATTTTTTCAATAGATAAAAATTCACGAAAGTTGTAAAATAAAAGACTTGACAGAAAATACAATGTCTGTATAAAGCAATATAATACGTTATTATTATTTTTTTTTTAAAGCAATAATCGATTTTGTTTATGTAGGTACCTAGATTATATAAGCTCTATTTTATTTAAACTAAAGTATCATATACAAAAAAAGAACAAAGAGGTTATTATAATGGAATAAAAAATTAAATTTATAAAAGTGAACGCATGGATATTATTACTAATTAAACGATAAAAAAAAAAAACTGTAACTACCAACACCTTTTTAAATATGTAACATAATATAACAATAACAATAAAATATACACTAACCAATTACTTTGCGATTTAAAAATATCGGCTTTATGTAGGTACCTACCTATTATTACACTGAATTTTATTACCTATATCAAATTATAATTTTTAGCCATAAAAAAGCTTACCCAACTAAAAGTATAAAATACCATGCAGTATTGTGGACAAAATAATATTACAAAAATCAATAGGTTAACGTGTTATTAATAATTAATAACAAATATAATATTATAATTATTTAATATTTAGGTATCTGAAATATAAAACTATAAATATACAAGCTATCACTTTGATATATTTGTAGGTAAAGAAACGGTATTCTTTACCTACAAAAAATTTATCATTCAATTCATTTGAAATATCATTTCATTTGAAATTATATCATTCAAGTTTAATGCCAGTAATTAGTAAAATATTGAGCATTTGTGCCCACAATATAAATATATGTTTTTCGTAAAGTTATGATATGATCAACATTACGTTTATTTTATTTACTGGCCGAAGAAGAACATTTTTAATAAATCAACTAACGAGAAGTGTATCATATTTGCCTTTGTAACGCCCTTGTGGCAATGACACTGGCCTTTGAACTTCATTCGTCCGTCAAAATATCCCATACCACTAGAAGTTTGAGCTTACCGCAGTATAATAATGCAATACACATCTATAATGTTATTATATGTATTATACGTTTTATGTTTTCGAAATTACATTCTAATCGATATCATACTTTCATAAAATAATCGTATTCACATTTCACAGCGTAAATAGTACATTAGATATATAAGAATATAATATTAATATGTAGGTATAAAACATTCCTAATTAATATTAAATAGACATAATAAAGACGCATATTATATATATATATATCTATAATTTATAACTATGTGTATTTTATAGTAAATTTTTTTGAAAGTTTGAAAGTTTTAATTATGTAAAACAAGTATATATTTTTCAACATTTATGAAAAATCCTATTGAATATCAAAAACAAATCTTTAAATTTACGTTAATAATAATAGGTTAAGCTATTTATAAGCGGTTAATTTTGAGTTACCAAAATTAATTAATTAATTTAAAAAAACACATTTTGAGTGTATCATATTTGATTAACGATAACTTAATTTAATTCCATATTTTCATAATACGTATAATCCAGTCCAAGAATTTAAATAGATTTTACTTGAGAATTTAAATATTTTGAATTTCACAAATTATGATATGCCTCAATATACTATTAAATATTAGGTCACGGGGAGGTTAATTAATTATTGAGTTTTATCTTAATCAATAGTATATTACATTTTTTATCCTAAACACAACAATGGTTATAAATAAATTTATTTTTTATAGATATCAGAAAAATAATAACAATAACAATGATTTTTTTTTTATTTAAAAGTTATTACGGTTCAAACAATAAACAATTTAATAAGATTAATAACGATAAAACACGATTTTCATAAACTGAAGTAAATTCTCTCACAATAAATATTGATCATTATGAGCTAACAAATTTGAGAAAATATTGATGTTTTTATTGTTGTTTAAGCGCTTAACATAAGTCAAAGTAATTTTTTTCATTATGACTTATAATATTAGTAAGTTACATTATAGCCAAATAAATAATATATTATTTATCAAAATATTTATGTACTCAACTACAACAGTCTATGATAAGTTTACTAGCGCTAAATAGTACCTATCACATACTATAAGAATAAAAATATCCAAATTATATAAATTTAAAAATATATATATTATTGACAGTAATCTTTGGTACAAAATAGGTCTTTAATAGAAATATACTATGCATAATAGACACATGCATAATAATATACATAACACTATATTTTTAACACCAGCAAGGTCATCAATATTATATATAAAATATACAATAACTACAGTAGTTTGTACAGGTTTATTTTGTTCCTAATATTTTCATGACTAATTCCCAGAAGAGAGGGTATTTACTAGTATTGATACCCAGTCAAACAACTAATTTAATGTCCATTGACATAAATAGTATTAAATAATATATATTTAAAAACACGAACGAAATCGATTTATTTTTTTAAGAACATAGTAAATATAGAACATATTTTATTTACATTTTAACAAGTAAAATTGTGTCATTAGGTATTAGATTTAAATACGATATAAATCACATAATTTTCGAGCTTTAGCTATACGTCTACAATCATAAAATGAAATGAAAATCATTACATAGGAAGGTTAACAATTATAGTACATTTCCTTTTCATTCCTTTGTGTTTGTTTATACATTCACATACGGATATATTATTGTGTAATAAATGATCATTCATAAACTTGCTCTCCTTTTTCATTATAAATATTACGCAACAACTTTTAAAGTCATAATTCATATCTCACAAGTCATTAGGTGTTAATACGTTATAGAAAAAATAAATGTGAAGAGAGAGGCGCATTCATTTTTTTGATAAATATATTCGGATATTTTACAATTAGCATTAGATAAATAAATTTGTAATTTATAACTGTTGAAATGTTTATTATCTAATTAATAATAAGTAACAATATTCGTGATATCCACTAAAATTTATGTAGCAAGTAATAAGCAATTATTTTTTTATAATATTTTTAAGTTAATTATTATCATTTACACAAAATTATTTTAAAAAAAGTATGAATTAAAGGCATTTGAAGGTACCATATTAAAATTGACTATTATTATAGAACAAAATAAATTATTTTTATATTTAGGTTAACACATTCAGTGCACCAACAATTTTATTGTAAGGGACCATTAACCTTGTAAAAAAATTCTCATTTGTCAATGTCTTTTTTTTTATTACTTTCACTAGGAAAATGCATTATCATGGCTAATTAAATATTTGTAATTTTAATCAATTAAAAATTGTCTATATAAATTGATTTTATCACATTGCATTAGTAAAAAAGTTTATTAAAAGTTGAAAATTAAGTATAATGATTGTAAAGTATTTTATTATACAGAGGTATGATTACAAAACTAGTTATTCTTTGTGACAATATTATAACTTGTTGATTTTCCATATTTATAATATAGGAAGAATTTAAATAGTCATAAGACATAATTTACACATTAAGTATGTGAATGTTGAATAGACTTGAAAGACATGTTTTATTTTAACATAAAAATTAAAAATTCATTTATTTAAGTGTATTGGTATTTTTTATTTTTTTAATAAACTTACAAAAATAAATGTAATATCTCAAAATAGTCTTATATTTATTGGTTGAGTTAGAAAATCAATTCATCACAGAACACACACAAATGTAATTTTTTTGTATAGACATGAAATATAAATGGCTTGTAACTAATTAATTATGCTTCATTATAAATTCTAAAATATTTATACAAATACACAATACAATACCACAATTCTACTATAAATTATAGACTATAATGCTACAATAGTTATTTATGTATCATATAATTATAGAAAAAGATAATACTATACATTAATATATTTAAAATAAATAATGTAATAAGATAGGGGATAAATCAATATTTATTAGAAATTTAGAAACCTAATTTACTTGGTAACATTGGTTATACATAGTACATTTTCATGAACCATTATATTTCTATTATTTATAATATTAAGTTAAAAACTTAAAGATATATTTATTTATTTGAATTCACCTAAAATGAGAAAAAAGAAATCCTCATTAAATTCAAATAAAATAAGACTTATTTTTTTACTAACTTATAAGTCAATTTAACAAAATACAAAACTTAAGTTTTGTGGTTTTTTAACCCACAATAATTGTATATTCCAACTCAAGTACAAATATAACAACCAATAAGATACAAAAATAATAAGACACATTCTTGTGGTTATAATAAAAATATATAGCAAGTCTACACAGTTATTTTATCCTTAAAAATGTATATATGCTATAAGACCTTCATGATAACAGGTTGTCCAAGATATTATACAATAGGATTCATGAGAATCAAGTTCATAAAACAAATAGTTGTTATTATTATGTATTTACAATCTTATAAAGTGTTCAAATAAAAATATTTAAAAATTTTATTTTATATTCGAAAGCTATTCTAATATCTACAAATAATACTGTTTAAAATACAATATATTCAAAAATTTATTTCAAATACTTTTAATCTTAGTGAAAAATGTGAAGTGTATAAAAACAACAAAATTGTTATTTTCTCAATCATAATTTATATATATTACCACAGACTTCCTATAATCATACATATATATTTTATTACTAGAAATAATAGTCTAGAATTAAATCAAATGAATCAATATAAAAAAAAATTGAAAAATTAAAATACTTTTTTGATTATTTAAACAAACATTCTAACTGCAGTTTTAGAAAATTAATCAAATATGAATTCTAAATGGGTGCTTTTTGTCTGTTTATTCAAATAAACATTTATTACGAGTCTAAAACATAAGATATTTAACAAATAATACAAGATTATATATAATTAAAAGTAATGATAATCGATATAGTTGATCTAATACACTTTAAAAATTAATAAAATTTTTAAAATAAATATTTATTATATGTGATTTAAAAACTGTTATTGTTCTAATTATAACAAAAAAATATTTGAATTAATAAAAGAATTCAATAACAAATTTATATACAACAATTAATTTGTTATCAAGAGATATTTATTATATATTATTGTTAAGTACCTACTTGATATTTAATTTTAAACACAATGACACTATCTAATCCAAAACAAATTTAAAATGAAACAACAATAGTTATTAAGGTCATTAAAAGTGTGTATATAAAATATAAAATTTTTAAAGAATATATTCTGTTGAAAAAAAATGTATTACCTACTTAATATAATATGTTATTTTTATTTTAACAATATTAAATATTTTTTTCTTAAAATATGAAGGTAATAATAAAATCTTGATTTGCAATAATTTTAATTTAAAAATAAAAATATACTATTTAATCATAAATAACTATAAAAAATTATAAATTTTCAAATAAAAAAAAATATATATTAAATTTAAGTATCACCTAATATTTAGATCCATTAGGTATTTGTTATTAATTATTTTTAACTAATAATATTCATAATAGAAATTTTTAGTAAGATAATGATACCCAATACAAATAATTGTATATTTAATATTTTGGATATTTTATATCTGAATAATTTCAAAATCAAATTATGGAGAAATGCTACCACTAGATTAGGTATTACCTACATCATCAGTTATAATACAAAAATAAATTTCAAATATACTTAAAAAAAATGTTCTTATTATGAATTAAATAACTAAATCGATATTTAAATTTAAAAAAACTCAAAACTTAACATGTAACAAAGTAATATATTTATATGGTTGTTTTCAGTGTTTTGGGCTTAAGTACTAATGAGGGGAATTACATTTTTGAATTTCCCGCGATCGAATTGCGCGCAAGTCCCATGGGTGCCGGGTGCGACACCTCCTTATTACGGGACTTAACGTAACGATTGTTGGAAAAAAAAATAGAACGTTTACTCAGACTTAAGAGGGAAAAAATAGTAAATAAAAACGAAAATCGTCAAAACTCCGGACGCGGTTCATACCTTGTTCAGTCGTCCGTCCCTCAGCTGATCGAGCCCGCTGATGGTGGCCGGCGACACGGACACGCCGGAACCCTGTGGGTACTGTCCCAAACGGTCGAACGATGCCATTTCGCGGGTGGCGGTACAAGACTGTGGAGCCGGACACTTGGATACGGAAAAACCCAGAGTTGTGGAGCGACGGTATTAGCGGCGAAGAACGTGCGAGCACGGACGTCGGCAGTCGATTGAACGAGATCGCGAGATTTTCTCGCGGTGTGTGCTGACTCGGGACACGGATCAGCTCCCGGTGTTGCCGTTGTATCAGCGGTTGCGGACGTCGGTGAAAGGAAATTGCACCTCTAGTCGGTCGGTAGCCGGCGTTATCCCCACCGACGGGTGTTTCTCGCTCACTCCACTATCATTGTCGTGGTACGCGGGCTGCACTGTCGAGCGTCCGTGCGTGCGCGCGCGTGCCACCGCCTCCACCCGAGCGGCGACGGGCGAAAAATCGTTACGTCGACGTCAAAGCGTTTTGAAATTCGTGGTTGTCGAATGTCGTTGTGCTGTCTCCGGCACCTCCCGTCGGAAATGCAGTGGCCATGCGTGGGGCTTATGCATGGAAAAATTGTACGGTCTGTTTCGGGTTATTTCAGATTTCCGATAGGTAGATCATGTAGCGTGATCGCGGGTTCACCTGAAATCAACAGAGGATTGAGTCGTTGGCCAATACATTTCTAATTAAAAATATTTTTCAATAGTACAAAAGACAATTTTTAGAGTTAAGCTCCCTCTTAATGAATATGGTCGTGACGTGTGTTATCCAATATATTTAAATGTTCATAGTTTAACGATTGATTTGTTTTTTTTTCTTTTAAATTAATTATTTAGACATTAAACCGTTGTTTCTACCTAAATAACAAGCATAGAAAAAAAAAAAGTCATAAAATTAGCTGCTCGGAAGGCAAATGAAATCTTCAAACAATACTTTTATCTGACACTTGAATACGGAAAAAATCACCATCCCTGGTTCCCAATATTCTAGAACGCTTTGCATACTTATGCGTCACCCCACCAATACATAATATTATTTTAACAATAATCTGTTCGTTTACGATGTTTCAACCGTGGAACCGCTGTTGATGGCTCTCTTTCTCACATCATTTTAACTGAAATGAGTTGGTTTAAGTAATTACAAAATACAACTTATGACTACCTAATAGTTAATGTAATGAAACAATTCCTACCAGTCCAACTAATGGATAATTTCTCAACAAAATATTTTAGATGAAATGAGATATTTTAAATGCATATTTTATTTTTTAAAAACTTGTTTGGATTTAAAATTAATTTTTTTTTTAGTTCAATGTCTGAATTTATCTTGATTTTTAAAACATTTCCAAACACTTTCATAATATTCTATAAATATATTTTAATGTCAATTTATCGTTGAAAATTAGTATTACTATGACAAAATAAAAATAGCTATTATGTATAAGAAATACAAGGAACTTTTCATTAAATATAAATAAAATATAATTATTAATTCATTAAAATAAATTGGGAGAAATGTATAGATTGTAGGACACTACAATCTATACATATACACTATATTCTACATGATTACAAATCTCATTACATATTTTTTTTTTATCAAAAGTGAAATTGACAATTATATTAATATATATTATTATATGTCACTTAGTTGTACAACGCATCATTAATCTAAAATTCCTTTTCTATGATTTCTTTTATTTCTGTTTCAGTTAAACTAGTATTTTTACAATATATTATATTATGTCACCTTCTGTCAGTTATTACTGCTCACTGTTCAGAACTTCAATTACAGTTAAAACTGCTTATAGTTACGCAATTAGGTAATGTAATCTAAAATATTATGTAATGGGTTCATAATATTAGTCTAGGATTTATATTTTTAAAAGATCTATTATCCATGTTAAAAAACAAAATCTGATACTTCTACGGTCACAAAAACTTTTTACGCTCTTAATAGAATAATTTCATTATCATATAATTAATAACGAATATTAAAAATCTTTGATTATTCAGTAAACAGATAACAAGTATTAATACTATTTAAAAGAAAAATGTATAAGTTTAAAGATGAGTTTTTCTCTAATTATTATTAGTTTGTCCCAATTAATATGCAATTAAAACTCACTAGTACTACTATATTAAATATATTTTTCCACTTTATCATTAGTGTATAACAAATGACCAATAAAGTAATAAATAATAACTGTTAATAGTGTCATTAAGGGTGTCTGGCCACTCATAATTAACCACTTTAATTTTTTTTTTTTTATTGGAAACTCGTTGGATTTATCTCTTAGTAATGGGTCCATTAAAAATTATTATTCTAGCAGTAAAACTGACACTAAACCTTAATATCTTTACTTACAATATTCATAAGTAAAATCACTAAAATTTTAGAATAATAAATAAATTATCTTCAATTATTATAATAAAAAATCAAGCGTTTGAAATTACTTTAGTATAATTTTATATGCTGTTTTAACAAGATATTTAGATAACAAATACATGTAAAATGTCTTAAGGAGATGACTACACATAAAATATAGTAAGGAAATAATTTCACATCTATACACTTTTATTGCGAATAAATCTAATGGTTATTTAAAAATAAGTTACATAACAATGAATATAAAAACATAAGATTGTTTACCTGCTATAACAGATTTTTTTATAGGTTTACAATAAATTAATACCAAATGGTTTTATTTATTGCACTTAAATACTATTAGGTATACAATAAATTGTAGTAATTTATTTATGTTAGAACTACGTTCTATGATGCATTGTATTATTTAAGTTGTATGCATTAATCTTTGTCGAATTAAAGCTAATGGTTAAGTCATGTTATACTATTATAAATAAAAATCATATAATATCTATAACTAACTTACCATAGGTATTGTTTTAAAACACTTATTTAATATTATCTAAAGAATAAAAATTTTTAGATTCTACATATTGTTTTTGAATATATATATATATAATAAAAGTTAACATGTAGTAAACATATTTAAATTTCAAATTTTTATGATAAAAGCTTTAAGGTTAGTAGTTAACATTATAATGTTGACTAGACGTTATGAATACTGTTAAAATGATTAAATAGAAATACTGAATTAAAACTATTTGAAATTGATAAAATGTTTTTAACTATTTCTTATTTGTGATAAATAATCTTAGTGTTTTTTTAGATGATCTCCTGTAAGATCATGAATGGATTTGGATTTTATAGGTTCAGTTTCTTCTGGCCAGCTATATTTTGGTGGAAGAGGATTGTCGTAGTTAAAATCATACATCTGTGATTCAATAAACTTCTTTTTATCCTTTGGCTCTGGATAATGGGATGCGATTCCTAAATAATAAAAATTTAGTAATTATAATCATCTATATTAAAATAATTTTTGTTACCTTTTTCATAAGCATACTCTGCTATTTTGATTGCAATTTGTAAAGAACAATCTTTAATCAAATTTAGTGGAGGATAAATGCTGCCTTTTTCCAAATCTTCTTCAGTAACAAAATTAGCCAATTCCTGAAATAAATTGGAAATTAATGCTATATGTTTCTACAATAAATCTAATATTTAGAATTTAGATTATAATTTAAATACTTGTGACGCAATTAAAAATAAATCTTCAGTAATGTGATGTATTCCAGTACTAATAACACCAAGAGCTACTCCAGGAAATATATAAGCATTGTTTCCTTGTCCAGGTGTAATTGTACGTCCATTTATAGTAACAGGTGGGAACGGCGAACCGCTTGCAAAAATACAACGACCCTAAAATTTTATAATTAGTAACTAACTTACAAAATATATTTTTATTTTTTATATTTTACTTGAGTGTGGGTATATGCTTGTTCAGCAGTACACTCAGCTTTTGCTGTTGGATTACTAAGAGCAAAAATAATGGGTTTTTCACAATAAGAAGCAACATGCTCAAGCACATCTTTATTGAAAGCTCCTGCTGCTGCAGCAGCACCAATTAATACAGTTGGTTTTATTTCCTTAACAACTTCAAGGAGACTTTTCATAACTGTGTGATCTTTAGCATAAAATGCTTTATCACCTTGTAGGTTTCCTTCAGGTCGATTTTTTACCAAAAGACCATCAATATCCATCATCCATATTTTACTACGGGCTTCTTCTAATGAACATCCTTCGGTTAACATAGCTCTCACAGTTAAATTTGCAATACCAATAGCTGCCTGAATATTAGACAGATACATTTATATTAATAAATATTAATTTTTATATCAATTAACAAATAATGTTTACTTCTCCAGCTCCCAAAAATAAAAATGTGGATTCTGAAATACGTCTTTTTGTCAAACGACGTGAAGTTAGAAGACCTCCAACTGCTACAGATGCAGTACCTTGAATATCATCATTGAATGTACAATATTTATTACGAAACATTTCCAAGAATCTAAAAGCATTATGGTTTCCAAAATCTTCAAATTGTATCAATACATTTTGTCCATATCGTTTAACTAAAGCTTCCATAAATTCATTAATAAATTCATCATATAAAGGTCCCAAAATACGTTTTTGTCTAAGACCAATATATAAAGGATCTTCTAAAAGTTGCTGAAAACATTTAATCAAACATAAAAATAAGAGTTATTTAACTAGAAAAATTATATAATATGATATTAATATAATGCTAACTTCATTATTGGTTCCCACGTCCAGTGTTATTGGTAAACATTGATGAGGTTTGATTCCAGCTAAAGCAGTATATAATGATAATTTACCAACTGGTATACCCATACCACATGCTCCAAGATCCCCTAGGCCGAGGATACGTTCACCATCAGTTACTACTATTGCACGGACATTAGGTTCTGGCCTATACCAAAAAAAAAAAAAACATCCGTGCAAGTGTTAATAATCAAATTTTTAATTATAAATAATTAATATTAATAAAAACATGTAATAATTCTAAAAATTAGAGCTGTTAGAGTATTATAAATATTTATCAATTTCAATTTGGAAAAATAAATAAGTTTAAATATTAATAGTTTTTGTTATTTTATTATTTTAAATATGTTATATACAATCTATATCGTTCAAACAATGAGCATATTTGCTATAAGTGGAAAAAAAATGAGAATTTGATAAAAAAGCCATCTAGTTTTGATTTATAACCCCAAATTTTCACAGGTTGCGTTTACACTTACACTTACATTATTTACTTTTTTTTCAATCTTTGTTAATAACTAATTAAATAAATAATAAATGATAAAATATACAATGTCATAGTGAAAACTAAAAAATAAATACTGTGTCTCAAATAAGAGTAATCTAAGGTGATAAACTTCTACAAACAGTGAAGAAAATGGATGTGACTAATGTGCACCGAGCCTTAGAAATATAACTTTATTATCCAAACAACCTCCTAGTTTACATTTTGTTAAGATCAATACAGTAAAGACATTTTTTAGTTATGATCGATTGTTAGAAATAAAAGTTTACAATGGAAACAAAATATTTAATTGATGGGTGTAATTTAACCAAAAGAAATTGATTGCCATGATAGGTTATTTTTAATTCAGAGAGAATATATCAATATAAAATGTAGTTAGACAACATTTTTTAGTATCATAGCGGTTACCAACTTTTCTACTTTTAAGTTATTTTATTATAAAAAGCTTCAATCTAAAAGCAATACAAATGCAAGAAATTAATTTATACAAAATGAGATCTTGATTTTAGCAACTATTAAATATCTCACCTAGATGATCTTAAATTGATATTGGGATATTAAAATACATATTTTCAGTTACATTTCAAATTTTTAACCCTTTTGATGAGCACATATGTAAAATAACTCTTTTTTTGAAATTGTAATACCTTTTTTTTTTTTTTTACAGATTTGGATGGAACATTTTTCATGCAAAGTTTTTTACCAAGTTGGAGTAAGTCGAGATTTGAATTGATGTATAATTTGTTTATGACAATATTTTAACTTATAACCACTATAACTAATAAAATTAATATCAAATAATTAAACATTATTTTAAGTATATGTTATTTTATTATTTTGTAAACTGCAATTAAATTAATAACAAAAGTTAAATTAAATCTTTCACCGTGATTTAATCCTTGTAAGAATTGTAAAACATAATTAGGAGATGGATGGTATCATCAGAAACAATTCTAGCAGCTAAATGTACATAATGATGGCAATCACCATAAATTTAAATTAACTCAACTTTTTTACCATTATTCATAACATTCAATTATAGAAATATTTACTAAACTAATGAGAATGCATATATTTACCTAGTTATCTAGTTGAAGAACAAAAGCAAAACAATCTTTTTCATTAAATTAAATATTTTAACAACTATAATATCTAATCTTATTGTTATTAGAATTATTAAAAATAAAATAAAATCTACTGTAAAATAATTCTAATTGTAATCATATTATTGCAGTTAACTAAATACAAATTATCACGTACTTGGGATAATCATAAGGTTGGCCTATATTATTAAATTATTATTTGTAAATAGATAATGAATATTTAAACACTTATTGTATTTTTTGTAGTGATTGTAAATTATTATTTTTTTTAAAATGAAGTATGTATAAACTAAAATGTTGACCTACTCCAACTTGGTCAATTTTTTAATTAGAAAAAAAATATTTTCATGCAAAAATTGTTTTAAAAAAATACCTCTTCCAAATCTGTACTTAATAAATGGTGTTTCCAATAAAAAAAAACAGTAATTTTTATTGTACATGATCACACCAAAAAGGTTAAAAATTAAATTGAAAATGTATATTTTTGGACTTTTTTTCCCCTAAAAACTCTATTTTAATACAAAATTATTCAGATGAGATATTTAATAGTACCTGAAATTGTGATCATACACTATATACAAATTTACAATATATCTTATCAATACATCAATTATATATTACACTACATTTTCAATAATTTTGTTATTAATCTATTGCACATCTCAACAACTAATTATTTTGCATTGTTTGTATTTATACTAAATTAATTATTCTCTATTTATAAATTTTTTTGTTTATTCTTTAGATTTAAATATATAAATTATTTATTTATTAACTATTATTGTTATTTGAAGTATGTAGTGTTGATTAATTTTTTTTTTTTAACTGTTATGTAAATAAGCAATTAAAAGATATATTAATAATTATAAATATGATTTATTATATAAAATATAAAATATTAAGTAGTCTATATGGTCATATAAGTGAATTATGATTAGAAACAACACTTAATATACTAACTGTATAGTTTTTTTAATATTTAACATGTAAATGTCATAAATACACTTCATGTTAAGTAATAATAATAATAATAATGTATATTAACTTTAGAAATTAGAATTATTAAACTAATTAAGACACTTTTACACATAAAAAATATAGTCATTAAAAGTCTGGCTCAATGACATTATTACATTACCAGAATAAATTAAATTAATTTTATTTCATTGATATTTTGTGCATATAGTGAAATACTTATATTTTATTTAATATTTATAATTAAAATATGAGACTCATACTCTCGTTTTTAGAATATAACATACTTTAATTAAAAAAAAAACAAACTAGTTTTTAGTTTTAAGCTCCCTTAATATAATTAAAAAGAATTAAGTAAACATTTTATTTTAAAGATATAATTATATTATATAGTTTTAATAAACATTTGTTTATAGGTATATTATATGTAAAAAAAATTATTCTGATATATTGCATAAATATTAAATAGTACACTAATAATAGAATGATAATTAATAAAAATATTAAATACAGTGAAATGAAATCATATTGGTTTAATAATTATGATCAAACTCAATTAAGTAGAATATATAATAAACCTTTTTTAAAGAAAAAAACATAACAATAAACTTCAAAACTTATAATTTAAAAAATTATATTTGAAGATATATAAGATTATTTTATACTATTACTTTTTTCTTTTAAGTGATGAATAAATGTTTATAATTCATATAGTATTTTTTATATGTATTTATATATTAACAAACAACTGCAATTTTTGTTATAAAATTGTACAAATTCCAAACAAGTGTTAAAAAAATTTAAATGTGTACACCCAACTATGTTTTTACTAAAAATATTATTTAAAATTTAGTCTATTTGCTATATAATGAAGAAAATCTTGGTCAACAGCCAATAAATGTACCACAATAGCTTAGCCATTAAATTTTTTTTCTACTGACCTATTTCATCAATATAATTGTAAGCAGAATTAAAAAATGAAGTAATGATGGTGTTATAAATATGTTATCTATATGAAATATTAATTTTTGTGATTAGGATAATATGTATTTCTTGAAATTTGAAAAATTTTAAATTATGTATAAATAAATCAACAGTTAAGTACAATAGTAATATTTTAAGATTAATTAACTTGAAGTTATTAACAGTGTATAATAAAAATATAAATTCATGATTAATAAAGCATATTATTTGATTAATAAAATTAATAGGTAATTACCAATTTTTCAACAAGTCATAAATATGTCCTTTGTCATTAATGGTAATAAATAATCCTCTAGGACGGCGGAATATCAAACCAAACTTTTGGCATGCTAATCCAACAGTTGGAGTATAAACAATTGGTAATAACATATGAATATTTTCAGACAAAAGCCTAAAATAAAGCCTTTCATTTCGATCCTGCAAATCAGTTTTTTATTAAAAAAGTAATTAAAAGCACAAGTAAAACAAATTGATTACTTGTAATTCAGCCAGGTATAAGAACTTATTCAAATCTTCCTGATACTTCATGACACTGAATCGACATACTTCAAGTTGTTCTTCTTGTGTTTTAAATTTTGGTGGCATCAAACCATGTATACCAAGTGCTTGTCGTTCTTCCAGAGTGAAAGCAAGGCCTTTGTTTAATCGAGGGTCACGAATATAATCAATTCCTTGAACTAGAGAAGGACATATGATATCTCCAGGCGTGCGTGAGGGTGATGAAAAATGAAATTTGCGGCATTTTGATCGATCAATACACGAAGAGCTGGCACAGTACAAGGCTAAATTTCTTGAAGCCAATGACGTACTAGAGCTAAAGAATAAAAGTAAACGTTACCATATGCATAAGAAAATAACAAAAATCATTTTGTTATTTAACTAGATTAATTGAATCTTGAGTTATCTTACTATATAGATTTTGGTAAAAAGTTCATTTTGATTTATTTGCAATATTTTTAAATTGTTAGCATTAGAAGATATACAAAATAGTATGGATCAAAGAATTCTATAGAAAACGATGATTTAAACGAATAACAGATAAAATAACATTAAAAAATGTACAACTATTTATCATATTATTAGAATTATAAGTGTATTTAAGTAGTATGTCTATGCGACTATTTAGTATATACTATGTAGTAACTAGTAAAGTAAGAAAAAATTAAAATCAATTTGTTATCATTATTATATCATAATCAACTTGCTAGATAGGTTGGGGTCAGTTACCGGAGTTTGAACAACAGGCTTGCCACCGTGATAAAAATATTATGACAAGAAAGCAAAGATAGATAACCAGCAACTATAGTGACCGATACTGAATTTACCTTGGTATTTTTTATATGCATTTTATCCAACGCGGTATAACCTAAAAGTTTTTAAATTTTGACATCTAAAATTTAATTTCAATTTTCTACTTAAGTAAACGACCAAGTACTAACTAATTTATGAATTAATAATAAATAATTATTACGAATAACTATTTATTTATGTATTATAAATTTTTTTAAAAAAATGATAATTTATCGGTAAAGTTTAGCTATTGTTAATAATCAAGATCTGTATATTGAATACTTGAAAATTGATGTATGTATTTTAATTTATAATATTTATATGATAAAAATTATAGTAATTTAGATCTCACCTTTTTTTCATATGACACTTATGCCTCAGTGCATTAGGTTTTGTTCTATAAAAAATATTTAAAAAATGATATATATTATACACAACTGCTTATTATGTTAATATTGTATCTATATACAAATTTGTATAATAAATATTGTAAGTGATATATTACTGTTATTTCACATCATCAGTAACTTAAAATGTTATAGATAATTAGTAATCAGTTTTCATTTCCATATTAATTTTTATGTTAGTTAATAAGTAGTTTGCCTCTTCAAGATCGCTTAGAAAAACAAAAATTAATCTTAAAATTATTATAATATACATAATAACTAATTCATTTAAATTTAAAGCTTATTGCAACCAATTGATACATATTTGATAATATAAAATAAATAAATAATTCATTTTAAAGTATTTCACAATATGCACATTTTACATCCTTAATTAAACTTAAATTAAACTGGACATCTGTTTGAGAATCTAAAATTCTATATTGTCTTGCAAAAATCAGGACCTCTGTTTATATTAGCTATTTAGTTAAGTATTTTCTTATGAAGTATGTAATACATTTACTTCATGAAGTACTCCTAGTGTGATCATGGCTTTTGTCGTTGGTTGGGTGTTGAGATATTTTCTTATTACTTGTATCATTGCCTATTATATTAGTTTATTACCTTAAGTATCATAATTTATAATATAACTTATCTTCTATAAATAATGGTACATACTACATCAAAGTATATTTTGATTTACTGTATTCATCTGTCACAATCAATATTCACATGCTAAGATATTGAGAGAAATTCCCTGTATAGAATAAATAATAATATGAATATTAATACTGAATAATTTAATTGTTGTGGTTTATATAATGAAAGAAAAATTCAAATATATTAATTTTAAAGTTGTATAAAAACAAATTGAGAGAATTCTCACCATTTAATCAATTGAGTATAAAACATAGACTCAGCCAATTAAAGGTAAAGTACATAACAATTATATTATTTATATTGTTTCCTAATACCTCAATTTTGTATGCCATTTAAAAAGTGTCTTATAAGCAATAAACTCTGTAGAGATAAAATTTTTTTTTTTCAAATGACAATTGCTGTTTTTTTATTTTTGATCATTAAAAATTATTTTGTTCAAAATGATAATATATATATAATTGAAATTTGAATGAATAGTATACATATTATTTTATAATAAAATATTTTTATTATTTATAGATTGTGATTCAATTAAGATTATACCTACCATGAAAGACTATCAAGTAAAATTAAAAAAATCTATTGAAAATAAAAAATACCTGGACAATCAACAGTTTACAAATATTATAGAATATATTTGTGAAAATATTGTGTCTCATGAATTTTTGGATCTTGTTTTAAAATACCTTGAAATTTATTCTCAGCAAATTTCACTTATTCCAAAAAGTAATATATAACAACATTTTTTTATTTTTTTATGATATTCAGATATTTATTATTATTATTTTTTTTTTTCATAGGATTATTTATTCATCTTCTTTCAAACACAAAGGAAAAAACATTACATCCTTTAATTTTATTTTTGGTGTTACGACACAATGATATTGACTATGATTTAAACTTAGACAATTTACCAGTAGAACAATGGACTTACCTTATGTCAGCTTTGTATAAAAGGCTCCCAGAAATGTTATGTGATCCAGTTATTGTAAGAAATACAATGAATAAAATAAATACATATAAAATGTTGATAGACAGTCCACCATGGTTTAATGAAAATGGAGATATTTTTATAGGTCTACATTTAATTGGATTTGGTAAGTTTAAATTAATGTTTAATACTATTTAATGTATATATTAAATGTATTAATATTCTTTGATAAAATTAATAAATTTATATACAATTTTTTTACCATCTAATTGCTTTATACTTAACAATATACAAATGTCCGTTTACATCAGTTATGTAAATATGGTTTGGATTAGCTTTTACAAATGATGCGTCCACAGGAAAATAACTTTGTTTGACATATACTCTTCTCCTAGGTACCTTAACACAGTCACTTAAAGAGGATGAATCTCGTCTCTTGTGCTGTTCTTCCTTATCATACTGTTCAAAACTATGTAGAAATTCTTCAAATATTTTTGAAGTTCGATTAAATGTTTGAGCATTATCCAAATATTCATCCTCAAAAAGTAATAAAATATAATTAACTTTTAAACAAATCATTAATAAAATAAACTACATACTTTATTTGGAATAACACTTGACCTTCTAAATGGATCCATTATAACTAAAAACTAGTAATTACAATTATTAAATTAAATGAATATTAATTTTACTGATTAAAGTGAATGAAATAGTGTATCAAAATGTATGAGTATAACTCGTGTAACAACAAACTGACGTATTAAAGCTGTTGAAGCCTTTTGTTATTTCATTGAAATCAATTTAAGGAAGGTTAAAGTATCTCATAATAAATACATTTTTATTCTCTATTTAAAAAATTAGATGAATCTAAAAAGCATAACATTATATCCTAGCTGTGCATTATTTTTTTTATTTAGTTTCCTGATTAGAAGCTAAATTATCATCTAAATTGTTATTAAATTAATTTTATCTCTTATACTTTGGTCTTACTACAATACATAATATTTTAATGATTATACTTTAGTTAATCAGTTTCTTTATAACTAAGAAGCTCTGTCACAATTTTTCTCCAATTATTATTTCCTTATTAAATATTATATGTTTATCAAATCTATTTTTTCTTTTGGGACAAACAAAGTTATAATTATTTAGCCTATTAGATTAAATTAGTACTCTTAATTAAATAATATAGTTTATTTACTAATATTAGGCAATAAAACATATTAGCTTAATTTAATGATTATTTTTATGTTGATAAATAAATAAATATCTATTATAGAATTAAATGATATTTGATTAAAATGTACAGTATAAAGAAAATAAATAATAAAATTTAAATATTTTAATCTGTTTTTTTGTATGTTATTCTCTACTTGGATTTATATTTTTAGATGAAGACGAATGTGATGAATTATTTAATAAATTAAAAACCAATTGGTCAATATTTAAAATAACAATGACAGCAGTTTCTTTTGTAGATTTAGTTGCTGCAAAATGTAATAAAGAACTAGAATTTACTCAGTTTTTAATTACAACTCTTTTCTCTTTGTCTCCCGCAAGGTATAAATAACATCTTTATTATTGTAAATACATAAGTATTATATTATGTTTAACTTAATGTACCTATTATTTGTACTTTTTTACAGTGATGATATTGTTTGGTTATCTAATCAAATTATTAATAATCTCAAATTGTTAGAAATTAATTGTCCAATACAAATTAGTGATTGGGACGATATAATTATGAAAGCTGTAAAATATGGTTTAGTTGAAGAAAACCCTGAATATTGTTTTATAAGAGTCTTGAGAAAACTAGTAAAAAAAGCTAATATAGATAAATCTATTACATCAAAATCTTTTGAGTTGCTTGCTGGCCATTCACAGTTCAGTAATATAATGTTAAGTCGAGATGCTAAACGAATCCAAAAAGGTAATTCACTTTTAATATTAATTATTTTAAAATAAGACTTGAAAATCAATGACCAATTAAAATATTTACAAATATGGCCTAAAAGTGTTTAGAATCCATAAAAATAACTATATGATAATACTTTTACTTTTTAATTGTAAAATGATTAATTTTATAAGCACAATATTTGATGTTTAACTAAT
Organism: Melanaphis sacchari; assembly: GCF_002803265.2. Taxonomy (NCBI): domain Eukaryota; kingdom Metazoa; phylum Arthropoda; class Insecta; order Hemiptera; family Aphididae; genus Melanaphis; species Melanaphis sacchari. The sequence goes on along the minus strand of NW_020270395.1, from coordinate 569,602 downwards.
AAAATACAATAATATTTATAATATAATTCTATTTTTATGAAAAAGTTAATTCATGTTTAAAAAATACATAAATTTAAAGTATTTTTTTAGATGAGTAGTTTAAAAAAAAAAAATGTTGAGTTAATTTCAAACCTTTAAACAATAAAGTATAAATAGATAAACTAGAAACTAATTCAATAAATTAAATTAAAAAAATCATAATAGTTATTGATGCAATGACATATAAATATACACATATGTCAATGTTCTTCATGTCAATATTTTTAAATGCCAGAAGGTTAATTGTACTCCAAATACTACAATAAAGAAATTATGTTATTAAAATATATTTGTAGTTAACAGATAAAATGAAAGAGTTATCATTTTCTAAGCCTTTATCATGAATTATTAATCAAACATTTTTTTTTTTTTGCTCACAGAAGAAGTATTAAAATTGATTGAAACCTTAATTAAGAAAGAACCATCAATAATGGCTGTAAGTCATGTTCCACTTTTCCTCTGTTCGTACAATGCATCATTATCAGTTATTGACCAAATATTATTAAGGGTAAATTGTCATATTAAAAACTAAAACTACCAATTAGTTATTACATATTTCTATGATTTTAGATTCTTTTTCGTTATGAAGAAAATTCTATACCAATGTCTAATTATAGACCTTACTTGTGGGGATCATTTGCCATATCACATTATCAAGTGAAAAACCATCTTATATCAAAAACATTAAACAGTTTTCCTTCAACAACTGAAGTGCTTTCTTACATACCTTTAAAAAGACTGAAAGAAACTATATCTTGTTTTCCTATTAATAGAACCCTACACATTAAAGTAAGTGTTCAATTAATGAAATCATCACAAAACAAATATTGTATTTCAAAATTAAAATATTGTGTAGGACCAAAAAATTGTACATTACACTTCCAATGACCCGAGTCAAATGTTTGACCCTTCATTTTTTCTACCAATGATTAGCAGTTTGTTGGCCACTGAAGCACCATTGAGTATAGAAAAGTTTAATAGAAGTGGTTGTCTGTCAATGGTTTTGGCTTGTTTAGGCAGTTATGACTGCTCAATGCGTTCAGCTGCATATCATGTTTTAACATTACTGCGATCTCATTTATTTTGGTAAATTAAAGTAATATTAATAACCAATATACATATTTTATTATCATCTTTTTATTTTTTAAACTTTACTGCAGTAGAAGAGCTGAAAACTTGTTTTGGGATCATTTTAGTTCTTGGGTTGCACAAGGCATCCAAGATTTGCATTTGAAACCTCCTCCTCAACTGTCCATGATTCAAGCATTGTTTTTAGGTAGAATGGTATTAGCTATGGCTAATCATGAGAAAGGCATTGAATCTACTTGTTGTAGAATACTTTTGGCTCGTCCAGCTGCTCGGCTCAATCATATTCCGGAATTAAAAACATTTTTAACTGCATTGTATGTATCCTTATTAATTTTTGATAATAATACAGTATTAATTGTTCTATTTTTTGTGTTCAATAGTTCTGGACTTAAAGATAAAACACTTCACATACGTTGGTTTTTTGAAATACTTCGAGATGGTACACGTTCTACAAGTGATTGGCAAGTCTTAAAAAATATGGATTTGTTCAATTTATTTTTGGTCATTTTCAAATGTGGCCATCAAAAGGATCGGGTAATTTTTAAAAATATTATTAACATTTTATACTTATACTTATAATGTTATTGGTTTCATATTAGTTATTGATTTTAAAAATTATGGAAGCTACATTTCGAATTCATCCTGCAACTAATGGAGGAACTGGTCCTTGGGCCTTAAGCTTAATGGTTGCAATAAGTAAATACCCAAAAGAATTATCCACTGAAGAAATACTTTTGGCATTTAAATGTTTACAGTCATTGAGTGGAAGCTCATACATAAGTTTACCAGCAGTTGACTTTTGGCTTTTCTTATTCTTAGAGTACGGAAAAAATCCTGATATTAGTCCTGAAGGATTTGATACTTTAAATAACCTTGTTTCCAAGTTCCAAAACATAAGTGAATTATTTGATAATAGCTGTCTTAAAGATATATTAAATTGTGGAATAGTTTCAAGTGTCTTATCTGATGATGAAGCTTTTAAATGCCAATCTGTTTTAGAATATGGAATGGACGGTATTCAAATACAAGAATCAAATAATTATTTATTTTTGCCTACCTTACTGAGAATATTGAAAGCAAAAGTTTAATTAGTATTTGTATTTGAGTTTTAAGATTTTGTTACAATGTATGTGCAAAATAAATGAATCCGTGTATATCCATCATAATATAATGTATATAATGTATTTTCTATAGTTGTTTTATTATTAAATATAAATATATTTATATTTTATGTTTTAAAGTATTGTAAAATTAGTGAAAAAAATGTGTGTATGTTACAGTTTAACAAAATAATAATTATCTACTTGGAATTAAGAGCCACTTGAGGGCACATAAACTTAATTCCATTATGTCAACCTGTTAAGGTATGGGGTAAAATATGGAAACTGGTGTGATATCAGGTTTTTTTTAAAATTATTTTTACTGTTTAATTTTTTTAATGGTAATAACATAATTTTAAAATAAAATTTATTTCAAATCAATATTTTTATGAGAATCTCTGAAGTTAATTATAACGAAATAGATAAGTTTTAAGTAATTAACTATGCATTATATAATATAATAATTATATTTGAACTATCAGTAAAATACTTATAAAATAAACAAATTAATTTTAAAAGTGTAATTACTACTAAACAAATCTCAAGTTTGTACATTGAAGTTTTCTGTAGACTGATGTGGCCATGTCCACTATTGTTAATGGTACTTAAAGGTTTTGACCTTTTAAACGTAAAAAATGACCTTTCTATGTTGGTTGTTGGAATGGTCATACTTTTCTATGTATTAAAACACATATAGAATTTCAATTAATTTATGAATACTTACAAGGAAAAACAATTTTATCTTATGATAAAATCGCTTATAAAGTCTTATAACTTAAATAATTCAAAATATAAGTAGTACTTATTATGTACGGTAATCAATAAAAAAAAAAGACAGATAAAAGTTCCTGAACTAGTAGTTATTTAAGAGGAACCTAATCGTAAATTAAGTACCTACCGAGAAAATTTGTAGCTACATTATATGATTGATAGAAATTATATTTTTGTGAAGCGGTTTCAACTCTGTAGGTTCTGCTGTTCTAGGTATAACCCTATAGGCTGATAGATATTCTTTCTATCATAGATTTAAAAATAAAGTTAGTCATACTGGTAGAGCTATAGATCTGTCTATGATTCTAGATAAATGATTGGAACAGTGTTGAAGAAATCTAAGCACATTGCGTTGATCAAACAAAATTGTAATCAATACCTTTTTAACTGCTGTACTTTTGAAGATATTCACCAATTGATGAATAGCACGTAAAAATATTTAGCATTTTCCCTAAATTATATTATTACAATTTCACGGCGTTGTGGATAGATGATTAACAGTACACAAACACCACAATCGTTAATATTAATCTCGCATTATACCTAACAAAATAGCAAATAAGAATTGATAGGATACTTGCATTACCTACACAATTTTTGATATCCAGACAAATTAAAGTAATATATGTGTTTTTACTATATTTTATTTTTTTTAATGTCTCAATCAAATTGTTCATAAATTAATTACAATAAACATACCTTAATTACTACAATAAATTTTAAATTATATTTTTAAAGCGAATTTGAAAAATTAGGATAATTTACCTTGTGCAATCTGTTGTTAATAGTTGGTATACAATTTAACGTATAGGCGTATAGTGACTAGGTAGTATTATCATAGATTATAAATTTGTAAATAGTAGGTACTAGGTACCTACTAATAATACTATTTTTAATCAATGGTATTATATATTAAAAATTGTAATTTTGAATTGAGATACCAGTTTTATTGTTTAACGTATTACTTGTGATTATCTATTATTGATGATCATTATTCATTTATTTTTTATTTTTTGATTTTCTTTTAACTTTTATTTAACATGCCACGACTAGGTAATCTCTCTCGGAAATGATGTATGGTAGTGTGCAATTTGTATTTTTTGTATTAAAACATGTTTACTAAAAGAAAATTAAGTTTGAAAAAGGCTTATAGTTTTAGTATAGAGGGCCACTAGGCAATAATAATATATGGGCACTACTTATAGAATCTGCTCACGCCTATGGTCTAGAGCAGGAGTCTCCAAACTTTTTTTATCCGAGGGCCACATAAAATAAAAAAAAGCTCTTAGCGGACCAAAATGTATGAATACATTTAATTTTCGTATATAATTTATAAATTACAGCTAATACAGCTGATAATTGCTCGTGCGTGCGATTACGACTATGAAAACTAGGTATATATATTTTTAGAATATTTTCCGTTATTTGGTGGGCCGGTGAAAACTTATTCGGGGGCCGCATCCGGCCCGCGGGCCGTAGTTTGGAGAGCTCTGGTCTAGAGTATAATTTTGAAGGATCTGTTTGTTCTACAACGACTGAATGATATACCCACATTAGGATAAGTCACAAGATGATCTGTTTAAGTGCCTGTACTAGAAATTCCTTACTTTGCTTTTATCGCACCACCCATTTTTATTACGGATTAGTCGCCTATCTCTTATGACTGAAAATAGAATTGTTTAACAAACCAATATCATGAACATTAAAGTGACACATCCAACATCCAATAATTCGCTTCAAATAATAATAATAATAATAATAATAATGTTATTTTTATATGTACAGCATAAAAAATGTATAAGTGTTTTATTATTATAATATAATTTAAATAGAAACATTTGTGAATATTAAATTTTTATAAAAAAATTTAAAATAAAATTTTATTTGATTTTTTTATTAATTTTTTTATTTTATTAGAAGTTAAATCTTTGAATTTAGAACGAATAGTTAACATAATTAATTAAGTATGAGTATTTAAAAATCAGATGAGCGAAGAAGTAGCTACCCAATATATTTTGTGGAGAACCTTAGTGTCGCTCTTCTCCGCTTATCAAAACATTTTAAAAGGACACCCACATTTGTTGTCTCTGTTTTACAGGCGTGTATAACATAGAAAATCTAGCCTCAGCAGTTTACGTTTAACTTCATTAACTTTAATATTAGATTGAATTATTAACCTATTGGGAAACTTAATCATAAGAACTTTATTTGTGTTTGTATATTGGTTTTTTATGACAATTCAATTTTTCATTGACTTCTGCGTAAATAAAAAGAGCAATTTAAAAATAATCATAACTTATTGAATAATTGAATTATTATAAAAAACCAACACACGAATACAAATAAGGTTCTTACAATTTAATTCCATAATAGATCAATTCATTCAAATATTAAATTTGATGGAGTTAAACGTGAACTACTGAGCGTAGATTTTCTATGTTAAGCACTTGCAAGATGAAGACAATAAATACAGCGGTGTAGTGTCCTTTTAAATATTTATTTTAATTATTAATGAATACTATAAAAATACTAATAAATTATTCGTTTGATATTTGATTTTTTTTGTATCGAAATACTCCAAAAATATTCTTATCTAAAATATAAATTAAAATGTTGCCACTGAAAAAAAGTTAAAAGTTAAAATATGATAATTAATTTTTTTAACGTTATTTTAAAATAAAATTAAATAACTTAAAAAAAAAAAATTTTAAATGTTAAAACTTTTCAAAATAATTTATGTAGACACTTAAATAGATCGCCTAATACCTATATATCTTAGGTTCTCAACACAAATTCATTATATTTCTACAATGTGAAAACTGATACAATATAAGTAAGTTGTGTGATACAGTATTATAAATTATAAGTTATAACTTAATAGTTTATAAAAAATATCTTTTACAATATAAATAAATATAAATGACGGCTTTGATACATATAACATATGATATATTTGTTATTTAAATTTTATACCAGAGAAAGTGAACAAAACATAATAATATATTAGTTGATATTATGTTGTTCGCAGAAAGGATTAAATGTTAAAACAATAATACGTCCGTAATTTCCAATTTTCACTAGTTGCTAAGAATACAGGGTAATAAAATGTAGATTCAAGACAATAAATTTAACTGTAGTACACGAATTTGATCTTAAACTTTATTATCTTAGCATAAAATAACGTAACATTATTTAAATACCTAACTTTTACTACAAATATTAAATGTAAATTATAATCAATTAGATTTAGATGCAAAATATATATAAATATAATGTGTGAATATCCAAGCCTTTTCATGGTAAAATTATTTATTATTCGTATTTACGTTTCTAAGTTAATTTCTTTAATCGTAAATGTCTCATAAATTAAGTATTTGGTTAGTCTTTTATATGGAGACGATTTCGATTACTTTCCAAAAGTGTTTTATTTTTTCTTTCGTTAAATAAGTGAAAAGAATTTTTAGATAGAATGGTTTAGTAATTATTTATTTTTAAATATAGTAAATAGTTAGTTGGTAAGATTTTAAAAATGTAATACAAGTTTCCTCATAAGATTTTCTCATCTACTGAAATAATAAAAAAAAATAGTGTGAAGATATGTTTACCTAATCTTTTTTTGAACGTTTGAAGTTCAAATTTTTATAAAGTCAGACCTTAAAAGAACAATGACAATTTTAATTATTTATGCTTAATGTGCAATTCAAAAAATATTGGTTGTAGTTATTTAACTTCTCGTCATTACGTTTAGAATGTTTAGATACATTATTAATTTCAATACAAATTGAAATTTTGAAAATATTTAGATAATAATTTATTTTAGATATCATCATAGCTTTATACAAAACTGACACACGACACACAGTTTTCTCATATAAGAATCGCTTTCCGTATGGAATGTTATAATAATTAATAGATGAATTATTATACTCAATGACGAAGTACACTCAAAAGTCAAAACCTATATTATAGAGCTAAGATCCTGATTATTTTATTATTATTATTATAATTTTTTTTTAATACAAACGTTTGCTATTTTGCAGCAACCTGAACGACTTGCGGTTTTCGTTCCTTGCCTATTGTAATGTATATCTACTATGGTACGTGTACCAAGTACCTAAATATTATAATATATATATTTCATTATTAAACATATCATTTTACTCGATGAAATGATTGTTATGATAAACCTTAACATATCAATTAAAATATGTTTTTTTTTTAATAATCGCTCGCATCACGTTAGAAATAAAAACGCACGTATTCACAACCAGTTCAACCGCACGTATATATATAATAATACATATATTTATTATACGTACGTCGGCATTAAACCGGAGCATTGGCGATTATTATTGTATATTTTACAGCTTACAATAATATTATTATATTATATGTATGTACCTCCCGTCGATCTCGGCGACGACTCGGCAGGATGTGCGGCACTGCGGCGGCGGCGGCGTATATCTGTGCGGCACTCCGCTGGAACGTACGAGCAGCGGTGTACGGCGACGGCGTCGTCCCCTCACCGAAATTCTTTACGTTATTATTATCTTTTTACCTGTTTCCTCCCCCTCCAATCACTCTCCCAGACGCCAACACCGGGAACGGCAGTCGGCACCTGTACGTATACACCGCAACAGGTATACCATCGCCTCTATACTTGCCATAGTATATCATATATTATTATTATTACGCTCATTCCTGCTCAGCAGTTGCAGTGCCACTCGGCAGTCATATACGTACGCCAGACTCCAGCGCACCGCGCACGTAACCGTTTCTTTAAACCTCGACGCGACCGCCACCGGACCATGGTCATCACGGCTAGTCTCTCGCATCGCAATAATTGTGTACACACATCGTCCTCGTAGTTTTTATACCCGGTAATACATCGACCGGTGTCGTGTTGTACCTCGGTCGACCGTCCAGTGATCATAATACACCGCCAAAATAATAGCTGCGAAAACGGTATTGTGCCCAACGTTCACGTCCATCGTAAATTGCTCGTTTTAATTGCGGTTTGCGGTTGTCCCGGAGAGTGATCGCCTGCACGATATCACCAGATCGTCCGCATTGTTTATTTATAACGACAAGCCGTTATCGCGATTATCTCGTTTCGAAAAGTGTATCGTGCCCGCCAAAATCCGCCGGCCCCCTAATACGGCCATAACTATATAGTACGCGACGTGTACAGCAATATCGGAAATATTATGTGATTCTGTGGTGTACCCAATATATTATGCCGACCAGCCGTCCTTATTTCGTCGGCCTCCGGATTTCTGACGCCGACGCCACCGCCAAGCCGACGTGTGTGCACCACGCATTTGGATTTTTCTCCAACAGGTAGGTGCGTTATACGTTACACTCATACAACATGTAGACTTACTGTGATTTGAAATATATTGTCTCGATATTATTCCCGCTCGTTACACCCGAGTTGCTCGTTTTTCTGTCGAAAGTCCACGTATAATTATTATAATGTACGGAAGGTCTTAATATACGCGCACGTTAATTCACGACGAAATGTTTTCAATTATACCGTAAACTTTCTAAAAAAAAGTAAAACAATATGATACCTAATAATTATGTAAATTTAAATAATAGTGCATTTCAACACTACGAGTCCAGAATAATTAAAAAAAAAAAAAAAAAAAAAAACAAAGCGTTCGATTATGCATTATATATGTGGGTATACATGTATAATCAGCAGTGATGTATTTTGAGGAGGTGTCCTCCATGTTTGAACTCTCCCTCTAAAATTAAAACAAAAATATCCTTATGTATTAGTATTTTACTCATGTCAATCAAAATATGTATATTAAAACTGAAAAATGGAATTAATTTTATTAGATCCGACGACGCTTTTCGATGTATATTTTTAAGCAAGCTTATAGTTTATCTGAAATATCCAAAAGTTATTGGAATTTCATTAAGTTATTAAGGGATATCTTGTTAACTCTCCGAAAAATCACCTAAAATACATCATCAGCATAATATTAAACTAAATATGACCCTAAATATGATGAGCATAATATGCAGCACTATGCTAGCAGGCAGCAGCATTCTAGCAACGTTACTGGTTTTAACAGAATTAAATACTATATTGTTCACAGATATGTTGTGTGTCACATAAAAGATATTTTATATACATATACACGTAATATACAGGTAAATAAAATATATTGAATGACACATATTTTTACAATAATGATACTAACTATGACAGGAATATAACTTAATTCTCGAAAACTAGTATTTTAATATGGTAGTTTAAATTCAAAGCGGAATTATTTTGTTTTATACACTATGGTACTTAATGACATATATATTTTCTGTAACTCGATTTCATAGGATGTTAATGTTTTAAGACTATTTGGCCTAATTGTAAATATATATTTTATAATTTATCTTAATTGCTTAACACTGAATAGTCTGAGTACTTGAAATAGTTAAATTAAAATAATATTTTGAATAAAAATTAAAATAATAATTCATTTTAATTTTTACATGTGATTTTGAATGTTAACCCATATTTTTAATGAATAAATTATATTGAGTAGTATTTAATACATTGATAAAAATATACTTAAGTACTTGATTATATAGTTTCTTCTAAGATCGACCTCATATTAAAAGATTGTTCTCATTTGTAGCAATTATAAATGCAATGTAATTTTCTTGTTATTAAACAAATTTTGAAGAGGTGTATGTAATGAAATAAGGTTGACCTACAGAAATAAAACAACATACCTACTTCTATATGATTGAAATGCACGCAAACTTATTATTTAAAAAACTAGTTTTTAAATTAAATATCATTTTTAATGATTATAAACGTAGCTGATAATAAGGTCGTGCATAAATATGTAACAACATAATTGATAAAATTTTAATTTTTGAATCATAGCAGCTTAAATAATTACTCACCTAAACTAAATATTATGATTTTTGAAGCAACCAAGAGCTATTGTTTTATCGATTTCTCATTTACGTTTTATAATAAACAATAATTGATTAAAACCTCTCTTTTAATTTTTATTATTAAAGTTTTAAAATTTATATAATGAATTACAGCTTAAGGATTATCTAGTTTTCACTCATTAAATATTTATATTTCTTTTATTGTTCAAAACTTAATATTATTTTTAAAACGTTAAGCTTGATAATATGCATCTCTGTGATACCTATTATAGTAATAAACTATTAAATAATTATAGTTTATGCTATATCAAATCTCACGTTTATTTTTGCCCTAATAATTATTATTTATTTGCCTGTATCAGTGCGGTGTATAATACCGTTAGTTTCCCATCTATACTTTTCAATACTGTTAATCAATTCTTCCTACATCATAACAATCGTTATAATGTCTATACTTAACAACCTAGACCAAACTGTATCCCTATCATGGATTCGTTTCGTATGGGTATCGTGTGACGTCTAATCAATCTCCTGGCGCCGATGTTCTTATTCACATATTTATATATTATACTACGGTAAAAGTATGAACACAGGAAAAACCTCGATTTAACCAATAAAACATAAAATGTACCTATTACTACCAGTAAATATCCTAATTTCAGTCTTTTACTAATTGATCTTGGTAATTGGTAAACTCTAAGACAAAATTAATTCGATAAAATAAATGAGTAATTATATTTATTAATAATCATATTCAATCTATAAGCCATTCAATATCATTCGAGTATTATTAGTATAAATTTAGACTAACGTAGTGAACTAATTGTCAGAAGGACCTATATAAATTAGGATCAGAACGCTAAGTTAAGCATCAATAAATTAAATAAATTACATTGTATTATGAATAAAAAAAAAAAAAAAAAATGTACTACTCAATTAATACAATATAAGTTTTATTTCATAGATAAATACTAAAATATATATTTTTAATTACGTTAAACATATTGGATAAAAAAAAAAGAGAAATATTAAGAAAACTAGATAATTAATAAATAGTTATTGTATAGTAATAACGAATAATAACAAATAATAACAAAATTACGTATACTTGTATTTATTTATTAGGTAATCTAACACATACAAATAATTTAAATAGCTTTTATAATTTTTTATTGATGCTTTAAATCTAAAAATGAATAAATACACTGAAATCAAAATATTTCTTCTTTTTTTATATGTACAATGTGCATAGTGTTAAAGAAATATGTATGATTTTATTAATTTGATTTAGTTGTAAATTATATTAAACACTTCTACAGACAAATACTACCGAATAACTATTATTTTAAACACGTGAATCATTCTATATTCATGTGATATAATATCAATGTTTTTTAATCTAATTTGATTATAATATTATTTTAACAACTCGAATCGTTATTATAAATGAATAACATTTTAATGATTACATGTTACTCTAGTATATTTATAAAATGTAGTCATGTACCTAGATATCATAATAGTACGCTCTAATTATATAATTATAGGTATATAATATATTGAATATAATAACAATGTATACAAATACAATGTTTCCCGTATATGACATATTAAGTGAATGTCTTCGTACTTCATAGCTCTTGATGGAATCATGATAATCTTATTGAAAAATGTGTACTTGAATAATTTCTAATTATACTTTTGCGTGTATGAGATGTATATTTTTATACGTTCAAAAGTATATTTAAGATTAAATTTTTTAGAATTGATTTATTTGTTTTATTTTACTTAAAAATAATACAAAATCGTATAAACGTATTCATCTACTAAACACTTATGTAAATAGTATTTTATGAATTAAAACTTTTTTAATATTATACAAGAAAAGTATATTGTAGTTACAAATAAGAAATTTGTTATGTTATCACTGTGTTTGTCATTATTATTTAAAATTAAGCTATGTATAACAATTATAGATACTTAAAGGATATTTTATACTATAAATCAAAAACTAAAATTCAATTATAACCTTACTATTCAATACAGTAATATTTTTTGTTTTAATTTAGAAGATACCTATAATTATTTTAGTCGTATTATGAAACATATCATACCACCCAAGTTGTTTTGATACAATTATTAACTGTATAATAGATGATGGACACAGATGGACATACATATGTAATGTGTATATGTGCGCGCGTGTAACAAGTATTTACTAATTATTTAGTATATTATGTATAGTAATGTATGCAATAATTAAAACTCTGAATTTTCGACACCTAATGTGCAGCAAAGTCAATATATAAAATCGGTATTATTAAATATTAGTTATCGTTTATGTTACATTATTTAATGTTTCATTGAAAATATACAAATACCAAATCCACAAGTATTCATTTTTTTTTTTACTACAAATTATGTATTTAAAAAAAATAAAAAGGTAAGAACAATGCATGTTTACGCATATAAATATATAATATTAAATAATTTTTTATGGTATATTTATATATTTATTTAACAAACTGTCATCATTATTCATTATCATCTCAATACTTTTTAAACAAATCACTGTAGTTATAATTTATATGATATAATATAAACTATTAAGTATGAGACATTTCATAAATATTTTTTACTTGAATTATCACTAATTTTAATTTTAATTGTAGTAAAATAATAATATAAAATTTCATATTCTATTACACGTTTCTTTCTGTCTGCTCTCTGTTCACATAAATGTATTTCTATCGATGTTTAAATTTACGTAAAATGTCCTACGGTGACTTTCGAGTTTCAATCGTTTATAATCTCACCTAAAATACGTAAACGGTAATACGAAATACGAAAATATAGCTATTGTTCTCAATAAAAAAAAATACAGAATCTTTCTCTTCATAAAGTATTTTAACGTGTTTCCGATTGTTTGACTGGGTATGATTATTTCAATTTCGAGCACATGGGCAATATATTATATTGCTGAATAATGAGAAAGTCTTATTTTTTCAAACACAATATAAAATAAAATAATATACAATCATTATTGCCTTATGTCATTACTCATTATGATGAACGCAGATAATGGTTAGGTATGTTATAGCGGATTTTACCGAGAAAATTAATAACTGTACAACAACTTTACAATATAGTGTTAAATGTTATCATTTTGCTCATCTGTTCCGCCAGTCAAACGCCTTCGATACAATATCATGTTTAGGCGTCCTGGGAAAATAGAAACGACATACATAACATTATACATAGTTAAACCGTATACGTACAAATGTACAATAGGTGCATAATAGTATGTATACAATATATAGGTATAGACGTATTGTATGACACATTTCCATAATATCGTCCAAATATTAGAGAAATTGAGCGAGAAATTATGTTACACTTATACACAGTATTTACATTAACCATAAACGTTTTTATATATTGTATATTTTATATATTCCTAATGTGCTTATTTATATCACATATTCATATAATATTATCCATTAATTTTCTTTTAATAATATTTTAGTGAGTTGTTAATATCTCCATTACGTCGAAATTACTGTAAATTAAATTCATCAATTGTTACGCCTTATAAGTATACATTTTATAATATAATTTTATCCAATCTTTGCTAATTCATTTTAAAATTCACATTTCACAATACGTCTTACTGGCTACACGGCTTGGTATACGATTATCTATTCTCTCCCACTCGTTAACCTATAAGCCTAAGGGACTTCATGACTAGACGATTTTCTTCAAGTCTCATTATTTCTAAAAATTTATTTTAATTCCGTAACCAGTTTCTAGCGAATTGTTAAGCTCTGTGGTTTATTTTATAATCAAAACTACCATAGTTATTCATAGTGTCTTACAACCTATATAAATGATATAGTGATTAATTTTTCTAAGCTGCACAGTGCACATGCACAATGGTGTATAGGTATGGATTTTGGTTTCAAAAATTGATTTTACAATGTTTTTTATTAAATTATAAAGTGTTAGTAGGTATACTAGTATAATATTAAAATTAACAATTTTTTGAATTGTATGTAATGTTAATAATAAAACGCACGTTATGTTTAGTTATATTTATATCATTAAGTTTATCTACAAACGAACAATCTTGATACATTTATTTTTATCAAACGCATTGATGACCGACGATACCACCCACGTTCACATTAACTTCACAGTCTCCGCATCCCGATAACCTAATATTGTTATTCAAAATTTCATCAGCTTGCCACAGTTTCTATCGATTGGCGTGAGCTTTCTTTTCGGCGTCAATTTACATTCTTTGTTTAGTATTCTTTGTCAAATACGAGTCGTATTACATTAATTATTTCTTATATTTAAAGAGATAAGTGGTCATACTTAATCATATAATGCATGACTAATATTTTAATATTATCTGTATATAATTTATATATGTATAATATATTCATTAATAGTTATATTATAATACTTTTGTTATTTGAAATAGGCATAACCTGAATAGCTGGCTGGATCGTTTCTCTTATATCCTTGATTTTATGACACATAATTGTTTTAATTATAGATTATTTATAATTTACTTAAATATCATCAAAAAAATTAAATATGGAAAATTGAAATAAATGTATCAATTATTTATAGTACCTACCTAAGAGTTACACTTATTTTATATATATTTTCTAATAAAATACTGTATAGTTGATTTTTTTTTCTTTTTTGTCTAAATGATAGTTATTGTTGTAATTTAAAAATTAGTAACAATTAAGTTTTCATGTGTGAAATAGTTGAAGCAAAAAAATATATATTATACACCTTAAGTGATATAGGTACCTATCTATTTAATGTAAATCATAAATCGTAAATTCAATGCAAATTAATAAAACTTCCACCGGTTGCTTAAAAAAAGTTTTAATATTATATTAATTTTAATAATGACTGAGAAAAAAAAATAGTTTACTCAAGAAGTTGAGACTGGTAGACACTGTTTAAGCCCCAAAGACGTTAATTTCCATAAAGCCTAACGCAGTCATTTAATTTTAACACACTATTAGATAAATATTGTAGGTATAATAAAGTTTTCATCTGAAATAGAATCCGTTCCTCAACTCTACAGCCTCCTCCATGCAAACAACTTATCAGACCATATTTTTAGTATTTTTATATTCACATGAAAATTAGGACATAAAAAACATGTTTAATTGTTTTAGGAGAACACGTTATACAATTTATAGTCAAGTTCCAAATTTTATTTTTAATAATAAAAATAATAATTTAAAAAAATAATTATATTTAGTAGGTATGTGCACATAATATGCATAAAAACATATTTATATAGTTTATTAGTAACTGCTCTTAAAACATGTAGGTATGCAACGATCTTGAGATAATAAACAAGTCCCCATTATTTAGACACCAAATTGTTATTCATATCGGATAATATAATACTTTTTAAAAGTATCTAGGTAAAATATATTTATGTCAATTTACATTTTTAGAACAGTTGTTTGTAGACACTGACAAGTAAATTATATGAACGTTATTTTTCATTTTTCGCGCGTTTGTATGACTATTATATTGTATTATTATTATTTCACAAATTTCACAGTAAGTTTATTAAATTATACAGTTACCTATAAAGTAAATTGCAATGCTTTAAAATATTACATTCAAACTTTAAATCACATTAATAAACATGGCATATTTTTAAGATTTATATGAACATATAAATCAATATTAAAAATTAATATTTCAAAAAAAGTATAAAAACAAACTCATTCGTTTAAATGAATCATAATGTTTTATTTTTATACTTATTAATTTTAAATTTTATAAGATACGAATAAACTTTGTGCATTTATCAAAGCATAATTATAAATTACAGATAATGATACACAGACTTATTCATATAAACTTACATTATAGTGAAATTTGCATATTGATACAATAGATATTGATTGGAGAAATGTACAATATATTATAGTTAGTCAAATTTAAATAGAACATAACTTGTAGGTGTATAAATGTAGTTCCTTATTAAATTAAATAGATGTAAGTTTATAATATTATAATAAGATCAACGAAAGTATGTTCATGGTTTATAGCAATAGAATTATAGCCTATAGGTACCTATCTAAAAAAACGTGCGCTAGCTGTGGTAATAACGTTGGTATTTTTATATATAATATATATATGCGTGTCCAAATTTATTATTGATCACGTTCTTCTTTTAAACACACTAATCGAATTTGCCAGTCACTAATGTTAATCTATTGTAAATTCGATTAATTTTTTTTCCGATAATAAATATTTGGTATTTATACCTACGTACATTTTTTTTTTTTTACCTCGTATAAAAAAGAACAAAAAATAAATTCACGTAAACGCACGTTGCATCCACTGTTTGCTCAAAAAATGATAATGAGATTTTATTTTTTCATTATATTTTACACACAATTATTATACCTACCTACGATCCCCCGAATAGGTACACATCATCTACATATCCGTTATGTAATTTAAAAAAATACGCCATGTGCTCTGGATACATAGAAAGAATAATATGTACAAACAACGAGCGGACATGAATGCCATCTACAATTTGTCACGCTACATCAACCGTGCGCGTATAAGTACATTGGTACATAGAACGTAAATATGTACAATAAAAATATTAGCCGTCCACCCATGGATATTTTGAATCTGCTAAGAACCGTAAAATTTATTAATGTTTACACAAGTGAGTATAATAGAACGAAGGATAAATATAAATTCAAACGTGCAAGTAAGCGGTAGTTGCCTATATAGGTAATCAAATTGCTCGCGCAAGTCGCAGTTATCGGTTTGACAGTTTATATTGCATAATAAAATGATTTGGTTTGGTAATTAGTAAAATTCAATTCATAAGAAACTGTTCAAGTTCGCTACGTGTGTTCGTTCCAGATGGATTTTTCTACAGGAAACACGATACAACATTATGCTTGACGAGTCACGGGTTTGAAATTAGAGTATATAAATAATAATATGAGATGTGAGATTTCTCGAGAAAAAAATACGTACGGATGTTTTGATTATGTTAGTTTGCATACATTGCAGATGTACGATGTAAAATCTGGAAGAATTAATTTCTTATTATTATTTATCATAATAAATAACATGAAATTAAGTACAATATTTTGTACGAGTTAAAATTTATCTATTATTATTTCTAATTGAAGCAAAAATCGAAAATAACAACAATATTTATTATACAATGAGTAATATAAAACTTATGACAAATTAAAATTAGATTTAAAGAGAATATAGAAACATTAGAAACGTAAATCTAGTATTATATACAGATGTAACAAGAAAAGGTATAAATTAATATTTTATACATTTCAACATAGATATAGCTTTTTCTTGCATGTGTAACCTATTATGCGTATTTATAAATTTATATACGAATTTATGAGTTGAGATTAAGACGTTTTTATTTTATTTAAAGTTTAATTTAAATTAGTGTAAATTATTTAATGACTTCTTTGAGTCTTTTCTCTTATTAATAATACTGAATGTAAAATAAAATTTAAATTAAAAGCATATGTAACTATACCTATAAATAAATGACATATTCACAGAATATAATACATATCTAAAATTAATGATTCACTTATTGTTGTTTTATAGGTATCTTATAAACAAATTGTAATTAATATTCATGAATATTCTATTTTCTAACTTTTTTTGTATATGAAATATATTTATATATGTTTGCAGTAGAAACGTAGAGTGTATAATATTGGTATTTTATAAAATTCTTATAGGAATAGTATATAATACCTAGTGATGTTTTAAGAAATGTTAACTATATTTTTTTTTTTACATACATTTCCTAAGTATTTTGTATAATAACTATGTGTATTTCATAAAATAACAAACAAAAAATTAGCAATCTGAAGAATAGGGAAATTACTAGGAAAATCCATTTCCTTTTATAGTAATAATACTTAACCCTGGAAAATTAATTTTATTAGTATACGAGAAAGTGTTTATTAATCACTACATACCAATTTAATATTAAAAAAAAAAAATAAATAATAATGCATTAATAAAAATGAAACAAAAAAAAACAAATTATATGGTAGTATACAGTTATTAGTTAATATTACCATTATATTATTCTAGAAAATACATAAATGTGTGTAGATCGTAGGTACATATAAAGGAAAAATACAAAAAAATTTTCAAATTATTTTAAATTTCGTCATGATAAAATATTCTTTTTTTTCAATTTAATTAGAAAATTCACAATCGTTGTCGACTATCATATGGAAGGTGCTTCAAGTTAAATTAAAATATAAGCCAGTTCTTCTGTAATTTTGATCTTTAATGGTTTAATAACGAAAAACTTAGTTAAATGGTTCTGATATAGATATCATTATAAATTTAAAAAATTCATCAGCATTCAATTGAAAATCAATCAAATCAACTTGACAGCGATTATTAAATTCATTAAAAATAATGGGCTTCACGTTTAATTCTTTTCTAATTTTTTTGTATTTTAATTGACACAGTTCACATAATGACAAATAAAAATCTACTTCTTAGCGCGTGGTATTTTTAAACTTACTTTTAAACTCATAAAACATTTTATCTTGTTTTCCATGTCTTAGCGATATCATATAACACATTAAAAACATAATTTTCTTTTGTTTAATTTAAAATATTGCTATCATTATTTTTTACAGGAATAAATTAGACTACTATTAGGTATAATATTAACGACCAAACATCATGTTTTTAAGCAGCTAATAGTCACGCCGTTTTTTTTTTATTTTTCGTTTTACCACAATCGACATCTTTAATTAATTGATAATATCGCTCATTAGTTAAAAACACTATTTTTTGAGTGACAGTGCCGCTTCAATAACTCTGCATTAAAACGATCTTTCATATCGCACGATATTTTTTCAAAGACTAAAATGTGAAAAGACTAATTAGTTATATGACTGGTGACGAAATAATTATTTCATTCTCTTTCGACATTTGTTACTATATTCTATTAAACTTATCGATATTACAGATTACTAATAATTAATACATTTATTTTGGGCAAAGAAACATTGTAAAATATCATTACCGATAAGATGTATAGCGGTCTACTAACATTTGAAACTAAGTTCAATTTTACTGTTGGACTATAATACATAACTTTGCTTGAAAAAATCTGAAATAAGCTTTTAAATGTTATGACATTTATAATGCTATGACTCAATTAAGCAAGTATAGAGATTTAAAATTAAGTTTAATTCATAATTGTATTGTTTTATTAGCCTCATAAAATTGTTTATTATAGTGTATTTAAATACCGAAGACATACATTATTTAAATTATATTTTATTGTAGTGACTGCATTTCGTTATTATCTATATCTATTAACAGTACAGGGCACAGGCATACCTAAATAGTATTAAAAGTTTAGTTAGAGATATATTTTTTCATCCCTGAACCATTTTTACAACTTAACCTTCATAATAATAACATATTTAATATGTTATGATGTATCAATGACTTGAATGCTATTTTATTTTAAAATATGTAAATGATAAAAAAAAATATGATACTTAAAAATATTAAAAGATTACAGTCATTTACGTTTATATTAATAATAAATAATAGTACATTATTATATTTTATTAATAATTTGTATAGTAATACAAAATTATTTTACTATAATTTATCGAGTAATATGTTAAGATAGTTATTTAATATTATATATCATATAAATTACAGCAATAAACAAAATCTAATTTTCACTTGTTTATTTTTGTATAAATAATATCATTCAACGGTTTCCTTAATCCTTATTTATTTAAATACAATAGCTCTAATCTACATTAGCCCATAGTCTATTATCTAGTATAACCATAATTTCAATATACTCAAGTCCTCCCAGCGAACCCCAAATAATTCATGTGTTTAAGAAATTAAACTAAATAAAAAATAAATTAATACACAGCATAAAATCAAATAGTAAGTTAATTGACTACAATTCAATAATAAATGACTATTTTAGTATATTTCATAATATGTTATCTGATATAGCTATTAAAGTTATTTATTTTACTAAAGTATTGTAGTAGGTTGTTAAAATTGTTTCTGAAAATATCGCATTTATCATATTAGTAAATAATAGTATTTTATTATTAAAATAATATGTTATATTTATCCTATAATATATCAACTCAAAATTTAATAACAATATATTTCTGTAAATACCGTAAAACAGTAACAATAGATTCATAGTACCTATGAATAAATAATATTATTATTATTAAAAATTAAAATATCTACGTTTTCAAGTTATACCAAAACGATAAAATCAATTTTTTAAAAATTGAATTTTCGTAAAAATGCTGGAAATATTTTACTTTTGACTCACAAAGTACCAACTAAATCCACTTTGCTACCAGAGATCACCACTATTTTTGAAAATCGTAACATTTCACTGCCCTCAAAGGTCAAAAAATAAAACTATACATAATTTTAAAGCCAATACTTCCATTGCTCTTCTTAGAATATAAAAATTATTAAAACAAATTGTCCTCAATGTAACTCATATATAATTTATAATTAAACATTTTTTAATACGAGCCACGGAAGATGCCCTTTAATTTCCTCATTTATAACGCAGGTTTGCCACTGGTTACCACAAGGCAAAAATGATTAAACAATAGACGATAATAGTTTTCAAAACATATTATAGCTATTAATTATTCAAGTATTACTTATTTATGCAAGTCATAATATTGATACGTAAAACAATATTGTCTGTAAAATAATTTAAGTTAATTCATTCATTTAAATTAATTAAAACGGGTAAATATTATTATAATTTAAAAATTTTAAAATAAACAACTAGTCATATAGCAATCTTCATTCATATCACATACATACACGCGTGATACTTTCACTCATCAACTGTAGGTTACCGCCCCCTGGTTCTCTGGTACTCACTTGTTAAATACTAATGCTCTTTCTACTAAATTTATACCAAATGTTTAACAATTCATTAAACCGTTGAATATTCTTACACAAAAAGTGCTTAGTAGCGGTAATCCATAACATAACATTTATAATTATTATATTATTATGTATTATGTACCATAATCATTCTAAAAAAATCAATTTTAATACATCACACATGCATATGACATTAACACGATAATTGGTACCTAACCTTCGTGTTCAACCAGCTATATTTTTTTATAAATATCATTAGTATATGCGAATATTCATCTACATCACGCTAAAACTTCAAGTTTAAAACTTTTGTATAAACTTCCTTAAGATTTAGTAATAAAATATAATTACCTAGATTAAACATTTACTTTATTAGTAACTTACTAGGATATCCTTTAGTGTAACTTAATTCAAATATGAACGTATTGTACTTTTATAATCTTGTTTAGTTGTGTAAATACAGCGTATATTAATTAATGTAATGTATAGTTAGTGTAAGTAAATAATTTTAATTTAAAGTTAACATCTTCAATTTTACCAGACTCTTTCTAAACAATGAATATTAAATATAAATACAATTTCAAATTTAATTAGGTGTGAATAGCACTAAACATTAATTATTAATAACATAATTTATTAATATTTAACTCGTTAACGAGATTTAAATAGATTTTTTATCAAACTATAATACTTTATATAATAGTTGTAATAAGGCTATACGGTTAGTGTGAAGTCAAGAGTATATTATGACAGAATAGCCGATAAATCTACCTTCATAAATCAAAATGAAATTAAGCCGTTTAGTTTGAAACTAATGAATAATTTGAAAATAATATTTTAACATATACAGTTGTCAAATATGGTACCTTATTTTAATGACCGAGTAAAATCCATTTATGTGCGGGCAAACCTTTATTCTGTTATCTCCCTCTATGAACACTTCTTCTCATACTTTAAAATAAACCTATTTGAAGAAAAGAGATATTAAATCATCTGTTGTTTTGCAGATAATGCCAAAAACTTGGAATGGTGGATCTGAACCCGGTTGAGGAACCTATGCTAGACGATGGCCGGACGACCCTGCATTACGCCGCGTCGACGGGCGACAGTGGCTCAGTCGCCGAAATTTTGGCCGCCGGGTCCGTGGATGCCAACGCCCAGGACGCGGTCGGTTATTCGGCCGTGCAAATCGCCGCGGCTGAAGGCCATCTGGACGTGCTGCGACTGCTGTTGCGACACGACGCCAACGTCAACCTGCACGACAACATGGTAAGCTCAAGGCGGGTAGGGAGGAAACTTCGTTTAACTTGTGTGCTCCGCGTTCGCAGGGTTTTTATTACCAAGTGACACGGCACTTGTACAATATATTTCTATATACGCGTAAGTATTGGAGTGGTAATTAATAGCAAAATATAGGTGCAGCAACTAGGGTGTTATAAATAGTTTAAAAAAAATCGAACCCATGAATAGATGCTACACGCTTGATAAGGTTTGATCGATAATTTTAGGGGTGTTCATTAACTCATATGTATATTAGTTTTGGTATAGGTTTTAGGTGAATCATTAACATAATATAATTTAATATATGACTTAAATGTCTATTTTGAGGAAAGAGAGGTGCCAAACTTTAAGCGCTCTCAAGTCGAAACACACGTCATGTACTGCTCGTGTTGCATATTTTATATATTGACATGAACAGCAACTGGATTTATAATAATTATATTATAGCTTTAAAGAAATATAATTATTTTGGACAATGTAAAATCGATTTCTGACGAATTTTGTTTCGTTTTTTAAACGTATGTACATATTTAAAGTTCTTTTTCAGAATCCAATCATGTACCACTCATCAATAATTATTAATTAATATCTTAACATTCTTGTGAATATATAATTTGATACTTATTGTATCTACTATATATTGTATAATAATTAATAGTTTATATTTGTTATGATGACGCTGATTGTGTTTATAATATAGCATGGAAATACGGCGCTACACGAAGCTAGTTGGAAGGGTTATAGCAAAACAGTGGCGTTGCTCGCATCTTCCGGCAGCGACTTGGATCGCAAGAATTATGGAGGATCGTCTGCATTGCATTTGTGCTGTCAGAATGGACATAACCAAAGCTGCCGTGAACTCCTACTCGCCGGATGTGATCCAGATGTCCAAAATAATGTATGCAAAATTAATAATGTATTACAACGAATATAACCTATTTTATATGGTTGTCAAAAAAATAAATACAAAACGGGCCTTGACATATTATTTTTATAAATATATATAAATAACAAATAAGCGTTGCAGCTGAATAATTATATTATAATATTGAAAAAATATTTTTTTTCCTATGCACGTGTGCTTTATGAAGTTGCATGATGATTTGTGGCTTTATGTGCTTTATGTTTTGATATACTGTGCATAATTGACAACAACGGCTATTTTTAAAAAGATGATGTACTCATTACGAGTTAGGTACAGTTTCCATTAGTGAACGTTTCAATTAATATACGTCTATATTATATTAGTACGGTCGTAATTCCATGCTTTTAATTTATATTTTATATAATACCATAAACCGGAATCAGACGATTTCATTGCTCGTACCGGTTCTTCTAGTTAATAATATGTCACATTATTTCAACCGAGGATACCTATTATACTTCTCCATAGGACATCGCATCTGTATGACTGTATACAGCATAATGCATCATATTCTCGTTTTCTTTTTCCACTTCCCTATTGAGCTTGTTTTGAATATAATATTATAATGATCGATCGATTGTTGTTTAGCTCGTATAATATTCAACAATCGTCTATGTTTTGATTAATTTTATAAAACAAACAACATTTTTTATCCAAACACTGATACATTTAAATACGTATACAAAAAATTATGCTAGCCACAAAAATACATAATATATTGGCAGTATCTATTTCAATTTTCTGGAACAAATCCAACAGGAACTCAATTGTTGGTTCCAGTATATCAGTTAATGTCGTCTATTTTCACTTATCCCCTCACAGTATAGTCAACCATTATATAAACGCTTTGATAGCCGTAATGAATGTTTTTGTTTCGCATATTATAAAACAAACCGTTAAATGAGTTTAGATACGCCCTGTGTTAATTCTGTACGCTGGGTGTGATTTTGTTGACATAATGTGTAATATACTTTTGAACAATATCTAGTACGCTATAGCATAGATTAAATATACTAAATATATTTAATCTATGGCTATAGGTACTTCATGTTTCTTAAAAGGATAATTAAAAATATACAGTTGAAATTGTTCTTCGATTAAAACCTAAAAATAAAATAATAACTAATAAGTATATTTATGAATCCGGGTCTAAATATTTAAAATTATAAAAGTGTAAATACAATTAATTATAATAAATATTTTGTATTACTTTTCAATGTTTTAGTATGGTGATACACCACTTCACACAAGCGCCAGGTATGGACACGCCGGAGTACTAAGAATATTAATAAGTGCTCAGTGTAAAGTTTCAGAACAAAATAAAGTTAGTATAAAGTTATTATTTTTAACAAATACATGCACGTTTGAAATTGTAATTATATACTATAAACGGCAAAAACCAATAAATTAATACTTGTTTTTAATGTGGAACAGAATGGTGATACGGTACTGCATATTGCCGCAGCTATGGCCAGGAAAAAATTAACTAAAATAATTTTGCAAGCTAAGTGTAATACTACATTAAAAAATAAGGTAATTTATTACTGAGTAATTTATATTTATTTATTTTGTCCATTCAAGTGAAACATTATATAATTATTTAATGATATTAATTCAGTACCTAGTGGAACAGTAAATCGCATACTATTATTAAACTGTATACCATCAAATATTTAAAATATTGTAATAAATATTTATATTTAATTTATACATATAATTTTATAACACTAAATTCTAAATAAAACTAATTGTACAATATTATATTATAAAATTATGTAAAAAAATTATTAACAAAATTAATATTATTTTTAAACATTGTATAACCTTACATTATTTAATTTTAGCAAAATGAAACTGCTAGAGATATAGCAGAACGCAAAAATTTGACTGATATTTTAGAAATTTTAAAAAACCCCATGTACAAAAAGAAAAGTAGCAGTTCAAAAACAAAAAATGATTCAAAAGACGTACGTTAACTCATTTACAAATAATCAAAACAAATAAAATTAATTTTATAATAATAATGTTTTTAGAGTAAAAAACGAACCGACACAAACATTAAAAAACAATGGTCTCCCTATGGTTGCCATTATTTTCCGGATACTAAGGAGTTTCCAAAACCAAAATTGAATTCTTTGCCTGAAGAACCATTACACGCAGGTGAACAATATTATCTTGACTTAGCTGGAAATATTAGAAAAGGACCAGTAGGAGTTGGGTACACATGTTACTGTGCACCCTTTTTCAAGGAATTAGAAGCTCGATTAGATCATAATACGAAAAAACTGAAACGGCAGATTTGTCGTACCGAAGATAATATTAATCGGAGATTGTGTTCCGTTGAGAAACAGCTGAAGCGATCAAATGAAAAACTTCAACAAGTAAAAAAATTATCATATTTATTTTACAATTTAAAATACGTATATACATTTTCGTTATACCTAATAGAAATTTAGAAAAAAAAAAGTAAATTAACCATAATTATAAAAAATATAAATCAAATCAGGAGATAAAGTTATGTTTTTCGTGTAAATTACTATTGTGTAGTTGTCTGGCATATAAATATAATATATTGTACATTTTTTCCATGTATTTTATCAATATTATTGTAGTGGTATACTTATGATTTACTCTGAAGACAGTGAAGACACAATGAGAGTTATATAATATACTTATAATAAATAGATTTGATGAAAGGTTAAAACGAGTATTGCCACTTCAAGGTAGTTTTCATCTATAAGATGATAATTCAATCGTATTGGCTACTTTTACATACGAAAAAGATTTTCTTTACACAATATTTAGCTTAAGTGCTACCCGTGGAAAAATTAATAGACAGACAAAACGTACTACTAATTACAATAGAAGCAATACAACATTGCAAAGATATTTTATCAAACGTTAAACACTTACAAAGTTTTTATTTATACTACCTGTTGTTACTTAAAGAACTCCAGAACATTTGTTTTATTCCCTGATTAGAATTAAAACTTACCTTAAGTCAACAATATCATAAGAAAATTTGAATGACTTAGTTTTAATAAACATAAATCAGAGAGAAAGTGTAACAATAGGGCCAACTACACAACTTTTCATATTAAATTCTGCCAAGAAAATGCAAATACAATAAGACTGTTTAAAAAATAGACTACCTACTCATACTTATTAAAAAAAGAAAACTTATTTACCATTTATTGTGTAAATTAATATAAGTATATTTACTTAAATGTATGAATTTTATGTTTTCTTTAGTACCTCCCTCCCCTTGTCACTACCCTGATTTATTAGGTATGAATCTATGATGTTTATCATATATTTATTATTTTATTTGAAGTAAGAGATAATTGTTTTCTTCTATTTTTTAAAACAGATGTAATGTCATTAATCATCGTGTATGCATAAAGATTTCTTTAAGTTTAACGATGTAACGATTGAACTTAATTATTTTTTTTTTATCGATTAACTTAAATTCTCAAAAAAAACTTTATTTTGAATTACATAATAGGCATCTATAATTTAAATAAACTGGTTTATGCATTATTTAACGGTTAGGTTAAAACAATAATAGTAGGTTATGTGTTAAATAAAAAAAAAACCCGTACAATTTCAATAAATGACAAATTACCGTGTCTACATATAATCGATATTCGTTGACCGGAAACTTCCTTATGAACTTGTAGTTAATAGTGGTAACATAGGTAACACTATATATAAACTTGTGTTGTGCACTGTGCAGGTGTCTGAAGAAGTGAGCGACAACGACAGCGAGTTGGAGAACCGGTTTCGAACAGAATGTGCTATTGATACTACGGTCATGGACCCAAACTTACGATGGCGATTGGACTATCTGACAGCTCGACGTCACGATGATATACCATGCAATGATTCTGGATATAGCACCAAAATGTTTAGCAACTCCCAAGGACCATCACCTTCATTATCTAGTAAGTAAAGTATATTTTATCATCAGAACAAAGCAACACTTAAATACTTTAACAATTTAACAAAGATTATTTTAATTCGAATTAAAAAAAATAATGAGAATTGTAAAAAGCAAATGTTTTCTACCCTCTCATCCGTGGCGAACCCCCTTGACTTATATCATAGTATTTATTTTTATTTTTTAAAGTTACCTAAAAATTTTCATCAAATTTTATTGATTAAATTGATTATTAAATTTGATAAACACGTCGAACTCGATGTATAAATAAAATCATTATTAAGACTATTGTCTAATGACTGTACCATAATTTAACTAGCAATTAGCATAATAATAATAATTGACATACATCGTAAATATAAATTTAAAAATTTAAAAATATATTAAATAATATAATTTTGTTTATTAAGCGATAAAATGTATATATTATTTAAGAAAAATAACAGAAAAACAATAGATAAATACATTTTTTTGGACCCCCTTGAATAAATCCTGGTTGCACTACTGTTTCTCACCTTATATTGATTTAATTGGCCGCAATAAATACTGATTATGTATTAATAGGTATAATTAACTAAATTTTACAACTTATAAAACCAAATCAAATACTGACATATTGGGTAGTACTTTCAATGTACCTACCATTAATACATTACTATATAATTTCTAAAAATTCCAAAAATTAACAACCAAACTTTTTTAGGGCGGTTCATGTAGAATACAATGCAGTCTACAGCTTATTTACTTATTTACCATATAAAACATTAATAGCAACATTTAATTCTTATTAAAATATTATTTTATATTAGTGACAAAAAATACCTATCTTACAATCTTTATATATCTATGTTATAAATTACAACTAAAAACATAGATTTAATAGGTACTAAATAGATGTACATTTTTATGATTTTAGATTTAATGGAGAATGGTGTGGTACCTGTCATAGAAAACAGTAAAATGCCAAAATCATTAAGTGTATTACCTGACAATAACAACATGGAAAGTATTGTATGATCAAAACGTGCCAAAGTTATCTAAAAACTTTTATATTTCAATTGAAAAAAACTAATTATAAGAATTACAATTTATTTTAAGTTTTTTTTTTATATTTTTGTATTTTAATAGTTATACAGTGCAATATACATTATATTTTGTTAATTTATTAATATAATTCCTGTTAATAAAAATATTCAATAACTATAAATTGTGTATTTTAAACATAATTTGTTTAACAACATACTATAGCACTTAAAAGGTGTTTAATAAGTTAAATTAGCTATATTTATAGGGACTAAGGTTAGATTATTAATATTTTATAGATAGAAATGTTATTTAAAATACACACCATATTGTGATTATAAAAAAATGATAGTTAACAATTTTATTTTTTAGAAAAATATCAAATCACATATTACACAAACACAGAATAAAAGACTAAAAAATAAAACAGCATCATAAAAATTACAATATACCTACTTGTAATTAATAAAAATGTTTACTCCAATATCCAATATTAATATATTTCAAATGTACTAAAATAGAATATTTAGGTAATTAGTTGCATTATTCTTTATTAATATAGGTCTGTTCATGATGAAATATTATTATAAAATAAATATTCAACCATTTTAAGTCTAAATATTCAGATTATTTTAATATTATGTGTCAAAGTAAAAAAATTCAGTGTTGAATTTTTTTTTTTTATAAAAAATACTTAACAACTTAAATTACAAATGATCCTGAAAATCTGTATTCACTTATTCTATAAATAAATCTTAATATTTAACTTTCACATGCAAAATAAATTTAATTTCAACACTAATAATAGGTAATTGAATTCCCATGACCCCATCAATGTATTTTAAAATTCCTTGGTATTATATTCAACTCGAAAAATGCATAAGTTCCTTAACTTAAAAATTGAAAAAGCATGTTCTTTAATTAATCCGAAATATTCCTTAACTAAAATTCTAACTTTTATCAAATATCTTTCTCCGCGTTTTCTACAATACACAGATCATTCTTGTTTTTTAAATTGAGTAAAATAGTTTTCTTTTGATAAATGTAGGAGTAATACTAGAAAGCAAAGTATTTTTTTGTTGTAATTTTCAAGCACATATAAACTTTAAAATATGACAATAAAAATTCACTATTTTTATTTCTGTCAATCAAGTAAACGAAATCTATTCGATTGAAGATAATTTATAAACCAGCAAACCAAAACATTTCTTTAATAATTTTTCGTGGTATTAAAAGAATAATCAAACTTATTACCTAACAAATCCATGGGTTAAAATAAAAAACCAAATTTCATCAAATAAAATTCACCGTTTTTCACTGGCCTAACAAGAGTGTAATTTACATCAAAATAAGAAATTTATGTATTTGATTATTTAGTACCTTCATTGGTGTCCATACTCGACAAACTGAAATTACTGCAATAATTATTTTATTAAAAATAACAATTAAATACAAAATAACCTGATTTTTAATATTCAAACAAATAAAAAATTATATTCCATTAAGCTTATTTATCGTACATAAGCATATTATAATTTTATAATACAAGATTAATAATATTAGCATATATATTTTAAAAGTATACATATTGAGTTAAGGCTATTCGATTTATTGTACAATATTATAAAACAAACCATGTATTATGATGAACAAAAATAAATTTAATAATAGAAACATTTAGAGTGAAAATGAATAGAGTAAAATCAAAATATAGGATTCTTCAGTATTATTTAAGTATAATATTATAATTTATAATCAATATTATTATATACCTATATAAAAAAATACATTTATGACGGCACGTTAGATAGGCAAATTAGAGACATAATATTGTATAATTTTTTTTTTTTTATCTTGAAAATAAAATTTTACATCTTTAGTTTATCAGTAAAAAAAAAAAAAAAAAAACGTAGCTGGAGATAAAGATTACAGCGCCCACTAATTTTATGTATGTCTCAAACAATATGATACACAAAGTCACAAAGAGTTACGATAGAAATCTTAATTATAATTACTATTCCAAAATGTAAATCAGGATGCTACTTTAAAGATTTTGACTTATCATTCATCTATGATTTGAATCTATTTACCTATCTATTTATTATAAACAAAGAAATCAAATAAACAAATATTATGGTCTAAAGACTCTAAAGTATTAGAAACCAAACAAAACTGTTTTATAAAAATGATCAATGGACACTATTGATAAAAATAAATAAATAACCTATGTAAATTTAATAAAAAAATTTCCAGACAACAATACTTTTGTATTATAAAGAAACATAAACTATTTTTATTTTTATTTAACCTTAAAAATTATCATAACAAAATCTTATTATGAAAATTAATAATGAACATACAATCTGATAGGTATTTATAACTTAATAAAATACGAATATTTATCTTATTCCAAAATTAAGTGGATAATTAAGAAAACAATATTGTTATCTTTCGGCTTACAGTTTTGGATTGTAGGTGGCGATATCACGTTCTAAGAAGTTTGCAGAAATTACATTAGGTAACGTTGAAAACCCACACAAAACGATGAGTTCAGAGTTTATAATTAAAATTAATTTAACTATATTATACTACTTACCAGACAAAAATTGAATCCCAAAATAATAACATTAATCAAAATTCAGTTAAAATAGGTAAAGAATTATAGAAAAATATATTATTATCGACGGTGAATCAAATCTTTTTTACATAAATTACTCGTTAATAAATAGCAAAACTGAAATTGAATCAAAAGAATTGATCACTACCCATCATAACGAATGGTAGTACTGAATCAGAGCGTGTATAGGAAAAATTAAAATAAATAAAATATGTAGTATATTTTACTGACGCATTTGTAATACTTTTAATAAACAATAACCATATAATAAAAAATAGATTGTATATTCATTTCAAAAATAAAAATATTTAAATTTTAAAAATAATATAAAAAATGGACGATATTTGGTACCTATCCTTTTAAAAGAGAATATAGAGTACGTCATAAATACAACAACAAATACGTAAATACATATCTAACTTAAATACAAACAAGGAAACAGTCAAGAATATCATATCAAATATTTTTATAGCACTAAATTTAAGGCTACACCTCCATCGATGGAGGTCTCTGTTCCCTGTCACTTTTTACTTACTCATACCAGCTATAGTTTAGTAGGTATTATTCACTATTTTGTCAATCCATCTCTACTTCAGTCTTCCAATCCTCTTTTTTTCTACATTTATTTCCAATACTAATCTTACTGCCTCCGAGTTACTTCTCCGTGTAACAAATTCAAATCGTTCGAGCTTTCTCCATCTATTCTCCTCATTTTGTCTACAATTGGTGACAAACCAGACCTAGCGGAAATTTAATATAAACTCAAAATTACAAAAATATAATATTAGATATCAAGTACACATGACAGTCATAACATACGCCATACATACTACATAAATAATAAATTATTTGCATTTTGTTATTTATTATAATATTTTAATATAAATTTAATACAAATATTTATTTGATATTTAAAATATTTTGAATTTTTTATTGTAAATTGTACTTATGTACAGTACCAAATACAGGCTAACCAAGTTCATGGTACATTATTATGTATAGATAATACGGATTTTCGATTAAAAACCCAAACTGGTCTTTTTGTTCCATGAAATATGTAATCCATCGCTACCAAATCAGCCAATTTTTATTTTTTGTGAGGTTATGAGTTAAGTCGTCCATTCGATTTCTAGTCCTTTTTATGTTGACGAATTACGTTCGTTTTTCATTTGTCTTTTGTCTTTAAAGTTTTTCATCCTTATATCGACATCAAAATGGTAAGTAAACTTTAAACAAATTATTAAAATTATACTGTTGTTAAATTTAGACATTGTATTTTATGAATTTTCGGTTGTATCGTAAATGTAATACGAATAGTTGAATGACTTTATGTCCATGTGTTCTCTTTTATATATTCTATTGATTGTCTTATTATTAATTTATCTAGATACAACTCTTCTTAAATATTAATATATTTTAAACTTTAGACTCGCAAGCGCCGTAATGGAGGAAGATCAAAACACGGCCGTGGTCACGTCAAGCCTGTGCGTTGCACTAATTGCGCACGCTGCGTACCCAAAGACAAGGCTATCAAGAAATTTGTTATTCGTAATATTGTTGAAGCTGCCGCTGTCCGTGATATAACTGATGCTAGTGTATATACATGTATGTATCATACAGTTAATGTTCAAAAGTCTTAAATACTTTTAACTTTTATTAATTAGTATATTGTCTTTGTAGCATACCAATTGCCAAAATTATATGCTAAATTGCACTACTGTGTTTCTTGCGCCATCCATTCCAAAGTGGTCAGGAACAGATCGAAGGCTGACCGTCGCATCAGAACACCACCAAGCCGTAACTTCCCACGTGGGGTAAGATAAACTTAGAATTGTTATTTATTCATCATAATAACATTATATTTATTTAATATTCCTGATTTATAATTTGATATGAAACATCAGTAAAATCATGATGATAATTGTTCAAAACAATACAAGGACAGCTTAATACTATTATTGATTACTTTTTTTGCACTATAATATTTATACTTATGATTATATTTTGTGTTTTAGGATAACAATCGTCAAGGAGGACAACCTCAAAGAAAAACGTAATTCCCATTGAATTAGGGGATACAAAATTATATTATACCTTCATTTAAGATATAAAAATACATTTTGATTCTGACACAAATAAAAAATTGTATTTATGTTATCCTAACCTTCTTTTAAAGCTATACAGTGGGTACCACAAATATTTTAAGTACTTTATTGGTAAGTCTGTGTTAATGATACTTATAAATCATTTGATTCTTATTACCTAATTTAATATATTTCTGTAACAAACTTATTAAATTTACTAAAAAGGTGGACATCTTGTGTGGTTTTTTTTTTAGATTTTTGATTTTAATGCAAGATAATAAATGAATATATCATGGTTTAAAATCCACACAATTTGTTTTTAATTAAAAAATCAATAACAATCTAAGATATCTTGGATAATATTGTTACCTTGAAATTGTTCAATGGGTTGATATTCCTTAATTATAACTAACAATGAATTAAATTGTTATCACATAAGCTTGTGAGACATAGCACATAAAATATGGTTAAAGTGCTTGTATATTTTTCAAATAATTGACAAGTAACGTGTATCAGTTGTAATCTAATAAAATATTATCTAAGTATATTAAGTACTAGTACTTTTTTTATGTCTTATCTCAAATAACAAATACTAATTTTGAACATATTAATAGAAATGGTAATTTTATATGAACACATATAAAAAGATAAAAACAGCTAATGATTGAACTTATCAAATTGGAAACGATGGAAACTTACAATTTAACTTTAATCTTTTATTAAATAAAAACGATAAAATAAATTAAATTGACTAATTTATGTGTTGCAACATAAATTTCAATTGATAAATAATTAAAATACAAATATACTAACATCTTTAATGCTGTCAACTTGTTAATCACTTTAATCCTATTTGAAATTCACGTGGCTTTTAAAAATGAATCACAATTTTATTAATGATGTTGAAAGGTACATATTTCTAATTGAAGAAGCAATAAAAACTATTGTATCTATACTCAAACATGGTTATTTATCATTTGATTCATTAACTACTAAATATCCTGTGCGTATACTCCTAATTCTATTTTAGTTTGCATAGTTTTCCCTGTTTATTACTGCAAACTAGTAGGTATATGTAGGTTTTAATTGTAGTATACTTGAAATTAAAATTATTTATAGAATATTATACAAAACTTGATCTATAAAACACCATTCTTTTGTGGAACTCCATACTTGTACTTATTTTATAGCATACTTCTATATTTCTTGATTTCACTTGATAACCATCTTGAATTTATCAGGAAAGTCAATACCTTTTCTTCAGCATAAGTAAAATTCATAAATCAAGGGACTGACAATAACATAGTTATTTGTTTTGATTTCAAGAATATCACATTATTTTCATAATTGCAATGAATAAAAAAATAAATTCAAATTGTCAAATTATTTTTACGAGCAAAATTTTTAACTACTTTAAAATATTTATAAGGGTATGTAATATTAATATCAGTCAACTAATTTTATTAACGAATATATTATAAACTTATAAAAACTTGAAACTAAAAAAAAAAGTTATTAGAGGTTAGTAAGTTTACTGCGATTATCATGAAGGATAAATTTGTATAGGTATGATGATAGTTTATTAACAGGACTAGTAAGTAGTTTTAATATTTTTCATTGATTTTAAATGTTTAATATAATAAATTATATTTAATAGAAAAGCACATTATATTATCAAGAAAATAAAAATAAATAGTTCACATAACTAGGATTGTTATGTTTACCTGATGAAAACTGTCTTAATGTTATTAATACTTATAAAAAAAAAAAATATATAATATATGTATTGCTTGTATATTTTATACACTTTACAGTTACATAAATAAAAAAAGGGCCAATTGATTGGACTAAAGGATAAATATCCTTTCAATAATTCTTTATAAATACACAGTCATGGTTATCTTAATTAATATTTAAAACTAATTCTGTGCAATAAATGTAAATACAACATTCACGATAATTGTGAAAAAAAATAATGACTATTTTTTATCATCAATTAGTGCATTTGTAGCCTCTTTAAGTGTCTTTTCCATAAGTTTGCCAGTATTGCAGAAACCATGCTTAGTCTTGCCAAATGAATTGGGTCCAGCTGACGTTGGAGTATCCCTACCAATATTCCTCATACGCATTCTAGCTTCTTTAGGCATTTCTTCGGGTTCGTCATCACTAACATCACCAAACACTGCCGCAACAGACTTTGATGCTGGTTTTGGTAGAATAGGTGGTTCTTTCTAAAAGCAAACATTATATTATAAAAACACGTATTAAAATTCTAAAATTTTGAACATTCACTTGAATTTGGGTATTTATAAAGTTTCACATTAATAAATATACTTACAGTGGCAGGGCTGTTAAGAGTTATCTTAATGCCAGATTTTGCTGGAAGAGTTTTTTTCGTCATTCCAAATGATAACTTTGGTTTTTTGTCTGGTTGTTGTTTTTCTTTGTCTACACCGTCTATGGGGAAAAAAAAAAATAATATATTTATATTTTATGACGTGGAATTCTATTCAAACCTTTTGTGGAAATTTCGATTTCATTTGATAGTCGTTTTGACATGGTTTAATGCAAATATAGTTTTACAGACACATACGAATAAAATTGTATACAAACACAATAAAAATAAAAAACAAAATATTTTTAAACCGAATTATTATCTTACAAATGAAATTTTCAAATATTAGCTAGATACGATAAAAGTAACCAGCGTTTAAATTTGAAATTTGAAATGTTATAATACTATTGTGTACGGTGTACCTAATGATGGTATTCACTATTTATTACTTGACGTTTTAGTACTTCGTGTTCCCACAATAACCAAATCCAAACATTGTTATCAGTAACTCACAACGTTATCATTAAAGTTGGATAAAAAATTTAGACCTAATACACAGTATCAGGTTTATGAATAAAAACAAAATCATGTATTCGTGTTCATATACCGAATAACCAATGTATGGTTCAAAGAATTATTTACTGTGTCTACAGTGTGAACGCTGCACGCTGCATCTATTACGTATGTTCAAAGAAATAGTTAAAATGTCACACACTTAACGTGGCGAATTGTTAAAAGGCGAAACAAACCATAAAATAACACACAACACCAACGGATACGGTTTTACAGCATCGATACATTCATAAACTAAATAGTTTGTAAATATTGGCTTGTGGAAGTGAAACATGAACTACAACTGTTAAAAATATATAGGTACAAAAAAATCAAAATATAATAAAATTATGAAGGAAAAAATTTTTTTCAAAAATATTTCGGGGTGTGGTTAAATCCTGAAACCCTTTCTGTATACATGCCTTTTGTATCTATTGATGTTTGACATCATATTTTTTTAAATTTACTTTGTTATATTCTAATCTAACACATTTTGTAATAAGTAGATTATTGCACTTGAAATCATTTATAGTCCGCAAGTAAATTTCAACATAACAATAATAAACAATTATTGGAATAGCCACACTTGTGTACAGAGTGGAAAATTCAATCAATTTGCGTATCATATAACATGAATAGTGTTTACGTTATGTTAAGAATACAATTGTGTATACATATTAAAAAAAATAGTTCTTTGATAAACATTATAAATATGATTAGAAACTACTTAAAAATATTTCATAACGAGTATTTTCAAATAAAAAAGTATACGCTATTCATCCATCCGCTGTCATTTCTATCTCAATTAATCATTAGGAAGCTAATTCAATCTAAAAATTTACAAATTATTTACTTTATAGTAAGAAATAGTAAAAGACCTAAATTTTTAAATAAAATATAATTTTTGACATAAAAAATGCTCCATTTTGTAAAAAAATTTTTGATTTGTGAATCATTTGCTTTTTATTAATACATATTTTTAATTTAAGACATTTACTTGTTTTAAACGTTGGTTATTATTTTTTTAACATTAAAATATAACTATTTATTATACTTAGATTATTTAAAAGATAATGTAAAAATAGACTAGAGAAATAAAATTTATTTACTTTTAATATGTGTCAAAAATTCTGCAGTATGGTAATAAAAGATTTGGATACCATAATGCCAAATACACATTAATTTACAAGCCAGGTATCCCCATGACTAATAATAATATAAACATAATATTATATTATTATGAACTTATTGAGCAAGTAATGTATCTTATCTTTCAAAATGCCATCACAGTACTCATTTAATTCATTAGAAGCCACTGTTCTTACCATTATTGTAAATTATGAGTAAATTTTAAATTAAAAAACATTACTAATAAATGAAACTATACAATATATTTTTTGGTAAAATTTCACATAATATACAAATAATGTTGAATAAATCTGAGTATTCTAATATAGTAATATCTTACTTAAGAAATACATTTAAAAACTTTGTTAGCAAACAAAATCAGAGAAATAAATTTAGATGTATAGTTTTTCTTAATTTGTTTATAATAATGCTTCATACCTAAAAATGTATATAATAATATTAGGAAAGTAATAATGAACAATTAAAATTAAAAAAAAAAAAAAAACAATATTCAAAATTTAATCCTTATGTTCAAACAGCCAAAAAGAGTCACAACACACGTCGTCGTACTCATTAACTGTGCGTCATTTAGGAGGTTCCAATGTAGCTGAACCAAAATCGGTCATATGAGGGAACTTAACTTTTTTCCTATCCAATTCATCTTGTGCCCACATTATTAGCTTCATAAGATTGTAAAGTTTTGGTGTAATTGTTGGTTGATTGTGAAATCTCAAAATAGCTGCATTTAGCTCGCTAGATACCTGTTAAATATATTAAGAAAGTATTAGAATTAATATATAATTTAATAACATCACATTTTACTTTTTGTCTATGTGTAGTCTGAAGAAGGTCAGCAAATGGACTCTTTTGAGGTTCTTCAAATGCTAATAATGCAAGTGTTCTTTCTAGTTCTGTAAGTATAGTAGGATTTCCCTCTCCTACTTCTGATAGTTTAGCTTGGGCGAATACAAGAGCTTCTTCAATATTACCTTCTTTAATAAGTTCAATTAGATGCAATTGCTTCAAAAATAAATACAAACATAATAAATAAAAATTAAATAAAAATTTCCATTGTTTTTTTAACTAAGAATATTATATAGTTATAGGTACACAATAAGTAATTAATTATGCACAAAATGAACAATATGTAATACAAAATATAATAATTTAATATCTGTAATTTTAATAACTTATAACTTATTCATCTATATATAGTATTACATTTATAAATTACTACTGATATTTGAAATATTTTTAACATTGTAATTTCAATTTACATGTGTTATCATCACATCTGTCATTTTCTCCCCAAGTTACACTGTTTATCAGTAAAATATTTAAAAAAAAGTTGTATTAGAGAATGCTGAGCTCAAGTTTAATACATCTGAACATTTCCTTTATTCATATTTATTTTTAGTGACATTTTAAGCATAGATAAATAAAATTATTATTATTATATATGCATTATTAAGCTATAATGTATAGCAGAAACTTTCAAATATCAGTAATATGACTAAATTAATAAAACATAATACATTAAATGAAACTATATGATGAAAAAGTATAGATACAAAACAAAATTCAAATATTTCTTTATAGTTTAAATAAAATCAATAATTGTATACTTGGACAGTTGTGGGACTAAGAGAATTATATTTCAAAAATATTTAAAATTGCTTTCATTGTTCTATTAACTTATTAAGTATTAAACCATGTTTTAAAATTTAAATTTGAACAAAAATGGCTTTAAAAGTTTAAAATACCCCCATGGCATTAGCATCCCAAATTCATGAGGGATGCTAGAAAGCATACCTTATATAATAAATTTTAAAAGCCACTACCAAAACAAAATCCTGACTATGTCACTGTTTAAAATTATTTAATTTAAAAATGCTTAACAAAGCCACTTAAAATAATAAATCTTTCTGCCGTGATTACTTTTATCATAAATATAGTGTACCCCGTAATAATATACATGAACATCAAATTTTTGTGTCACTATCAACGATATGACAATCAAGAAAAGTGTTGTGCTTAATATTTTATTTGAACTATATTTTTTTAATTTGATTTTTGAGTTATGAAATTTATTAAATCATCCAAAATTATAGACATTTATTGATGTGTTAAAAAATCAGCAACATTGAGAGGACATTAAACAGCAACAGTTCTGCTGGTGTGAAAAAACATCAAGTATAAAAATTGTTCAGAAAAAATATGTAACCTAATTTTATTTTATAATACTAACGATAATATTAGTTATTTAAAAGGTATCACTTATAACTTAATCCTATAAATGTAATATTATGATTTTGTGAATATTTTTTTATCATACTTTTATACTTATAAAAATAATATTTTTTTGGCAATTTTGAATCTAGTAATAATGTAAACTTTGATTTTATTTTTTCTTAATATTATAGCTTATAATTGTTATCCATAACCCTTTGAGTCATTTCTGATAGAATGGCTGTCTATTACTTTCTGGCTGATTTCTTCCTTAAGTGCTTAAAGTGATGTTCCAATAAGACAGAAGCATAGCTTATGATGTTTACTAACAATTTTAAGAGTTATTTTGTTGAATGTCTTCTCTCTTTGCGAGGAGACATCACCTAATCTCCGAGTTACTTGATCACTTGATTTATTACCTTGTGATTATTTTTTTTAAAGAATATTTAATGGTGCAAGAGCACAATCATCGCCCCAAATTTTATAAGCACTTAAGGAAGCAATCACCCAGGAAGTGGTAGCCATTTCACCGGAAATGATATGAAGAACTAGGAATAACTTCTGAGAAAGGTTTCGTCCATGTTTTAACAACTGAGACTACCATTTACAAGACATAGAGTTCAAAACCAAATAATTATTTTATTTAATATAAAATGGTATAGTATTTGTTAAAAAATAAAAGGATTATTTCTCTATCCTTGTTTATTTGTAAATGTCTTTTGGAATATGGTAGGTTTATTTTCAGGACCATGTAATAAAATAAAACAGAAACTAGATCATGTTTAGTCTCAAAAGTTTTAAACTAATAATTAACTGGTATTTATAATTTAAATTAGACAGGATACAAATCATTATTAATATAGACATTAACTACTTGAATTAAAAAGCTATGATAAATATTGAACAAGATTATAAAAAAATATTAACCTGTAAATGAAAGTATAAATCACGATCATCATCTAGTAAACCAGGGTATAATTGATTGATAAGTGTAATGGCTTCTTGCATTTTTCCTGACTGTACAGATTCTATCACTTTAATGCGGTTTCCCAAGGTATTTAACTTGAGGGGAGAACTAATACCAGCTTCTTGTTCAAATTTTTCAGCTGCTTCTTTGAACCCTTCTAAAATATATAACACAATTTGCACATGTTCTTAAAATGTACAAGTGGACAGAAGATATTTGTTTATACATACCAGACACCAAGTAGTTCATAATAAGTTTATTCATGTCTTTACGGTTGACTTTCATATTTTCGATTCGACTCAGCCAATCTGGCTTGGTAACGTTAGGCTGCGTTGATGGTGAATAGCTCATGATTGCTATACCAATTTTTTAACGCACAATTCTTGTATAAGTCAAAATCACAGCAAAATAATAAATGTAAATTATTTATAAACAAGAGTGACAACAGAGAAATGAGAATAATGTAAAGTGTTAAGGCCTTACGGGAATTGTAAAAAAATAATAATACGATGCCAAAAACTGTGATATCAATATTGTTGTGTGGTCATATGGTTACTTTTCTAGATTTTAATCTCAAAGGTGGTAACAATGAGATAATGCTATCACATTTTTATCGATATATACCATATACCATACGTCATATATATGACTTTATGTATAATATGAAAACTCAAAACAGATCCTTCGGCTCGAATACTATGGGAAAAATATAAGATTCATAATAATTCTCATAGCCTGTGTATACTGTATGTGTATTAACTGTCACCATAATTGTTGATATTATACTAATATAATTTATTTAATTTTTGTGAATCGTGAATGATCACCTAAAACGACTAAAACTTAAAATTCCTGAGACGACAGACTATGCATTGACTGAGGTAAATTATATTATCCAAGTCCGTGTCTAATGGATACCACAGTCCGCAGAATAGAACAAATTATAACCTGTCATAATATTGAAAATTTACAAATTATGCTAATACCAATGACATTAAAATACATTAATAAACTCAAAAAAGTATTGTACAAGACGTATAGATTAATAAATAATACATATATTATTCATAGTTCCTACTATTTGAAAACAAATTAAGCTTATCTCTAATTCTCAAAGTGATAATATATCCATTTTTAAAATCATAAATCTATAAACAAAGTAAAACTTAAGTTAAAACACTCAAAACTAAATACTTGTAATAGAAGTATAAGTCTATTATAAATTATAAGTCTATGGTCTAAACACTCTAAACTTAGAGTTTAGGTCAATGATAACTACAGATAATAGATATTATGTGAAAATAACTGATAACAATTTTATCTTTACAAGTTTTTTTGCAAGTTTCTACATTGATATTTAAATTTTATTACCAAGTTATAATATAGTTTTATAACGTTTTAGTAGCATGGGAAAGAGTTAAGAGATAATTAATAGTCTTGTAAAAGTATATTACTGTATCTGTGATGTGAACTTTGAAGGTAACAGTAATGTTATTTGGAATACCTAAATCGAAAATTATGTTAATTTTATTTTTCTAAAAAGTGTGGGTGTTTAAATTTGTCATATGTAAACAATAGGATTTAAAAACAATGTAAGTTATCGTTTAATTTAAAATTATTAGATATTTCATGTTGGATATCAAAACAATTAAGATGAGTAATAATCTGAACAGCACTTTTAACTATGTGTATAGTTGTTCATTAGAGACAAATGTTCAGATAAAAATTGGAACCCTTGAAGGTATCAAGCACAACATTGATTATGAAAAAATACTTAATGATCCAATGAAAAAATTTTCTGGCTTATACCAAAAGCAAATTTCTGATCTGGTAGTGTACTGCCAAGTATACAGTGACAGTAAACCACTTAGTTTACCTGTTTCGACTTCTTACAAACATTTTACTAACCGTTGGAGCTGGAATGAATGGGTTATATTACCAATCCAGTTTAGTGATCTGCCAAGAAATGCATTATTAACGCTGACAGTGTATGACTGTGCTGGACCAGCTTCTATGACAGCAGTTGGTGGTACATCTATATCATTGTTTGGCAAACATGGTGTTTTTCGACAAGGTATGATTGATCTCAGAGTATGGCCTGATCGAGAAGCTGATGGTAATATATCTTCTACACCAGGAAAGTGTTTATCCGACACTAATCGTATGCAATCCCTAGCTAAATTGGCCAAACAACATAGAAATGGCAATATTCCTGAAGTTGATTGGTTGGACAGGTTAACATTTAGAGAAATTGAACTTATCAATGAAAAAGAAAAAAAGACCTCCAATTATCCTTATTTAATGATAGAATTTCCAGAAATTATATCGAATGGTACTGTCTATAGTGTTGTACATTATGAACAAGATGGTGATGAAATATATCCATTTAGAGTTAATCCAGACATAGTTACTGTACCGGATGCTGAAGTAATGCAGGAAAATTTAGTAGAAAGTAAACATCATAAACTTGCCAGGAGTTTAAGAAGTGGAATATCTGACAAGGATGCAAAACCAACTGCAACAATAAGAGACATGTTAAACACTATTGTTGGATATCCGCCTACAAAAATATTAACAACTGAAGAACAAGATCTTATATGGAAGTACAGATTTTACTTATGTAATCAAAAAAAAGCTCTAACAAAATTCCTAGAATGTGTAAATTGGAAATTGCATGGAGAGGCTATGCAAGCATTAGATATGATGTATCAATGGGCTCCAATGGATGTAGATGATTCATTGCGTTTATTAAGTCCAGCATTTAAACATTCGTTAGTACGCAAATATGCTGTAGAACGATTGCAACAAGCAACTGATGAAGATTTACTCTTGTATCTATTACAGTTGGTTCAAGCTCTTAAGTATGAAAACTTTGAACACATCAACAATAGCTTAAAATTAATGGAAGATAAATACCCCGTAACCGATAGTCTGACAGAGTCAGTATCTGGATTAAGTTTGAAAGATAGTAGTGACAGTAATATTGCTTGTACAATCAATCATTTTGAAATGTGTAAACCTGAAGATATGGACTTGGCACG
Organism: Melanaphis sacchari; assembly: GCF_002803265.2. Taxonomy (NCBI): domain Eukaryota; kingdom Metazoa; phylum Arthropoda; class Insecta; order Hemiptera; family Aphididae; genus Melanaphis; species Melanaphis sacchari. Next base: position 526,565 of record NW_020270395.1, on the reverse strand, counting down.
TTTTTTGATTCATAGAGCAAGTAAAAACTTCAGTTTAGCTAATTATTTTTATTGGTATCTGATGATTGAATGTGAAGATCAAGATTCTACTATTAAACAAGATATACGTGTCCGTAACATGTATTTAAGTGTTATGAAAACATTTTTAATGACTTTGTATAATGGTAGTGCAGAATGTCAAAGAATACATGGAATGTTGACACGTCAACAAAACTTTATTGATCGTTTGGTTAGAATAATCAAAACTGTTGCCAGGGAAAGTGGCAATCGTAAAAAGAAAATCGATAAGCTGCAAGCGTTATTAGGTGAAACAGATACAAAATTTAGTTTTATGTCTTTTGAACCTTTACATTTACCACTTGACCCGAGTATACATATTACAGGGATAGTTCCTGAGAAAGCAGTACTTTTTAAGTCTGCTTTAATGCCTTCAAGACTCACATTCACGGTACAAGATAACAAAGAGTATGTAGCTATATTTAAACATGGTGATGATTTGCGACAAGATCAACTCATACTACAGATCATCACACTTATGGATAAACTTTTAAGAAGCGAAAACTTAGATTTAAAACTTACTCCATACAGAGTCTTAGCAACAAGTACAAGACACGGTTTTGTGCAATTTGTAAATTCATTACCTGTTGCTGAAATATTAGCAACTGAAGGTTCAATACAAAATTATTTCCGTAAGACCCATCCAAATGAGAATGCACCCTTTGGAATATCTTCTGATATTATGGAGAATTATATAAAAAGTTGTGCCGGTTACTGTGTTATTACATATTTATTAGGAGTCGGTGATCGTCATTTTGATAATTTATTATTGACTTCAACAGGTAAACTGTTTCACATAGATTTTGGATACATATTGGGTAGAGACCCTAAACCATTACCTCCGCCTATGAAATTAAGCAAAGAAATGGTTGAAGCAATGGGTGGTGTTAACAGTGAACATTACCATGAATTCAGAAAATTATGTTATACTGCATTTTTACACTTGAGGCGCCATGCTAATCTAATACTAAATCTTTTCTCATTGATGGTGGATGCTAGTGTTCCAGACATTGCATTAGAACCGGATAAGACTGTTAATAAAGTTCAAGATAAATTCAGATTGGACTTGGGCGATGAAGAAGCTGTTCATTATTTCCAAAATCTATTGGATGTGTCTGTTACAGCTGTGATGGCAGTACTTGTTGAACAATTGCATAAATTTGCTCAATATTGGAGAAAATAAAATATAAAAATACACAATTAACTGTTGATTATTTGTTATACTATTTTTATTTAATTAATTATAAGTATATTATATAATATATCTTTTTAAATGATCAGTGTTTTTATTATTATTATTATTATTTACTTTTTGGTGATACAGTATGTAGAATCTTAATTTGAGAAATATAACAGTGAAATCAAATAATGATCATGAATGTTGTTTATGAATTGATAATTAGCTATATCATTGTGTTATCTTATCTTTAAAAGTGTTTAAACCTTACAAACACGTCAATTGAATAATTGTCGATTTTTTCTCAAGTACACACATCTTTAAATAAGATAAATCATCTTTATTTGATACATTCAATAGAAAATAAATTTAAGACACATCATGGAGTTCAATGCATCTGGTAATTATATCATCACAATGTTATTTAATTTATAATTTATCGCAATGGCCAATGAGTGTGTAAATATAAAAAAAATTTTTTACAAATTTTTAATTTAAAATAATTTAAGTTAATAATTATATATTTGTACAATTGTTTTATACTTAAGATAGTTAATTGAAGTTATTAAACCTATTGCCTAATAAATTAAATACTCAAATATACTGTAGGTTAATACTTAAAAGCTACAGCAAATATTATTTTTAGGCTCATCAAAAAAATTGTAAATTTCAATTATATAAATAAATTAAAACTCTATTATAATAATAAGATAAATTTGAGGAAGTTTAGAGAATAAATGCAGTTTAGTTATCATGCTCAATTTTGAATACATTTTTTTTAAATCACTAAATTCGAAAGTGTTTTGAAAAAATCTCGCATTTTTTTCTTGGAAAATTATACCAAAAAAACTATAAAATAATATTGATTTTTTTAAACATTTTAGTATCGTTAATAAAAATATCAAAAGATTACTTTTTTAATGTTTTTTTTTTTTTTTTATAATGGATAGAATTATGCAATTAGATTTTAACAATCGTACTTATTTTTTTAAAACAAAAAATTATTGTTTTTTTTTTTATAATTGAAACTAAAAATTTAACTTTTAATTTTTTCGTTAATTAATATATTATTATTGTTACTGTTGTTGTCATTGTCACCAGTTCCTGTATTATCAGAAGAGTATTTTTTGCTGATCAATATATTATTTTCTTGTATTGTTTTCGTATCATACAGCTGACTTTCAAGCTAGGTCTAATGTCAAAGTTTCAGTTTTAAGAATATGACATTTCTTTAAAGACATACACTTAGTTGAATAAAACTTTAAAACTTTTTTTCTGCGATTTTGGGAAAGTTAAGCTTGAAATGATGCTACATTCCTTGAATATTATTAGTGTGTGCTCCTATTTCTGAATTCTCGCATTAAATGGAATGATTCATTGTTAAATTTACAAATCCTTCATCTTCCAAACATTAAGCTCTAATTAACTCAAGGAACCAAAAAATAAATAATAATAGTACAATGTCATAAGGTAAAAAAATGCAATTTAGGTGAACTTAAAGACCAAGCAGGTCACTCACTCCGAAAATTAAAAACAAAAATATCCCTAGATTTGTTATGCAACACACCATCTTTACTAGGTGACGAGGTAAAAAAAATACATTTTGGATGCAATTAGACACCAGGTTTATCGGGAAAATCGTGTTGACTGCGACTAAGTTATTATTTATTTAGATAATTACGATAATTATTAGAGTATTTATAATTCTATACCTTAATTGTCGTTCCTGGAAAAATCCAATCATTAATTACCTACTTTTAAAAGGGTGTCTTTATCTCGCTTTTTAACGGGTATTAAAAAATATGCCTTGAGTTCTCTTTGAATACCACCAAAGTTCATTGACGTGGTGCCTAAGGTTCTACTTTTTTCGAGCAAATTTAAACTCTTCAATTTCCACTATTTGAATGACTTCGCCTATTAAAAAATTAATTAATTTAAAAATATAAAAACAATGATTTTAATTTTAATTGAAATTTATTTATTTGAAAGTTCTAGAACAAAAGTTTAAACTTACTTATCTTATTATGGTTCGTAGTCATAGCCTCGAAAGTTATTTCTCTGTGAAATTATGATCAATTTTCAACAGTAAGTTCGATATCGTTTTATTAAAAAATAACAAAGAAACATTTTCCAACCATAAATATGCAAACGACAATATTTGGTATAATGACAAATGCGATTTATGAAAAATTTATCTACCCGAATCGATCAATAATAGGAGCCGTATTTGATTATTTTATTTATGGATTTTCTACACCTCCTAAAAAACCTGTTTAAAGAACGCACATTATTATAATAGGTAATTTAAATCATGATTATTTTTACTAAACCGTAACGGATCAACAAATTTCATGATTGTAATTTTTGTATCACAGTTATTGAAGGGTGGCCATTGGTTTTACGTTCAAATAAATCATTCAACTCAATAAAAATAACAAACGTCATTTTAAAATTGTTTTATGACAGAAAAAAATCATATTTTAATGTTTAAATAAACATATTTAACTTTATATTATTTATCTTAAAAATATATATTCAAAATTAAATAAGAAATAAATGTTAAGTATCTTTTCAGCATCTTAGTTCTTTATTGTCAATTACCTAACTAAATTTAAAATTTTCATTAATATCCAAAGGTTATAGTTGGTGGATTAACCAAAGTTATAATATTAACTTATTGTATTTAAGTGTTTAATATGTTTATTTAATTGTTCTTTTAGTATTATAAATTTATAAATAACAGGTCATTTAAAGATAACCTTAAAATATATTTCTTATTTATAACTTAAGAAGTGTTTAATTGGCGTGGAATAGAAGTGTAAAAAAATATGTGATATTTTTTTTTTATAAATCTAATTATTTTACTTACTATGATAAAAATATAATATTAATTCACATTTTATGAAATTCCTGATTAAAATTTTAATTTAAAAAAAATACAGTAGGTAAGCATTTATCTAATGATTACTAACTAAAAATAAAATATTTATCAAGGTCAAGAAAATATATAAAATATTCATTTATACTTTATAAAATCTATGAACATGTTTAAATTATGATAAAAATTAATTAGGTATTATTTAAGAAAAAAAAAAATATCAACACAAAACATTTAAGTTTTTTATGAATATTAAATAATGAAAATTTTGAATTATTTATAAGGTTTAAATGTATAATTAAATACAAATTAAATTAATACTATAAAAGTTTAAAAAAATGAGTAATAGTTAATTTATTTGTTGATATAGATATTTTATTTTATAATAAAATTATACTATTTGGTTTTAATTTATAACATTTTAAAATTTTAATTTAGAACATCCTCATAAGAGGTACAATCCATTAAAAGGAGAATGGATTTTAGTTTCTCCTCACCGAATGAAAAGACCCTGGGATGGACAAACAGAATCTGTGTTCAATGACATGGGTCCAGAATTTGATCCTACCAACCCACTATGTCCTGGAGTAGTCAGGAGTAGTGGTATTGTTAGTATATAAACATGTAATATTATAATTGTGGTTTATATTTTAATCTACAATATTATAATTTGAAATTATTTTTAGTTGACTCCAGATTATAAGTCCACATATGTCTTTACAAATGACTTTCCAGCCATGTTAGAGGATACACCATCACCTCCCCAAAGTGATGATCCTTTGTTTAAAATCGAAGGAGTTAAAGGAACATGCCGTGTTATGTGTTTTTATCCTAAATCTAATGTGACAATAGCTCTCATGTCTATACATGATATAGTAACTGTGATTTCAAGGTATAATTTGTAGTATATTATATTCATTTAATATTATTCATTTTAATTATTTTTTTTTTTTTTACAGTTGGATACAGCAATTAGAAGAATTAGGAAAAACCTATCCTTGGGTGCAAATTTTTGAAAATAAAGGTGCTATAATGGGTTGTTCTAATCATCATCCTCATTGTCAAATATGGGCTTGTTCGTTTTTACCGAATGAACCACGTATAAAAGATATTCATCAGAAAGAATACTTAGAAAAGTATGGAAGACCAATGCTGATGGATTATGTTGATCGCGAATTAAAAGCAAAAGTACAAAATATTAAATACTATAATATTATTTGTGCTGCATAATAGTACCATTTGGTCAAAGCCTCATTCAAAATTATAACAGTTTAGCCCATAGACTAAATTACTACTATCTGTACCATGCTAACTCTTTTTGGTGGGAGAATATGGATTGGGTGTCCTTATTTAATATAAATACTTGAACTCATATAAAAATAAAAATACAAAAATGCAATTAAAAACATCAATTCTAAATAATAATAATAACTATTTTTAAATTGGGATAAAATAATTTTTTTCACAAATTTCACATAAAATTCATTTTTAAATAAAATAAAAATGTATCTTTTAATTTGTATTACCTAAAATGAGTAGCCCTTTAAATCATTTACCTGTTCACCAAATTCTCTTAGTACAACAGTAACTTTAACCAAAATTTTTTTCTTTACATAATATACAATTTTATCCCAGTCATCAATTTTTTTTTTAAATAAGGAAATACATTTAATCATTAATTATATTAATTAGTTAAAGTGGAAATAAATAAAAGTTTTTTTATAGTTTAAACTTAAAATAAAAAGAACAAACCTTTTATTTTTATATTAGGTATTTAGAAATAATTTGTATTTTTTTTTTTTTTTTTAATAATTCTAGTTTATTACTATTTATTTGTATTACTTATAAAGTACAGGCATGAGGGTGGGTGGTATGTATAAAAAATAATTATTTAGATATGTTAATATTAATTTTTTACTAAAGTTACTTTTTAAAATATACTTTTAAATAGATAAGAATTGTTACCGAAAATCAACACTGGGTTGTTTTGGTGCCATTTTGGGCTATATGGCCATATGAGACTATGATATTACCCAAGAGACATGTAAAAAGGATGAATGAAATTACAGAACACGAAAAAACAACTTTGGCATCAGTAATGAAAATATTAACAATAAAATATGATAACATGTTCAAAACATCATTTCCATATTCAATGGGTTGGCATGGTATGTTAAAATTATTATTACAAAAATTAAGCTTATAAATAATAATACTTATTTACTGTATTACCAATTTATTGTTAGGTGCACCAACTGGACCAAATTGTGAAAGTAGTGATCATTGGGTATTTCATGGGATTTATTTGCCACCATTGTTACGTTCAGCAACAGTGAAAAAATTCATATCCGGGTAAATAATATTATTACTTATTTTTCAAGAGAACCGATCATTACTCAATTATACTTATGTGTATATGTTTAGATTTGAGCTGCTAGCCCAATGCCAAAGAGATTTAACTGCGGAACAAGCTGCAGAACGATTAAGATCACAATCAGATATTCACTACTTGCAATAAAACCAAATAAACATACTTAGTTCAAATGTAAAATTCAAAGAGACATTTTTATTATCAAAATAATTGCCATATGATTACAATTTTATATTAATTACAATCTAATTAATTAACAATATTTTATTTTCAATATATTGGAAAGTTTTTATCTACTTGCATACTCCATTCATATAATCCTCCTATGACATCTTTTATCCATTTAACATTGTCTGTTATCTCTTTGTATTTTTTCAACTCATCTACAGCTCTTTGAGAGTCATTGCCACGGCGACAAATAGTAATTACTGTAAAAATTTGCATATATAATATTACAGTTGTCTTTTTGTTTGCATATGTAGGTATTTAACAAATTATTAATCAATGTTAATTTTACTTACAATTTGGTGTCATTTTACCAAATGAATTGATTTCTTCAATTAACTTAGAACGAGTATCTTTACTTTTTAAATCACTTAGCTGAATATTTATTGAAAAAGGTAAATGGCACATGTCATATTCTACTTTTTTACGTACATCTATCATTAAAAATGGATTTTTTTTAGATACCAATTCATTTAAATCAAAAACTGTAATACGTTCATTTTCTTTCAGCAAATTAAGCACTTTGAACTAATAAACAATCAATAAATTAATATTTTAAAAATATTAAAAGGATTCTATTTACTTTATCATTTGCTTTTGATCCACAAAATTCTTCATAATCCATAGTTATTGTTATATCTTCTGGATTTTTAGTACATATACATCCACTTCGTTTTACGTTTGTTAATTTAATTTTCTTAAACTCGCAATCTCCCCCATCATATAACAGTAAACTGTTGTAAAGTACATTTGGATGATCAACAATAATTTTGATAGTTTCCATTGCTTGCAGAACACCAATTACCCCGGGAACTATAAATAATAATTAGTGCAAATGTCTTATATTTTTATTTATAATGATATATTGTTACCTGGTCCCAAAACACCTGCTGAAGCACAATTCCCTACAGTTTCAGGGGATTGTGGTTTTGGATGTAAACATCTAAAGCATATTGATCCTTTGTAGTTATAAACAGTCAGTTGCCCATCAAAATGTATAGCTGATCCCGAGACTAAAGGCTTGCCAGCTTTTACACAAGTATCATTAATTATATATCGAGTAACTAAATTATCACTAGCATCTATAATTACATCATACTGTTTAAAAATATCCAATGAGTTTTGACCATCCAATTGAACGTCATGAACAACAATATTAACATCTTCATTCATACTGAAAATGTTATAGATAATAATTATTTAAAAGTAATAATAATATAAATGTTTTTAGAAAAACATTTTTTGGTAATAAATAATATTCAAATACAAACCGATTTAACGACAATTTGCCAGACTCGACTTTTCGCATACCAACATTGCACTGTGCATGCAACAACTGTCTATGCAAATTACTAAGTTCAACTTCATCATAGTCAACAAGTCCGATTGTACCCACTCCAGCACTTGCTAAATACATTGATGATGGACATCCTAGGCCACCAACGCCAATTATAAGAACACTTGATGTTTTTAATTTTTTTTGTCCTGATAAAATATTATTAGTTTTTAAATTATTAAAGTAAATGTATAAAAATATTTTGTCCTTCAACACCAATTTCTGGTAAAATGATCTGTCTGCTATAACGGTTAATGTCAAATTTAGTCAAACATTGTTTCTGAAATTTCAAAAAATATAAAGTACATATTAACATTGTAAATTTGTAAATGAATAATAGGTAACAACAATGTACAATAATATACTATTTATTTTAAGACTTAATAATTTAAAAACATATTTAACTTATTATTTATAAGCTTTTTAACGTTTTAAGATTTTATAAGGTATACTTTCTTAACAATACAATAAAAATATGTTGTGACAAGCACAAAAATATGACAACTAACAAATATACAAATATTTTAGGTAGGTATTAATATATTATAATATTGCAACAGCACATAATTTAAAGTACATTTGGCATAAAATAAAATAAAATAATAAATAATTATAAAGATATTAGTGAATAAAGGACCTATTTTAAAAATCATCAAAAATTTCTCAGATTAATTGTAGGTAGAAGCTATTTTTTTCTTTTTTATGGCAATATCATTAATTAGATTCAATTTTTAATTTTACAATCTTTCTTCTATATTTAAGGTATAAGTTAATATTTAAATAGAAGACAAAATCTCAATATACTATAAAATAATTACAATTGATTGAATTTTGGGAAGTTTATATTTTGCACTTTATTTTTTCTCAATAATTTTGTATTTTCCTCATTATTCACTGTGGTAATCTTTTAAGAATGATCACATTATAAATTATAATATAATGTGAAATGTTTATTAGTTTTATGAATTTAAATCTCACAACTTTAAATGACAAGTTTGAAATTCGCTTGATATTGTATTATCTATTAATATTTATTAGGTACCTGTTTTTTTTTCAATAATGCAGTTTTTTTATTCAATTCAACATTTAAAAGTGCTATCTCGGCAGATAATCGACTTATTTCTTCATTATTATGTATGACGTTCGTGTCTTCAGCATTATCTAAGCACGATGACATTTTTAACAAAATAATGAAATACTATGCACTCTAGAGATTACGGTTCACAAACAAGTAAACCAAAAATGATTCTTCCAATTTTTCAGTTTACTTTAAAGTTATCAATTAGAACGGACTTATTAAAATTCATAAGAACGAATAGATAACAATATAATATTTATATTTTTTATTTATCTACATCATGTCCATTGCCCACAAGTTTAGTGAGCAGTTTGAAGATAGAAATTTAAATTAAATCGTCATGAACTATGTTACGGCTTTATCAGTGTTACGACTTGAATAGCAAGTTGATAACACAAACGCGATTAAGAGGTCTATATTTTGATAACATAACGATAAAAAAATTAGAGTTCAAACTTTAATATTTTTTTATTTTGAATGCCAATTAATTTAAAACCAAGATAAGTGATCACTTTTATACATAATCTTTTGAATGTCGCAACTCTTGAAGGTACAATTATAATGTTCTTATTATACAGAAATCGTCGTTGTTTTAGACCAACAACAAAAAATCTTGTTGTGCTTCAGGTGAGATAAACTGAATTGTAAATTGTTCTCAACTAAATAAAGTTATTTTTTAGGTGTCAAATTTTAGTTTCAATGTTAGTCTTAAAAAACAAAAACTTTATACTTCTGTCAGTCATGCTTTAGAGGATATTAAACCCGGCAGTTCAATTCTATTTGGTGGTTAGTCAAATGATTAATATTATTTAATAGCTTATAGTGATATGCTCTATTAATTTTTAAACATTAGAATACATTTATATTTAATTAGATTAACAATATATATAACAAATTATAGCATTTTTATGCATATAATTAAATAATGTATTTAAAAAATATTGTTATAGTTAGTCTTAATTTTTGATTGGCGAAAAATTATTTTGATTTATTAAACTAGTTAAATTTACGTTTGAAGTTTATTATCTCATGTCTCAAATAATGTATCAAAACAATATATTTTACCAAATTATTTTAATGTTAAGACTTGTTTACATAACCATATATATATATTAAAACCCTTTGTAATATTTTTAAAATTAATGTATTATTGTTTTTAAATTAAACAAAAGTTTAAACTAATAAATTGTTGTGACTATCATGATGTTTTAACATGTTATATTATTCATTAGGAATTATGAAAAAATGAATAGTTTTAATGAAATATGTTGATTTTTAATTTCAAATTTTTATTATAATTATAGGTTTTGGTCTTTGTGGTATTCCTGAAAAACTGATTGATGGCTTAGTAGAAAGAGAAGATTTAAAAGACTTGACAGTTATAAGTAATAATGCAGGTGTGGATAATTTTGGCCTAGGAAAGCTATTGAAACAAAAAAAAATATCTAAAGTAATCGGTTCATATGTGGGTGAAAATTCTGAATTTGTTCAGCAGTATCTAAATGGAGAACTTACAGTAGAACTCACTCCTCAAGTTTGTAGATTAATAATATTAATTAGTTACATATTGATCCGCTAGCTCTATATGGTTCTAAAATCTCATGTTTAGGGAACACTAGCTGAGCGTATACGAGCTGGAGGTGCAGGTATACCAGCTTTTTATACTCCAACTGCTGTAGGCACACTTGTGGAAGAAGGGGGAATTCCACTAAAGTATGCATTGCATGAAGAATCAACTGAAGATAATGAAAACAATGAAGCAAACAAAAACAACCCAAGTAGAAGTGTTGAAGTTGCTAGTGATGTTCGAGAAACCCAAATCTTTGATGATAAGACTTATGTTTTGGAAAGAGCAATTACTGCCGATTATGCTATCATTAAAGCACAAAAGGCTGACCATGAAGGAAATCTTGTGTTTAAGTAATACTATTAACAAACAGTTCATTAACATTTGTAATAATAATTTTAATTTTGGTAGTAAATCGGCTCGAAACTTTAATTCAGTGATGTGTTCAGCTGCAAAAACTACGATTGTAGAAGTTGAAGAAATTGTTGAAAATGGTGATATTGATCCAGATCAAGTTCATGTTCCTGGAATATATGTTGATAGAATTGTGTTGGGCAAGGATTATGTTAAAAAGATTGAAGTAAAATATTAATCTAATATAAATTAAATATTTCAAATAATAAAAATAACCGGTGCTTGTTTAGAAAACAGTTTTGTCCAAAAAATCTGATGAATCCATTTCCATGTTAGTTAGTTCACCTGCAGCTCAATTAAGAGAAACAATTGTTAAGCGTGCAGCTCTTGAATTTAAAAATGGCATGTATAGTATCCTTTGTTTAACAATTATTTATTATCTTAAACTGTTTTTATGTTTGTCCACTTACCTTTTCAAATTGTAGCTTTGCTGTCATAGCAAAAGGTTTAATAATTAAATACCCTTAACAAAAAGTTTAAACAGTTAATTTGGGCATAGGCATGCCAATGTTAGCTAGTAATTATATCCCAGAGGGTGTCCATGTAATGTTACATAGTGAAAATGGTATTATTGGTCTTGGTCCATATCCATCATCCAAAAAATGTGTTGATCCAGACTTGATAAATGCTGGTAAAGAAACAGTAACTGTTATACCTGGCAGCAGTTTTTTCGGTAGTGAAGAAAGTTTTGCAATGATAAGAGGGTAACTATACTGGAACTATGAATTATGATGTACTGTAGGTATAATAAATTGTTTTTCAATATTTATTTCTGTTATAGAGGTCATTTGGATTTAACTGTGTTGGGTGCAATGGAAGTGTCTCAATATGGAGACTTGGCTAATTGGATGATACCAGTAAATATTAAATATTATTTATATATTTTTTGATTTACTTGAATATTATTTTATTCTCATCCAGGGAAAATTGGTAAAAGGTATGGGTGGAGCAATGGACCTTGTATCTGCTCCACATACCAAAGTCATAGTGGTCATGGAACATACAACAAAGGAAGGCTCACCAAAAATTATATCTAGTTGTACTCTTCCGTTAACTGGTAGTCGATGTGTAGACATGATTATCACAGAGAAGGTAATTTATTGTTATTTTATATTTATTAAATAACATGTATTTCAAACGATGAAATTAAATTTTCAGTGTGTATTCAATGTGGATCCCGAAAATGGATTGACTTTAGTTGAAATTGCTGATGGTGTTGAAATTGTAGACATAGTTCAAAGTACTGGATGCGAATTTGTTAAATCAGATAATTTAAAAATAATGGGACAAGTGGAATAGCTCTAATTTATAATTATTAAAAAATGTGTAATCTGTTATGTTAATAAAATAAATTTTGCATTTAGTGTGTATGTGTATATTGAAAAATTGTAATACCAAAAAAAAAAAAACACAATTAAACACAAGTTAAAATACAATTTATAATATTATTAAGTATTTAGATATATTATAAACAAGAAAAAAAATTGAAAACAATTTTCATCACAAATGCTGTTTGGGCCTAAAAAATTCAATCATAATATTAAGTATCTGTTGAATGTAATTCAACAAACATTTTACAATTTACAAAATCAATAATGAAAAAAAAATAGAAACAAATAATTGCACAAAATGTCTTATAAAAAAATGTAGATAATATTTAAGTCTTTGGGAATTAATAAATAAAAACATCATCTACAAAGTGTAGGTAGGTATAAATAAAAAATAAAAATTGCAGTGCGCACAACAACAAAAAAAAAAATCGGTTCAAACAATAACTATAATAATTTTATGTGAATATGTGCCCAAAAATGAAACTTATAATATGGCATGGCGACTAGTTCATTTTCATGCGTTTTCCATTGCAATTAGTGGTATACTCAGTGGAGTCATAATCTATCAAAACTGCAGTGGGTATGGTTTTCTAAAAAAAAATGAAAACACATAAATTACCTATTACATAAATAATTATATAAATTATAAATGATATAATCACAAATTATGTGTTTCATTCTTTTTTTTTTTCTGATGTTTATGTGATAATTTATAGTTGTTATTTTTTATTGAATATTAATTTCAATCTCAAAAACTGATAAGTTTTTTTTTAATTTAAAATATTTATATTATTTCAATTTGAGTTTTTTGAAATACTAATTAATTCAATAACAAAATTAATTATTTACAGTAATGGAAAAAAGTGTATTCGTTATTTAAAATTATTCTATACTTACATCTCCTGAACCCATTACTGCAATTGGTGTTTCTCCTGTGACTAGAGCCACTTCATGTTCAATTAAATAAAACATGTACTCATCATAGAGCAGGCGTATTAGGTGAAACGAACCAAAGCTAGCAGCTGAACGTAAAGTCAAATCGCGTATTACCATTGAACTGTAAAAAGTAATAAAAGTTTGAATATAAAATATTCACGATAAATATATATTTGAATATTTTTAGATTCTTTATCGTGAATATTTACCTATAAAATGACCATTTTAATAAAAACTGTCTAGCTTCTTTCGTGAAGTTAGGTGTATCACGATATTGTTTCAAACAATTATCAACAACACTTTTTAACCATGTTGCCCATTCTTCTAAAGAATTTTGTTGTTGTAAAGTATGCTTAAAATCTGCTTCCAATTGTTGAACTAATGTTGAGTCACATTGGCATACCCAAGAAGCCTTTTTATAACCAATTAATTGTTTAGTACACCTACATATTATATATTTAATATGATAATTACAAAATTTCTTACTTGTTCTTGGACATTACGGAAGTCTACACGATTTAAATCAGTAAGCATTTGATTTATTTGAGTATAATTTTGAAGCACAGCTCTCGCAGCTTGGGCAAGATGATTAAGCGAAGTGTATCTACGTAAGGTTTGTGCAAAGGCGCTAACAGCAGTCACCTAAAATTAAAAATTATAATAATAGTAATGATGAATGATTGAACAAAAATAGTATGAAAATAATAACTTTTATTGAGATCATTTCTTCTGGACACCCTTGCATTGCAGATATCAGCCATGACTCTAAGCCTTTGGAAAAATTTCTAATGGCTTGTGTTAATGTTCCTGTACATAATTTATTGATAGTTATACCTTTAAACATAAAAACATAAAATAAACATACCAGGAACAGGCCGAAGAACATCTGGAATTAACACTTTCACCAAGTTTTGATAAAATAGAAAATCAACAGTTTTCACAAACAGTTGCAATGTTTTGCACTTTGACAATGAATACAATTTTTCTTTAGACAAATATTTTTCTTCTTCACATTCATCATTATTATTATCTTGACTACGCCAAAATTCACGCCAAAGTGACTCTACAGTACCAAATTCTAAGTTCAAAATAGCACCTAAAAATGCCTATAAAAACAATATTATTTAAATAACAATAAATAAGTTTTATTATTAAAATAATTTAGTACTTCATAATGTTCACGGTACAAATTTTTGAATGTATCTACATCTTCTAAAGTACAATTATCATCCAGTTGTATTTCATCCAATATAATATCAGGAAATTCTGGTACAGCATTAGCACCATCACCTAAATATTCTTGGTTTTGTGCTTGAGGAGAAGATGGAATACTATTTTGTGAACAATTAGCAGAATCTGAACTATTAGTTGTGAATTGATTGCAGTTTCGTTCTTCAGTTTTAATGAATTTAATTTTTTTTGAACTACTACTTTGATTTGTTCGCCCTGGTAAGTTTTCTTCCGAGGAAAAGTCATTTAATAATGAACTAGCCTTAATTCTAATACCATAATAATGATACTTGGAATTTCCTCTAAAACACAAAAAAGTGTTGGTTAAATAAATCATATAATTTAGTCATTCTACAGTAAAAAAAAAAAAACACCATACCGAGTTCCTAGACGCCTTGTACGTAATCCCATAAACACAGACCGGATAAGTTTACCAAATGATGCTGCATTTACAGGATCAATTTTAGTTTCCGAGCAATGTGTTAAATAATGATTATATAATGTAGATCGAGGTAACGACACTCCTTCGGCCATTTCATAATTTTCCATCAGCCAGTTGACCTTTCATAAAAATATAGTATTAAGTTATTAATTATTACAAATAAAATGTATTTGTTTACAGTTGCAGGAGAAATTCTATTTGCATGCATAAGACCAGAGTTTTGCATTCCTCCATCTGATTCTACACCATTCAGTTGATCTATACTTGTGTTTGTTGAGCCAGATTCAGTAGCGTTTACTGTAAGATATGACACATCCTAAAATTAAAATAAAGACTTAATAAATATACATTGTTATAAGTTAAATGCAAAAATGTATAAAGATTTAAGCAATATATAATACAAAATACACAGAGGTACATTATTATAAAAACTATTATACCGTAGATAAAGCGGAATTTGGGCTGTCTCTTTGAGCAGTAGCAATAATAGTGTGATCATTGTCAACATTCTGTTGTATAATATAGGTTCCATTACCTATAATTTGTGCCTGACATGTTGGTTGGCCTAAGGTGTTTGTAACCTTTAACATATTGAACATGTTTTAATTTTAATGTTATTATAAAAATGTAATTAAAATTAATTATATGAAATGATCCAGAGAGTCCTGACCATTAATATTTATATATATATATATATTTGACAGCAAAATATAAAATAAATGAATGAAAATGAAAATGTAAAATTTTTTCTACATTATATGTATCTGCACAAGAATATAATTAGTAAGGACTTTTTGGATAACTGTTAAATAAAAATCATGAAAATTGCATGACAAAAATATACCAGGATTCGTATAAATATTATTTACTTGAGAATAAGAATTTGTGCTTGGAGTGTAATAATGGGTTTGACCAGTCTGATACATTGTTCCACTCTCACCAACAGTATAAACTGGATATGCCCTAAAAATTAAATGAATATAAATATATATTAATATTAATTGATTATTGATAACAAATTTACATTTGTCCATTAGTGAAAATTGCTTGTTCGCCAGTTCCTTCAACATATTGTACATAAGTAGAATGGCCAACATCGTCAGAACCAACAGACTCTGCTTCGGGAACTAAATAAAAAACAAACAGGTATTTAGCTATGATAAACAAACAAGAGCCACAAATACTATACATACCACTATACTTATATTTAGCATTAATTTGAACACAAATAAATATGGAAATTGGCTAAACATTGATGAAAATGTTTGCACCAGTATAAGGAGCTTTTTAAGCAAAATAAGAAATGCATCAGAAAGTTAAAATAAAATAAAATAAAATTAAGAAAATACTAACTAGAAATTTTAACTCAAAAAAATTGAAATGAAAATTAAAACAAATGTTTCACTAAGTCTTACCCAATGTTGGTACTGGTGTAAGGGAAGTATAAGATCGTCCTTGAGTTCCTTCTTAATGGTAAGCGTGTAATTTTATAATCACGATATATGATAATATGCATTTTATATGAAAAATGGAGAACTAATATTGTATAAGATTAAGAAAAATGTTTTTATTTTATTTTAAGATCTATTTTTATCATACAAAAAAATTCTCCATAATTTCTTAAATGATATTAGTATAATGATTTTGTAGACCTTACCTGACGCTGCCACAATATAATGACCATTATCAACAGTAACTGTAGAAGAAATCCTATCTTTATGCTCTAGGTGTTCATCATCATCCATTGATTTATCAGATCCATCATCATGAACTGGACTAGTTCCACATAGTATAGCATTTTCAAGTTGTCTATTGCTATTCACATTCTAAAAATATATATTATTAAATATTTATAATATACATAAAACTATACAAATTAATTATGTACCTGATCAATAGATGTACGCACCACGGAAGTTTGTTGTACTGGTTGTACAACAAGAGTTTGACCAACACCACCAGCCGTTACAACAGTTATAGTACTAATTTGGGAACCAGTACCTGCTGACCCTTCTAATTTGATTCCACTCCTAACAGAAGTCGCCATGGAATTACCTAAACATACATTTAGTTTCATAATTTTTTTTTAAATCAAACTTTTAGTTAAAACCCATAAACAAAATAAACAATTTAAATTATTATTTATTAAATAGGTACTAAAAGAATTTTTATTAGCTAATATAATACAATTAAAACCTACTATAATACTAGGTAAATAATTATACCTAATTGTGAATGAATTTTAATTATAAAACTAAATAAATACAAATAATAAAGGATTCCCTTTCTTGTAAAAGACAGGATCATGAACATGTCTTTTGAACCACAAGAACATAATAATAATATTTTATTAACACGTTCATCACAGAAACAAATGATGTTACCATAGCAACTGATAAAATCAAATGTAACAAATTCTCAATTCTGATTATTATTATTTGCGCATTTATCATAATATAAACAAATCATTATGTCATAATTTTGTAACAAAAAAGTATTTTATGAATTGCTAATAGAAGACCCTCAGCCAAAAGACTAAATCTAATTAGATTAAATTTGTGTTAAAAGTATAATGATTTTTTTTTTATATTTTTTCTATTTATGATTATAAAATAAAAATAATGTATAATTATAATTACAATTTATTTATACATATTATATTATAGTACTATTTTATTTAAAACATTGACTTAAATATAAAAATGTTTGCATATTTATTTTAAACAGTCTAATTAACAAAAATAATAATTGTTATACAAAATAAAAAAATTTAAGACATTTATTTAAATTAAGTTTTTAAAATAAAATAATAATAATTTAAAAACTAAATCTTATAACTTTAATTAAATATTAATTATTAAGGTATTTAAAATATAATGTAATAATAACTATATAAATATTAACTAACTTATAATTATCTATTAGGTATATAATAATTTACTTATACTAAGTTGTAAACAATAAACATTTTTTTCCATCACTTAAAATCATATCTCTATTATTAAATGACCAAGATAAATTAGAAACTAATAAACTTGTACCATCAACAAGCTTTGGTGAAGTCTGTAATTTAGGAGTTTGTCCTTCAGTCCAAAAAAAAATTAAATCTGTACCATAAGCTACACACAATTTGTTTTCTGATGGAGACCACTGCATTTTTTTAATTTTTTTTGATAACTTTATTAAACATATTAATCTATATTTCTGCCAAATAAAAAGAAATGTTGAATCTTCTTCATAAGTACTCAAATAAGTACAATTAAAGCTCCAAACAATAAAAGATATTTTTGTTGAAACATTATTGATAAAGGTTTTTGAAGGGTTTGATTGGATTAATACTCCACCGGATTCTATGAAAAAATCATAATCTTCATTTAACAAAGAACAAGAAAATTTAAATTCTATATTAAACTCATTAGAAGAAGCTAATACAACAATGTCACCCAAGGAACATCCTAAAGCTAAATATTTACTATTAGGTGCCCAACTCACAGCGTTTAATGAAATAGTTTCAACTGAACCAATAACATTACCAGAGAGAAAATCAAGAATTGCTAATTTTACATCATTAAAAACACAGATGAAACGATTATTTGGAGATTTATTTAGACCATTACAAGGTCCTATTATGTCTTGAATATAAATAATCCTATCTAAACTTCGAGAACTCATCATTAGCAATTTCTCATAACCATTTATCTTGGAGACAACAAACATATGTGTCCCATCACTATCAAACACTGCACAAGGCCAAATGGGTTTAGGTATTTCAATATATACAATGGAATTTTTTAACAGATTAAACACAGCTAAAGCCATATGGAATTCAAGCGTCAGCAAAATTTTGTTGCGACCAATCCATTCGGCAGCAACAAACTTGAAATAGCCACATCTAAGGGTACGTATCCATTTTTCAGCACGGACGTCATACACCTGTACCACACCTTTGCTGAACTCTGTGCACAGTATAAGATTAGATGCCAAGTTCCACTGCAGACCGTCAATGGCATGAGCGGCTGTGGCCACGACGTGGGGACCAGAGAACGGTTGTGCCTTGACGATCAGACGGTTGTACACAGCGGACGCCACATACCGGCCATCGGTAGAAAACGCGCAGGCATCATAGTCTAGTGGTAGCACATTCATTTTTATAAAATGGAACAAAACACTTACTGTTTGATTTTCGGACGACTCTCACAGAAGCGTTTCTTCATAGGTTTCGATTTGGATGAAACGTCAGTGATGTATACCTGCAAATATAAATACATACATACATACATACACACACACACACACATACGAGAACGTATACAAGTGCACATACACACGCACACACACACAACTGTTACTATTGGTTTTGTTGTTAGGACGGAAACGAAAATTTTGACTGTGTAACGTCAGTTACGTTCGGTTAGTCGTGAACATCGTGTGTATGTGTGTGCACAACGGACTAACCAAACATAAATGCATTTTTTTTTTTTTGTTTATTTATTATTATATTTGTTTTTTGTACGTTTCAATCGTTCACCTGAATTGTTGTTGGAAAAAGGCGTTCATGGTGACTATGGCTACGGCTTCTCTCCCGTTGCTAGGAGCGGTGTCGGTCACAACAAACGCGCAACAATGAACGATCAATAACAAGATTACAGGAATAGGGTACGCCGCCACCGCGTCTTGTCTTCGCGGATCGCTAGTCCCCTACGCCCGACGCGCCACCGATATCGTAGTTGTGCGTGTGCGTAAGCTCTGTCGAGTTTGCGCCTGCGCGTGTGTGCTTCGGGCACGGCCGGTCAGAGTGTGTGGCGGTGCTCTTCGTCCGGTCCGCTAGATGATGATGCGAATTGCGAATATTGCGAATGTCGCGAATCCTATATCATTGGCTTAGTACTGCAACGGTGATGGCTGTGCACATATTTGCGGTTCGTCGGGCGTCGACGACGGTATGGCGAAATCAACGAGAACAATGATACTAATGAGACGTCCGTTCGTTACGAAAAGGATTCCACAAACAGCACAAACGGAACGATACTCGACAGTCAAAACATATGAATAGTGTGTGAATTAGTGTGAATTGCTCAGTACAAGTGGACCATCGATCACCCGATGGATATGCGTCAAAGACATTTAAAAACGTCGTCACCGGCCGCTCGTGGCTCTCGTAATTCGCGTTTGGCGCCTTTTTAAATGGGAAATTTAAAAACTCACCGGACCGTTTTTTTGTACGACTTGGGTTCAAATTTAAAAACGATTAGATATTTAAGCGAAGAATAACGATTTTAGTTATTTTATCGCAATTTAAAAATGTTATTTATGGATACTAGACAATTTTAACGTTTATTTTTTTTATTTTTTACACACAATGACTACTTATTATACTTGACCTACTGTATTAGGTAGATAGGTACTAATAGTAAAATTAAGTACATTATGAGTGATAAAAATATACTCAACACTAAAAGTGGCATAACAATAAGGTGGGTGACACGATGGGCAAAAGGCCTATGAAAATACAATGAGTCCCATCACATTCAAAATATAATGAAAACAATTTTAATAATATTGAAAAATAATTATTATTTTAATATTAATACAATTATTTTCTTGTTGTAATTGAATGTAACTATAATAATCCGAATTTATGATTTTCACTATTTTTTAATTTTTATTAGTTCGATAATGACAGAGATACCTATACATAAATTGTTAAGATTAACGAATATGAGTGGCTTAGCAGCATTACCATAATGGTAGTCTAAATTCTAGTCTAGGATGACTAATTTGTTTTGAGAAACTACTGAATTTATGATTTTAAATAATTTATTTACAATTCTGGCATTTTTTTATTAACTAAAATTGGTTTAGTTAAAAATTAAAATAATTAATAGCACAGGTTGAGTGCCCTAGTATTTATAACAATATTGTATTTTTACGATTAGAAATCAGTAATCATAAATTATTTTTCATAAATTGTGAAAATATATCTATGTGTAAATGTCAGTAATTTTCTCGTCAGATATGTGGACGTTTCTTGACTACTTTCTTCTTTCATCCTTTTTATATTATTCTCATTATTCACGGATTCCTATTTAAATGTTTTGATTCGTTTTTTTATATTATATACTAATACGATGTACTAAATTGACTTTTCTAATTTATGTTCTTCTTTTTGAATATTTTGTTCCTTTTATGTGTAAATCAAGGTGGATATATATCCATATATTTATATCCACCTTAGTGTAAATTAATATATTTTATTATCATATGTAAAGTCAAAATGTATCATATAATTATTTTAATTTTTAATTTTTATCTTTATATTATATATTAATTTATTACACAATTTTTACAAAATTAACATTTTAGTTCATAATTAAATTATTACTATAATTTTTTAAATCACTATCTCCAAATCACCTTTTAAGACTAAAACAAATGTCATTTCTAATAGGAATATACTGCCCCCCCCCACAACTGTAACTATATGTTGAAAATATTATTCTGGCCACAATTACCTATCTGCTTATAAATTTATTATAATACAACTTATATTATATGTAAGATTTATAAGTTTCAATGATATGATATGATATGATATGATATATCATTATATACAAAAAACGATTCTAAATGGAAATGACTTATTAGCCTATATCACCAAGAGATATGATTTTTTGATATAGCTATTAAAGTCATTTATCTTACTTTTAGTATTATAGTAAGTTGATTTAATTTTTTCCGAAAATATTGTGTTTTTTTACTATTAGTATTTAATATTCAATAATTTATTTAATATAATATCAACTTATACAACTCAAAATTTACTAACATCTATCTGTGAATACCGTAAAACAGTTACAATAGATTCATAGTAGGTACCTTGAAATAGACAATATTTTAAAATAAATCAAAAATGTTAGAATGTAAAATTCATAATAATATAAAATACATAAAAGCTCAATTTGTTTCAAATAACGTTTTTAAATTATAACAAATCCATTAACTTATCATTATTTTTCGATTAAGTAATAATTTTGTCCAAGTTGGAACTTAAAATGTCTATAAACAACTATCGTCTTTATAATTTTTTTTAGATTTTAGATTTTAAGGTTCAATATGCACTACTTATGTATTGATTAATATTTTTATACAGGAATACAAATATCTTTTGTGGAATTTTGTTCTAACTTTTAAACATTTCTATTCAATAAATAACTTTTAATTAAAAAAAAATAAAAATTTCTCGTGCCTATAAAGAACTCAAAGAGAGATAAAAATATTTGTAAAAGTTATTATATTACAATGAAAATTATAATATAAAAAAGTTTGGTGAACATTTCAATTATTTAATGTTATTAATTTTTTTAAATATAATAAAATATCTTGAATTGTTTGAGGAAAAAATATTATTTTATGGGTGAATATTGATATCTTGAATTTGAAATACTTATAAAAATTGATTTGATTTTCGGATGGAATTATTATTTTTCATACATAGGTTAAAAAACTAATCAAAAATTTTGTGTTTATTATTTAAATCTTAGGCATACAATTTTCAACTGAAAAATTTATTAAATTTTACGGTTTTTATGAATTTTGTCAAAATTTTAATTTTAAACGCTTTAAAAAAAATATTGTTTCTATAAAATATCGATAATTTTTAATTATGAAGTTAACAACTTAAAAAGAGTTTATATTAAATTTTCAAATATTTCTACCTAGCAGGTAATGGACATTTAATAAAAAAAAGTCTAAAATTTAAATGTTTAGAAATAACACAAAGAGCTTTGGTATTTTAAAATAAACCATAGAAATATTTAGTGAACATTTTAAATCTTAAGGTTATTTATTTTTGAATTAGGTACCTACAATATAAAAAAATTAATTTTGTTTTGCATTAATATTTTCATTTTTGGTTCTTTTTTGTTTTTCTCAATTATTAAAAAAAAAATACTAGAAATTATTAATTTATTAATACATCTTAAATCACCATTTATATCTAATTCTCTACCAAGAACTACCTTAAAATTCAATGATTGTAGCATTTATATACTGCTCCAAAAAACGATGTAGACAAAAAGAACATTGTAAACGTATTTAATAAGGGGATTAAGTAAGGACTTCATGTTCTAACCTAACCTTAAGATATCTATGCATTTATGCCCTTAAAAATTATCATATGTAGTCCAAAAATATGCTCTTAAAATAATATCATTAAAAAATCAAAATTATGAGTTTATTTGTTACAAAATAAGACGTTTTATTTTAATTTTTACAAAAAAAAAATTATTCTTAATCTAGAATATTATACTAACTAACTAATATATGCATGTCGGACGAAAACATATAGGTTAGTACGGTACTAACTACTAAGAGTAAAACAGTCAACACTCAAGAGAGTACAGACGAATGTCGAATTAACATTATAACTGACCGTATTCGGCGTATTCTTTATCGACATGTTTTTCACAATACACAAATAATCGGGAAAACACACAGTAGATAAATTATTTAATTATTTATATTTAATCATTTTAATCTATTTTTTTCAATTTATAGAAAATTAATATTAAATATTGTATATTGTATAGTACGTATAAAATATTATTCCTTATATACCTATTCTATATTGTTTTAAATTTTTTTTTAGATAAAATGTATGAAATATGTACTTAAAATACAAACCAATATAACAAAATATTCAATTTAAAGGGAAAAAAGCAAATCTGAAATAATCTGAATATGCAAAATAAAAATGATTGCTTTAAACTTCTAATACTAAGAAAAGAATTTCTACATTATTTATTTATGTTTTGAACGATTATTAAAAAACATGCAAACTCCTATAAGTCCTTAGCCTTAGTAATAATACATTCATTATGGTATGTAGTTGCAGTAGCAGTATGATCATATTCTAAAAGTACATAAGTTTCAATAAGGTAAGTACTCAAAAAATAGGGACAGCTCCAGGGGGGGGGGCTAGTGATCACAGCCTCCCTACAAGCCCGTATTTCTATAAAAATAGAGATATATTATTTAAAACAAAATTACAAAATAAAACGCATATTATACCTACCATTGAATATTATAGACACGTACATACATGAATATCATTATTTAGGATGAATAAAATTTATTAATTTTTAGTGCATATTTTTGTTATTAGTTTATATTTTTATTTAAATTATAAATTGTTAAATATCGTCAAAATAAACACAAGTTTCAAAACTTTCCAGAGTATTATAGACTAAAAAAAGTAGTAAATATACAAATACCTAATTGTGTGTAACAATACATTAAAATAATATAAAAAATCGTGTTACAGCCAGAGATATGTACTTATTATCTATACTCAGTGTGGTAGCCAGAGGGGGGTGATAAGGGTGTTGTAAACCCCCCCCCACCAATCATTTTTATTTTCTGGTCCATTACAATTTTGAGTTTTCCATCCCTAATAATATATACTTATACTTAACCCCCCCCCCCCCCCCCCGGCAATTCAAAAATTCTGGCTATGCCACTGTCTGTACAAATGAGCTATATAATTATATAAAAATACTATATGGTATGATATTATTATGAATATTATGACTTAGCCTTCTAAACCAAGCCTTAGGAGTCGCCCAAGCTTAAAAAATGATAAGAATTAGTTATTTTACTTATATTTTGTGTAATACCTATTTCAAGACGAAACTATTTTTAACACTTAAAGGAATAAATAAATAAGTTAAAATATGATAACAATCAATTATAATAGTCAATAGATTTATTTCAGACCTGTCCTCACTAATTAATTCTCTCATTTTCCTTCTTTACAGCCGTACTGAAAAAATAATCCATTCCATAGTTCATTTATTCTCTATCTCATTAGTCTAATTACCAATTATATCAAATTCACCTATGATTATTTCTGTTTATCTTAATGTCACTATGTATTTAATATTAAGCATTTTATTATAATCGTTGAGCTGTAATAGTTTTATATTCGAAGCTAAATAAAAAAAAAAAAATTAAATAAAAAATAGATAATTACATTTTTTGTTCTTTGTACTTTGTTTAATTAACTTAAATTTATAAAAAATACTAAAAATGTATTTTAAATTAATTAAAAACTATTATTGTGTTTTACATAACAATTCACATCCTGTAGTTTTAGATGTCTTTAATTCTCAAAATATTAAAATATTTAGTTCATATACTTTCATAGGTAGCCATTAATTTTAAAGTATAAATATAAATCCATTTTATTGAGTATTATACATAATTATCGATGTATAAAAATATACCTGCATAGTAACTAAACTAAATAAAATAAATTGAAGTTAAACATAATTTTAATAATTTCTATACATAGTTAAGAAAAATTATTAGGTACATACACACACACACATACATATATATATATATATATGTATATGTATTTTTTATTGTTATAAACTAATTAGCTTTTATAATTTTAACGTTTATTAGTAATAGGTACTTAACATTAATAAAGTTATTGAAAATAAAAAAATAATTTAATAATAACAGATTATTTATACTGGTGTTAAAAATATAGCTACCATGGCTTGAACGTATAATAATACTATTCCAATAGCTTTAAGCTACTCAATTAAAATATAAATGCATGTTTTGTAACATAGATTAATGCTTATCAAGAGTCAACATATTATGATATTAGTAATTATTATAAATTTATATATGTACTTAAAATGTTTTATTTTGTTAAGCAACTGATAATTTGTATGATATAGAAATATACTTAATACTGTATGGTAGGTACCTATAGTCAGGCTATAGATATTAGTAATTTATAACATTTATATTACGAATGTATAGTACATTATTATATTAATATTTCTTATTTCTTATTTAAAATAAATCTTTACATCTCGAGAAATGACTTCGAAAAATAAAGAGGATGAAGCTGTTTCCAATTTTAGAAAATATTTACAGATACCCACCGTCCATCCCAATGTTGATTACAGTTAAGTATTATTTTTTTTAGACACTTATATAAAAAATTAAATATATAACATATTGTATAATTTCATACTATATGTTCTAAGGAATAGACTGGTTAAAGTATTGTGTAGCCGTGTAGGTCCTATTTTTTAAAACTAATATAACTATTAAATTAAAAATGTTATTGAACATTTAGTTTTAGTTATAAATTTCATCTATAATACCAGCATAATATAATTAACAAACCTTTAAAGTTTTAAACAACAAATTTAATTTATTAACAGGATTTTATACATTGTACCTACAAATAATATTTATAATATATAAAAATAAAAATAAGCACATCTTAATAATTATTTCTTAGATAGTTTGATTATCTTTAATATGCAGGTGAATGTGTCCAATTTCTACAGTTTCAAGCTGAAAGTATTGGACTACCATTTAAAACTTACTATATGGCACCAAAAAAACCAGTAGTTATAATTACACTACATGGACAAAAACCTGAATTACAATCTGTGTTACTTACATCCCATATGGACGTTGTACCAGTTTATCCGGTAGGTATGCTAAACTAGTATTAAATATATTAACTTAACTAAACGTTTCAAGGGTACCTATAGATATGAAGAGGAAAAATGTTATTTATTTAGTTATTATTGTTAAATAAATTTAATTTGATCAGTTAATAATTTCTTTAAAACTAAACGTATTCATCGTAAATTTTTCAGGGTTCATATATTTTATAATATATTATATGCTTACCTTGATTTGAATCCCATTACTGAGCTCGTAAAAATTTTGCTTTTAACCAAGAGTGGTTTTGTCGGGGAATTATTTTTTATATTGCTCTATTGATGCTATATTGATGCAGCTGAGCTTTTTGAAGTTAATTTTAAAGTTTTTTCTATCCATATTTGTATATTTTACACTTACATATTCCTAAAGTATTCTACAGAGTACAAGTTATTAATCTTTTAACCAGCCGTTTTTAATTAATAAGTGGCTAGCCAATACGGGGGGGGGGGGGGGATTTTATAAACGTATAATTTGAATATTATTCATTAATTATGTATGAATTGTTATATTTTAAACTTAAGTACAGGATTAACTATTTGTTAATTATTATACAATTATGTGTTATTCTTAATTTATTATATTAACTTGTTTTGGGTTTACCATTTTTTAATAAATCAATAAATAAATACCTATTTATAATTGTTCTTAGGAAAAATGGACATATGATCCATTTTTAGCTTACAAAGATAAACAAGGAAATATATACGCTAGAGGAGCACAAGATATGAAATGCGTCGGCATACAGTATTTAGAAGCAATAAGAAGATTCAAGAATAATAATTTAACTCTTGATAGGACTATTCACGTTTCTTTCATGCCTGGTATGCCTATATTTTGTTACCTACTTGAGTATTTTTACAAATAAAAAATAACAATAATTTTATTGTATAACAGATGAAGAAATAGGAGGAATTTTAGGTATGGCTCATTTTGTTAAGACCAAAGAATTTCGTTCTTTGAATATTGGATTTACATTAGATGAAGGTTTGGCAAGTATAGACGATGTTATTCCTTTGTACTACGGCGAAAGAACAATTTGGCGTTCGTATATTTTACATTTGTACAAATTAATATTTTACATTGAAAAATATTAAATAAATTATTCAGAATATTTTATTTAAATTATTGAATAGAATTCTACATTCGAAGCACCGGTACGCCAGGTCATGCCTCATTACTTCATGATAATACTGCTGCCGAAAAATTGTTATTCGTGGTAAACAAAATATTGAATTGGAGGACAGAGGAAAAGTTAAAATTGTCCCATGGTATGGATATCGGAGACGTTACATCTGTGAATATGACAATATTGGATGGGGGATGTCAACTAAACGTTGTACCTCCAGAGCTTTCTGCTGGTTTCGATGTTCGATTGGCTACAAATACAGACCGCCGTGCTATAGAGGATATCATAATTGGATGGTGTCACGAAGCTGGCGAGGGCGTAAGGCTAGAAGTTTTCAAAACAAATGAACAGACCATACCCACTAAACTAGATGATTCAAATCCCTGGTGGTTAAAGTTTAAAAGTGAATGTGAGAAAATGTAAGTTTTACTTTATTAATTGTATTCTGTATGTAAGTTTATTATTCATTATTAACATTATTATGTGATAATGAGTTTTAATGCTAATCTTTATATTTATATACCTAAGTATTAAATATGTATATAATATACATGCATTATATATTTAACGCAAGATAATAATACACATAATACATGGTTAATGGTTATCAATTAAATAATATTTAAAGTTAATAAAACTTAAAATATTTGAATTTATAATAAAATTAAATACGGGTAATTACTGATTCTTTTGACAAACACTCATTACTTTAAAATTCAGTGACGTTTATAAAAATATTGTTTTAAATTACTTCTAGTCGAAATAATAAAAAAATATATATACAATATATATTATATATATATTAGGTTACATAAATATAATATAATATAGGTTATATTTTGTATATATATATGAGCCAATTTGAGAATGAATTGAAAATGTATTTACCTACCTCGAGAGAAATATTTTGACTAATTTTTCTTATTAAATATATTAAATTTAAAATAGTTGTAAATACAAATGCATAGCAAAAATTAGTTAAAAAACTTTATAAATTATAGAACAGCAATTAACTGTTTGATTTAAAAATATTAATGGTTTATTAATTTATATAACTTGAATACTTAACATTAAAAACATATAGTTAAATTCATTTTATAATATAATATATTATTTATATTATTAAAGCGTAAAAACAATACACTAGCAATATTATTGTTATATAATATTATATAGGTCAAGTTCGAAAATTGACAGAAGAATAATTTGACCATTGAGTATAAATGTGTGTAATGTAGATGGGTATATATGTATATTTTAATATTATATACACGCCTTGATGATTTGACCTATGCAGGGAGTAGCTGCCAAAGTACATCCACTAATTTATCTATAGATTGTATAGGTATAGATAAATATTTTTTAAACATAAATACAGGAGTCAATGGTCAAAAAGTAAAAATGCTTCTTTAATTGTCATGCATGTAGTGTGTGTACACATAATTATTATAGATATATACAGATCATATGTTTATAATTTTATAACTTATAGGTATACAATCATTACATCCTTAAAAATAATAATTAATATTTTAAAGTTATTAAATAATTTGTACTTAGCCACTTAAGTATAATAAATTGTTTAGTTATAATTTAAATTAGTCAATTAAAATTACTCTTTATTATTTTTAAGATATCTACTTAAGTCTTAAAGACAATTACATTTATTGGTATAAAAGAATCTAATTGACATAGCCGATATAGGTATATAATACTTTACTACCTTAGTAGTTATATAGTACCTAAATCTTTTGCTATTACATGTTAAGATATAGGTACCTACAGGCTTACAGCCTACATGTGACTTACAATGTTATTAGTTAACAATCTTTCAACTTAGAAAACTAAATTTTAAATATCAAATACCAAATTCAAATGAAAAAAAAAAAACAAAGAGTATTTACACTATATACAGATATATCGATACATTATGTTTATGTTTTGTTTCTACTGAATACAGTTGACATAAGAATCAAAACTATTATTTTTATTTTCAATACAATTATTATACAACGGGCTACACCTAATGTTGCTACTACATAAATTACACACGATTTCGATAACGTTCGTATAATTGCTTATTCCCGGTTAGGTTAGGTCCGGTTAGGTTTGCACCGGTAGAAGCACACATATTAAATAAAACGCTCATGGCGTAATGGTAACATTCTAGGTGTCGCACAAATTAACAGAAAGACCCCCCCGCCAAAAGATATAATATACATGTCAAAATATTCTACTACTCTTCTCACGGTTAACAGGTTTACCTGTCTATGTGTATAATAATTCAATTGTATTAACTATGTCATATTAAATATTAATCAACTGCAGCAAGGATAATATATCTGTTAAGAAGAATACGTATACTACAGTCCATAGGTTTAGCATAGGTTTGAGTACAATATTATTTTCAGGGCTAGATTAAGGTTTTTGTCACATAATATAATTTATGTTACGGGCAAAGTATATAATTTGGGCGTTTTATACAATGCCTATAGAATGTAAAATACGGAAAATATTATAGTATAAATATATTATATATCATTATTCATTTGATTTTGACTATACTTGACGATTAAATATTATAATATATTATATAATATAATATAAATTGCCCAGTATATGAAGGGCATTTTGTACAACACTCGAGCATTGTAGAAAATGCCCAAATTGTCTTGTAACATAAAATTTATTCAAATTCAGCTACCATTTATTTTGAAAGCTATGAATATTGGTATTATTTCACATCGTGTTTTATTTAAATTCCATGTTTTTATATTTTAAATTAAAAAAAAATAATATCTCAACGTCATTTTTGGATTACACCATAAAAAAAAAATAAATAGCTACTTTGTTTTGACCTTTAAAATTTGCACACTAGGCTATAAGTCTAAACATCCTACGTGATAATATGGCTCTAAATATTTTTATACCAATATAATATAATTTTGTTTGTACATTTGTAATTAATTTTTTTTACAAATAGTGCTTAATTATCTTATATATTTTTTGCAGGAAGTTAAAACTAAAACCATCTATTTGTCCTGGAGCCAGTGATAGCAGATACATCAGACTAGTAACTAAAAAATATAAATTAATTTAATAATTAATAACAGTATATTACTGTATATAAATGTTTAATTAATGTAATAACTAATAAGTTCACCCTACTACACAGTACACAAGGTACCTAAAATCTAATTTTGTACATTGCAATGGTTCCAAAATCTTTTTAGAATTATAGTTAAATTATATACATATTGAATTTATAATATGCTTTTGTTTACAGATTGGTATTCCTGCATTTGGATTCTCTCCAATGATGTATACACCTGTGCTTTTACACGATCATGATGAATATTTGAATGAAAATACGTTTTTGAATGGAATCAATATTTATTATAACATAATCAAGGGTTTAGCAACTGAATAAAATCTGTTATTTATCTTCCATCATTTAAAAGTAAAAAACACTGAATTATTGAAAAAAATAATCTATGATTAAAATGATAATTTATTGTTTAAAAAAAATTACTTAATAAAAATACTATTTTACAAACTGTTTTTCAAATTATTAAAATTTATATAAATTTATAAAATTAATCTTTTAAGTTTTTTTTAACTTACTCTCAAATCCCTCAGTAGATACTAATATAAATATATTTATACATGCTACATAGGTAGTATTTAAGTATATTTATATATTTTTAACAAAAAAAAAATAAACCTTCTCTTGTAAATTTAAGCTTTTTCGTTCTAAAGTCTAAAAATCATTAATATCATATTATAAATAGTATGTAATATAACATAGGTCATACATTTTTTTTTTGCATATTATAACACAATATTTAATTATAATTTATAAGTATTAATTATAGGACTTATACTAATAGTGGGATGCAAAAATCTATGATTATTAAAGATTGTAATACTGTATACTTAGGTATTTACTATTTAATTAATAAATAACCCATCAAATTCGATTTCTATCAGATACACATTATATTAATAATCTATCAGTTTTCAGTGCCGTACACCAATAATAATTGGTTATATTTTGTATATACATGAGTCAATTTGAGAATGAATTGAAAATGTATTTACCTACCTCAAAAGAAATATTTTTACTAATTTTTCTTATTAAACATATTAAATTTAAAATAGTTGAAAATACAAATCCTATAGTAAAAATTAGTTAAAAAACTTTATAAATTATAATATCAAAGCCCCTTGGTTTGTCACAAACGCCACTCTACATGAAGACCTCAAAGTTCCACCCATAAACCAGATAGCAGCCATTTACTACCAAAGACTCCACTCTAAAATGTAATGCCACGCAAATAAACTCATAGCTCAACTACAATCAAAATTTCTTCCAGGCAACCCTGCTCGGCATCTAAATCGAAAATGGTCCAGAGACCTTCTCAATAATCGAACATAAACTTAAGACTCATGTAAAGGTAGCTCTACTGTAAGCCTCCCTTTTCACCGACCCATCACTGTCATCCTTCCCTCAAATTTACTCATTATATATATATAATATAGATTGTAAATATTCAATGAACGTTATATTTAAGTATATATATATAATATAGCAATTAACTGTTTGATTTAAAAATATTAATGATTTATTCATTTATATAACGTGAATACTTAACATTTAAAAACATAGTTAAATTCATTATATAATATTATATATTATATATTAAAGCGTAAAACCAATAACTTGCTATATTATTGTAATATAATATATATAAATAGGTCAAGTTCGAAAATTGACAGAGGAATAATTTGACCATTGAGTATAAATGTGTATAATATAGATGGGTGTATAGTGTATACGTATATAATATTATATTTATATACACGTCTTGATAGTTTGACCTATACAGGGAGTAACTGCCAAAGTACATCTACTAATTTATCTAAAAAATGTATAGGTATAGACTATAGATAAATATTCTTTAAACATAAATACAGAAGTCTATAGTCAAAAAGTAAAAGTGCTTCTTTAATTGTCATGCATATAGTGTGTGTACACATAACTAATTATTATAAATATATACAGGTCAAATGTTTTTAACTTTATAATTTATAGGTACACAATCATTACATCCTTAAAAATAATAATTAATATTTTAAAGTTATTAAATAATTTGTACTTAGCCACTTAAGTACATATAAATTATTTATTTATAATTTAAATTAGTCAATTAAAATTACTTTATTATTATTATAAATTAATAATTATTTTTGAGATATCTATTTAAGTCTTAAGGGCAATTAAATTTATTGGTATGAAATAATCTAATTAATATAGATATATTCTTCACTACTTTAGTATAGTTGGTACCTAAATTTTTTGTTATTGCATGTTAAGACGTGGGTACCTACAGCAGTACGCCTTCATGTGACTTAAAATGTTATTATATAGTTAACAATCGTTGCACTTAGAAAACTAAATTTTAAATATCAAATACTTATTTGAAAAAAAAAACAAAGAGTATCTACACTACATGCAGATACATTGGTAAATCATATATATGTCTTGTTTCTACTGAATATAGTTGATATTAGAATCAAAAAAATTATTTTTATTGTCAATACAATTACTATACAATGAGCTACACCTAATGTTGCTACTACATAAATCACACCACCGCGATTCTGATAACGTTCATATAATTGCTAATTTCCGGTAACTGGTTCCCACCGGTCGATGCACACACATTACTTTAAACGCTCATGATGTCATAGTAACATTCTAGGTGTCGCACAAATTAACAGAAAGACCCCCATGCATCCATAAAGGCCCTTACATACTACATAGACAAATAGTTCTCGCACGAATTTTTTTTTTTTTTTTTTTTAGTGCTTTTATTTTAAACATTACAGCACAAATCGCTGCGAATATTTACCCAAAATTATGCATATGTGATCAATCGCGGGCGATGGCGGATTTTATTTGCTCACTCTATTTAGTGTGTATGGTCTATAATTTAAAATAAGCTGTTTAATTTTTAACAAACGTTCTCGGCGATTTAAAATCGCATCTGCTTCCGATCTATTCGCCTAGTGTGTAAGGGCCTTAAGAAATATACATGACAAAAATATATTATTAAAACAAATAACAATCATAACATGTATATAACACTGTATTATGAATAACAATAATAATAAAGAAAAATCAACACTGGTGTATTTTGAAATGTATTAACGAACTCGTGATCTATTCCTACCTATAATAGGACCATACACACAATTATTAAGTGAAAGCTGAGCATCTAAATATAATATTATAAATAATTATAGTCACTTATGAATTTGTATAATGTTTTCTTAAATGTACAATGAAGTAAATACAGTATAGCCATTAGTCAGTATAAGTAAACGTTTAGTTTAAAACTACGAGTATGCTTCAAGATTGTATCTCAAATCTGAATATTATTATCAATACCTATTGAATGAGATATTATGTTGTCAATTTGTTAAAAAAATTATTAAATTTAAATGTACTGTCAATTATAATTTTTATTATACTCATAAGCTAAGTATTTAAATAAACAATTAAATGATCGAATTTTTACTTCAGATTTACAAACCATATAATATAATAAATAAATAAAAATTGTAAATATAAAATTACAAAGATTTTGTATAAAAAATACTTTAGAAATAAACTTAATTAAGTTTACATTTCAGCGAAACGTTGTCGGTGATTTGTTTACTAAACCTAATGAATTAATCAGAAAAGAACTTACAAAAAACGAATTACGTTAATTTTAACTATCATTTTATCTTAAAAAAAATAACGCTAAGATAATTAACAAAGTTGAAGCTTTTTATAAAAATATTTTATAATTTAATAATTTATAAGATCACATTGTAGACGTTTTGAATAACATTTATAGGATAGAATGAATAAATTTTAAATTAATAGAATTAAAAAACCAATTGAACTTACCAATTACTTTTTTAAGAGTTTTTTTATTTTTCATTATTCATTATAATTCTGCAATTTTTCAGGATATTAATCCTATAATATAAAACATTTATAAATAAGGCCATTCACTAGGCATGCTTAATTGAATGCATAATATTTGAAAAATTTTAGGAATATAAACTATTGACCCCCTAACTTTGAACTAGATCCAATTTTCTACCAGAAATCACTCTCAAAGTTAAAATGTATTTTTACTTCTCCAAAAGGTGACAACAGATAAAAAAAACACACGTCATTGTAAAATCACAACATTCATCACTTCACTCAGAATCTAAAAGAGAGTAATTAGTTAACTATTTGTTGTATTATAGGTCGCATGTAAATTCCACTGATTGCTATCTTTATAGACCTTTTTTAATGTAAATTCCACCAATACAATTTTTTTACTCCAAAAAAAAAATGTAAATTCCATCGATACATTTTTATTTTTATTTAGATATTCGGGATTTCCCCTTTTACATTTATGATAAATTAATTAGTATTATAGCCGTATAGGTATGAATGATATGATATACAATTATTAAACACGCAATAACAATAAAATAATAGTAAGCAATTATAATAGTAAGTTACAATAGATAATAGATATATAATTTATGTACAGATTTCTTATTTACATAGATAATATATTTAAAATGTAGATACTTATATCATTTTTCACACAAATTAAAAAAAAATATGCAATAGTGAATAATGATCATGTCAAGTGACCGTCAAGCTTCTAGTTTCGCTGGTCGCACTATAGTTAGTAGTTACTTATTTTACCATCGTTGGAGTTAACATGTTTTCAGGTCAAAAATACGTACCAGTGAATTTACATGTTTTAAATTCATCCCAAAAATCGACTTCCTATAAATTGGTGAAATTTGCAATCACCCGTTGTATAGTAGGTGTCATTATTATAAGTATTTTTAATTCAATGATAATTCATTGCATATACCCACAAAAAACAATTTTGAGCGAAGATAATCTGTAAATTGTAATCATATTATGTTACTAAGTTAATACTAAATACCTTTATTTTACTATTTTAGGATAAATTTATTTTGCCATTATAGTAATTTATTTTTTTATTATTTATTAGTTATGCAATAAATTGAATTAAATTAAACATAACGTTTATTTATTATCGTGTATAATTAGTATAGTTATAAACTTTTGGGTCAACATCGACTTACCGTAAAATGGTGTGGATATTAGGTTCGTACTTTGTGGTATAAATAGGCAATAAAGCTTAAAATAAATCTAAATATTTTGAAAATATTATTGTGTTTAAAATATAATTATATACGATACGGTTGATACGTAAAACTCGTATAAGTTTTATGTCTCAGCAAGGCCACGGATTTTTGAATAACAACAAAATAACTAAAATTTGTTCTTAATAGATACTAGGAATTTTTAATTTTGACCTCAAAAGTACCAATTATATTTTTTTACCAATAAATATATTTAATTTGGAAATTGTAGAAATCGGAGCATTTTTTTACAAAAAATTTTGAATACAACACAAAGAAGAAACACATATACTATTATAAAATCGCTCCGCTCAAAATCTAAAAATATAATTCAAAGCAAAGGATAGGATTATGATATTGAATTGTGTGAATAAAAATGGTTTGAAAGACTTAATCTTAATTAGTCCAATGCCGCGTTAATGAATCTAATTTAATAATGGCAACACTAAAAAAAAAACAATGAAATTATTTATACTCTTTAATAAAATAAAATACATAAGCTGTTGGGTCATCTATTTCTGGACGGCAGAGCCGAGTATAGAATTGCGTATAATAGTGTCCACGGCTCACCCAATCGTAGTTCACCGTCTCGCGAAAAACGCTCAATGAAAAATTTTAATTGAAAATCAAACAGAAAGACCTATTTTAAAGAACTCTCTGTAAGTGTATTAAGTAAATTATGGCCCTATTACTGCGATCGGCAATCGAAAATTATGGGTACCACCTACCTATATAAAGTATAGCTTCAGCTCAAGGGTGCCCATAGAAAAATTCTTAAGGGGGGGGACAAAATTTTAATTATGTCCATGATATATAGGAAGGGGCTTACAATTTAACGTTATACTATTATGTTTTATATATCAAACTGGAAGATTATGAAATAATAATTATCTAACCAATTAACAATTAACTATAAAATTTATTTATTTAATTTTCATTTAATAAAAATTGTAAATTTCTTTTTTTTAACACCAAATATATTTATTATTTGTTCTATGTATTCATTCGTTTTATCATCAATTTTTTCCCTATGTACGCTGATCATGCACAATCCATGAAGTCTATCTTCACTCATAGTAGATCTTTGTGTAAACAATTTTTCAACATTTTCCAGGGGGGACATGTCCTTTCCTTGCCCCCCCCCCCCCCCATTCGGACACCCTTGCAGTTCAGCCTACAGATACTCACTAATTTTCGAAAGAAGTGAATGTTGTATAATTATTGTTATTATTATAGAATGCTCAGTCATCCTGAATTTATAATCAGAGAAGTCCATTTTTTTATCAAATAATATTAGCCAATATTATTAGTAAATAGTAGGTCACTCTATAATATATTTTGACTACGACTAGACATTCAATAGAAAAAAAGAAAAATTTGCACCAGTTTAAACTGACGAATTTTCGTCAAGAAATCTATATAGCAGCGATTGGTCAAACTCGAAGATGGATTTAATTTGAAACATAACCAAATCATAAATTTTTTTCATTATTGAGAATAATTGTAAATAATTGTTTTTATCAAAAATTAAGTTTTTTTGAGTTTGTTTTAAATATTATATAAAAATTTGAAACAATAGTAATAACAACTCTCCGGGATTTACAAATTACAATTATTGCTTTATGAGAAATGCTAATGCAAGATAGTCCGTGGCCCAATGCCCTACATAGTAATAATAATTATGATAAATGAACAATAACAATTAGTATAACCATAATTATAGGTATCGACCTTCGATTATTGACTTAAAGTGTTAGGTAAGGTGCGTAGTGGGCAGTGGCGTACTGCTACTGCGTAGTGCGTTACTGCTGCTGCGTAGTGCGTACCGTGGTTATGAGATACTTGGTGGGGTGTGGGGGGGTGACAAATAATGACTGTTGATAACGGTACGTAACGATAACAGAAAATAGATAAATAATTTATCAGTAAATAGTAATTGGCGTATAATAATTATTACAATAATTGCGCGGCAAACGAGCGACGGTGGTGCGGAAATCAGACACGCTCTATCGCCTCTATCGCCGAACACGACATGACAAATTATAATAATAATAATAATAATAATAATAATAATAATATTAATAATACATGTATTTTATCATGGTCGGACTCGAGGCGGTTTGTAGACGGCCAAAATTTTGCGAGTTACAGCACAACAGTTGAGTTAAACGAATAGTCGTTCACAGATCACAAGCGTACAGCAACAGCACAGCAGTCAGTAGTGGTTACTGCCACCGGCTTGACGTGCGTGGCGTTTGTTGAATAGTGTTTATTCATTCTTCGCTCTCCTTCGTCAGTTCGTCGAAAACTGCTGTCCTGTTTCGCGATCGGTTGAGGAATTTACGTAAGACACGTACTATAATATTATGACATTATATTATAATCGTTATGTGATATGCTTAAATTTTTTTGAGAGGATAAACGACTAGGTATGTTGCTGTTCTGTCGGCAGTGGCTATTGCGGGGTGACCGAACGAATGAGTATTGCGTATTGTTATAATGTCGTGTAGAATAAATTTAAACGGTCATTAACAATAATTAACAGTCAAATAATTTTACTACCGATTATTAACTCTACGGCACGCACGGACGCACACGTACACATACACACGACATAACACCCATTAAATATTTGCACACATTTAATGATATTCGCGCGCACACGGTGGTTACTATAACATTATGATTTACAAACGTCTTCCGATGTAGTGATGTCTATGCCATATTTCATTGTAATAACAATTGACGAGTTAGTCGTGGACCGTGGTACTGTGCTGAACAATGTAACGTCCGATTCGATATTATTGAGATCTATGTAATTTCGTTGATATTTAAACATACGATACAAATTCAATTTATGAAATTTCAAAAATTTCACGCTTTATATTATTGTTGGTATTGGTATTTGAGTAAATAGGTACTACTCATTATTTGTGTACCCGATTTATTGTCTATTACTAATACCCTGAAGTTGACTGTTTTTTGTTCTAAAATATTTTTACAAAGCATAATTTGAATTGATGGACTGCAAGGGAAAATATTTTGTTGCTATTCAATATCAGGGATTTTGAAATGTGTTATTATTCATTTTAATCATGTGTAGTTGAAAATCAGTGCAAGGATATATATCTTATTAAGTTTTAGGTTTAATTAATATTTTCTTTTATCATTCATGTTTGTTATACAGGCAAACACAATTACCTGTGTTATGATCAATAATGGAATACAATCGGCCAAATAACTAATGTATAATTTAAAATATAATATTATTTTAAAAATATTATGGTGAGAATATTTTTTTGAATGGCATAATATCAGTATTAAATATATATATTTTTTAATTATAAACTGTTTAACCAATAATTTTTATACTTGAATTATTATATACTAAACAAAATATTATATCAATATTTCATATTGATTTTTGTCAAATTTAATTTTAGACAGTTTGAATAACTTCCATTTAATTACATTATCCAAATTTTATAATTGCACTTAGTAACATAGACCTAATCTCCAAATGCCATGATTAAATTGTCTAATTTTTCTAATTAAAATTAGCATAGAATTATATTGGCTTTATTTGAGGTCAAATAAATAACATTAAAATGTATGTTTATAAGTATCTTTATTAAAAAATATATGTACATCTAAAGTTCCATTGAATGGTGAATAAAATATTAAGACAAAAAAAATTAAAACCTATTTCTAACAGTTCATTAGTGTTAATTTTTTTAAATTACAGTTTATATTTTACATCTATATTTATATTTATTTATAATTATTTTATATTCTATACTTTATAACATTTAAATGTAAATCACAAATGTAAACTTTAACTTTATTTGTTAAAATCTTGTAAAAACAAAAAAAATTGTTGAAACAAAAATACTAATAAATAAAAAAAAAAAATTTTAATTCATATTATAATAAGGCTTTATTCATTTATATTATAATTTTAAAAAGTGTATCTGACTCAGTACACATTTTCTTTGGTATGAAATGAAACTAATATAATAATTAATCATAAGTGCTTATAATTTGTTTTGTTAAATTAATTATAAATTTATTTTTGTATTCTTGCTGGCAACATATTTTTTTAAATATTTATTATTAGTAATGGCTTTGTACGGGAATTTGGCTAGGTTTAAATCTTATTTTAAGGTTATATTTATTAATTTATGGACAATGTTTAAATATTTAAAGTAAAAATAAAATTATTATTAACTAAATATTAATTTTTGATAAAAAAATTATCAAGAAATAAATAGGTATCCTTGTTAGAAAATAACTTTAATATTTTGAAACAATTTTAAGTGGTTGGGTAGATGTAGGTAAATACCTAGATAATTAGATTAAGTATTATTTACATTATTAAGTGGTAAATTCTAAGGTATATTTCAGTTTTTTCAAAAAATGATATTCAATTATATTTTTTTGGTAGTAACTAGTTAGTACTAAAAAGTTAATTAATATTAATATTATGATGCAATTCACTAATTAATATTATGATGCAATGTACTAGTATTGTTTAGTTTGTAAATTTGGTAGACAGATTAATAAAATAATACAAATTAATTATGTTTTGTGGTAAATTGCTCAAAGTACATGGTCATTTTATAACTAATACATATTAATTATTGATAAAATAACATAAGTATTCAATGAGTTACAAGTTGTTTATCTTCATAAAATAAAACACTGTTTTCTAATCTTTGAGAGTTTTAATGCACGTTAATTCAAATCTAATTATTTTTAATGAAATCTATTAACAACAGGCAATATTAAAATGTTATTAAATATAATTGAAATAATGGTTATTTTATTTAACTAACATTTAGTTTGTTTGATGAAAAATATAGGCTGAACTTTTAAAAATAAAAAGAAGAAAAATGACTTCTAACACAGATGGCGAGGAAAATGATGCTGTAACTAATTTTCGGGAATATTTACGTATTCCCACCGTTCACCCTGATGTTGATTATAGTATGTACATTTAATTTAAATCATGATCATTAATAATATAAGTAAAAAAATATTTTTTATTTCCTGTAGGTAAATGTGTTGAATTTCTATTGCGTCAAGCACAAAGCTTAAATCTTCCATCAAATATTTATTATATGGCCCCCGGCAAACCAATAGTAGTTATCACATGGCTTGGACAAAAACCAGAACTTCCTTCTATATTACTTAATTCTCATACAGATGTAGTTCCAGTATATCCTGTAAATATTATTATGTTATAAATTCATATAACTATCATTAAAGAGTTATACATTTTTTTAAGTTTAATAAGTGTGTATTCTAACAAAAAGTTGTAGGAAAATAAGTATTAGTATTATTTAAGTATAATTTTAAAATTACACAAATTTGATTAATCTAAAAAAATATTATGTACTTAGTCAAATTGTACAATTTAAAACATCTTGGTTTAGTTTTAAATTTAAACACAATATTTTTTTTTTTTGTAAATACATTCAATAATTACTTACACATTTATATGATTCCCTTGTTTTTGTGTACAGGAATGTTGGACTTACGATCCATTTTCTGCTCATAAAGATAAAAACGGAAACATTTACGCTAGAGGAGCACAAGATATGAAATGCGTTGGAATACAATACATAGAAACAATACGAAAATATTTAAAAGAAAAATTAGTTTTTGATAGGACTATCCATTTGTCATTTGTGCCTGGTTTGTGTGTTTTTAATTTGTACTAACATTATGATGATGAGTCTTATTTA
The DNA here is from genome assembly GCF_002803265.2 of Melanaphis sacchari. NCBI lineage: Eukaryota > Metazoa > Arthropoda > Insecta > Hemiptera > Aphididae > Melanaphis > Melanaphis sacchari. The sequence goes on along the minus strand of NW_020270395.1, from coordinate 484,871 downwards.
TATTTTGTTTTAGATGAAGAAATAGGTGGACATTTGGGAATGAAATTATTTATTAGGTCACCTGAATTTGCATCATTAAATGTTGGTTTTGCATTAGATGAAGGATTGGCTAGTAACGATGATAGTTTCAGCATATACTATGGGGAACGAACTCTATGGCGTTAGTAATATCAAACATATTTAAATTTATTATTGATTTTTTTTTTTTTTTGTATTGATAGTTCTCCAAATAAAATGTCTTGGTACTCCTGGACATGGTTCGATAATGCATGATAATACAGCTGGAGAAAAGTTGCATTATATCATAAATAAATTTATGAATTGGAGAGAACACGAAAAATTAAGAATGAAGAATTGTAAATTGAATGTTGGAGACGTTACATCAATAAATTTAACAATGGTAAATGGAGGATGTCAAGTAAATGTAGTGCCACCAGAGTTGACAGTTTGTTTTGATGTACGATTGAGTATTGCTGTAGATGTTACGACAATAGAAAACACTGTTAGAAAATGGTGTGAGGAAGCCGGTGAAGGTGTAACTTTGGAGTTTATCTCTAGAAGCCCATGCGTTAAACCTACTTTACTTGAACCAACAAACCCGTGGTGGGTTACATTTAAAAATGAATGTGATAAAATGTAAGTATTAAAATCAAATTATAGTTATTTTTTAATTTGTCGAAATGTTATTACAATTTTTATTGTAATGAAATATTACTTTTACTCTGTGTCAAGAATTAACACAATAACTTACAAATCTAAATTATATATAACTTATAAAATTTTCCCACCATAAGGTTAATATTTATTATGAGAATTCATATCAAAAGATGTGTTTTGGTTAACCACTATATTTCTGACATAGAGTATAATAATATAGTTTTTAATCAATCATTCTAGTTTTAATGTTATAAAATGGTAATAACATTAACTGTTAATTTGTATCAAATATAATTTTTTTTATGAGAAACTAATATTTATTTTTTATTTCAGGAATTTAAAAACAAAAACATATATATTTCCTGGTGCAACAGATAGTAGATATATTAGAGAGGTATTTTTACAATATAATAATATATATCTGAAATGTTTAAAAGATTGTTGTATCCACGTGTGTTGAAACTGTCTTACTAACGCATAACATCCCAAAATGAACTTTTAGCAGTTATAATTTTATCTTGTTAGCTTTAATATTAGAGTGGATTGACCGATTATCAAACTTAAAGATAAGAATATTATCTGTGTTCTCTTGTTAATGTTTTAATTATTAAGCTATGAGTTTTTTAAAATATTAATATTTAACATACTTGCTTAAAAAACATCTAGAGAATACAAATTTTGTTCTTACTTTTAAGGTTTCTCATAAATTAATTCACTCTAATATTAAAGCTAATTACACAAATTTGGAACTTCTAAACATATAGTTTAGTATGTTATTAAGACGGAGATAACACATATTATGTTTATGGTGTCATTGAATTTTTGTTTATTCAAAATTAAAATGCTATTAAATCGTTTCACCTAACTAGATATTTTTGAAAGTTACTTTTTAGTATTTAATTTTAGACTTATTTAGATCTTTTATAAAAATAACTGTTGTGCATAAACAGTTATTAAAAGTCTCAGTTATCAATATTGAATATTTATTTTTTAATTACAGATTGGTATTCCAGCTTTAGGATTTTCGCCAATAAATAATACTCCTATTCTTTTGCATGATCATGATGAGTTTTTGAATGAGAAGACATTCCTGGATGGCATAGATATTTATTATAACATTATTAAAAGTCTTGCATCTGTTTGAATTATGGTTATTTTATTTATCTTAGTATGTTAATTAATTTTAGTGATGAAAAATTATAATAATTGTTATTAATTCTAAGAATGTTATACTTGTAATTTTACTTAGTAATAATAAAAAAAAAAACAATAAACAATAAAAGTTTAATTTTAACAAAATTAAGTGAGTATTTTTGTTATAAATGTAATATTTAAATAATATTTAATTAATTATCATTCTTTAAAAAAATGAGGTACAAAATAATTGATGTGTTTGCTCAATAGTAAATTTATATATTTAAAACATTATTATTTAATAAGTTTATTTTAATAAATTGTTTTATTGTTTATTCAAAATTTGTGAAATGTTAATAATAGGCTATTTAATTTTAATTTTAATTAGAAATTTTACAACTAAGCAAAAAGTATTGCAGACAGTATTAATTATATTTTCTATACTCAAGCGAAATTCAAAAACTAACATTGTTTTATAAATTGATGTATGAATTACACCACCTTGATAGTTAATAAAATACTTTAAAAGCTTAATTTTGTGTTACTGTTTTTTATCTAATAATAAATTAAAAAATAACAACTAATAATCCAACAACAAAATTTCTGTTTTAGCTAATATAGCCCGAACAATATTTACTTCTAAATATTTTTGTGGCTGTATTTTTTTTTTTATTATTTGCTAACAGCACTTGAGTTTTTAAAAATTCTTGAGGAACCTTAAACTTCACTAATACTCATGTACTGTGGTCATAACTGTCACGGAATACTATAAAAATAATATGCTATTAGATATTGATCATGAACAACTGTTGTATAGTAGAGTACTAGTTTTGTAAAGTATTTGAATGAAAGTATCGAAATGCCTTTTTAAGGTTTGAGAGCACATACAAAAAAAATATACTAAGAGTAGGTACATTTGATTTTGTTTAATACTAATATTTCAACTTTTAACTTGGTATGCAGAAAATAGGCAAATAAAAAAATAAAAATTAATTGATTGAGAGAATAACGATTGAATGTTACATATTTACAAATACATGTTTGTATTTCTAATATTAGAAATATAGATTATAGCAGTGTTTTTCAACCAATTTATCGCCAATTAAGCCCAAATGTGTCACAAAGAATATTATTTATATTATTCAAATATTTTTGATATGATCTACAAAAACTAGTAGGTAATTTTTATAATGATTAAAAATAAGTTTTCTGTTATTGACATATTTTATATTACCAATTAAAATTAAATTCATTATTCTTATTTGTTAATTGTATGCTACAAAGTATGAAATATTTTAATAGTATGTCGCTTTAATACAAAGGTCGGGAAACATTGGATTATAGATTATAAAAAATATTTATATCCCTCGTTAATCATACTGTTGTCCTCATTAAACACAAAATTAATGAGTGACAAAATTCACTTGATTTCATACATCATTAATTGAAGAAGTGATGAAATTATCAATTAATACTGAATATTATCGTTAATCTACTTTTTTTTTTCATCTTTAATTCAATTTATCAAGGCCATCAAGTAATGCACAGTTCATTTTATATCATAATTAAATCCACTTAATGAAATTATCTTTTTTATTATTCATTACAAATCTAGGTATTAACAAATTAAAAATTTATTATTTTATATTTAGTAATAGTAGAATATCAAATACTATGTAGTGAGCACAATTTAAGATATCTTTAACTGAAATAGTGAGCATTATCTGTTAAAAAATAAAATAGTATTGAAGTTTAAACTTATTTATTGTCATATACATATACAATTAATTTTTGAAAGTCTAAAATTGTATAATGACTTCAACAAATCCACTTGAACATGAATCTGTTACTTTATTCAGAGAATATTTACGTATACCAACAGTTCAACCAAACGTCGACTACAGTTTGTATTTTTAGTTTTAATCTAAATACTTAAATATTATAATAATCATTGATACATTTAATAAATAAATATTAATTAGTTAGATCTTATAAACAGGTGAATGTATAAAGTTTCTTGAACGTCAAGCCCATAGATTAGGTCTCCCATTAAACATTTACAATATGGCTCCTGGCAAACCAATTGTAATTATAACATGGGTAGGACAAAAACCTGAATTGTCATCAATATTACTCACCTCGCACATGGATGTTGTTCCAGTGTATTCAGTTAGTAAATTATTTTTAATTTATATATGTAGATATTGAAACTCGCTTTGTATGTTATCTACAACTTTTGTTTCATGTTTTCAAAGAATTGTTCTAAAAGGTTTTTGAATGTATTGAGTAACCATCACTCTTCTGTCAACTGCTGTTTTAATAATTTGGTGGTAGCACAACATATTTTTGTCATATTTGACTTTGACATGTATCTATGTAGATTCTATAGACTGAGTATTAACTCATGTATTTGGGTCAATGAAATGAGGTTGGTGATTAACAGTTTGATGCATATAACCGTGGACACTTAAATTGCTGCAAGTCATCCATTCATCCGATTGAATTGTGGACCCAACTTCTAGTTCACATTTAATAATAGGAAGTAACATAGCTCTATCTCTTTTTTCAACTATAAAAAATCTTTAGTTAGTAATACCATCTCTCATTTACTGTATCTGAACAATGTAGATAACATACAACGCGATCAATGCTCATGTAGATAGCATACAATGAGAGTTCCTAGATTTTAGCTTGAAGATTTGTTTTAGGAGAAATGGATACATGATCCATTTTCTGCTCATAAAGATGAAAATGGAAATATTTATGCTAGAGGAGCACAAGATATGAAATGTGTTGGCATTCAATATTTAGAAACGATCAGAAAATATATTATAGAAAATCTTAAATTGAAAAGAACTATACACATATGTTTTACACCAGGTCAATATAATTATTAAATTGTTTTTAAAAATAAAATTAATGCATTAGTAAATTTAGATGAAGAAATTGGAAGCAAGTTTGGTATGGCTAAATTTGTTACAACCCCGGAGTTTGCAGAACTAAATATTGGGTTTGCTCTGGATGAAGGGATAGCAACACCCCATGAAGCTTTTAATGTTTATTATTGTGAAAGAACTTCTTGGTGTAAGTTATATACCAGTTTACTATAAAATTACAATTTACTTTAAAATAATGATTCCATTTTTTTTTATAGATTTAACTATAACTTGTACTGGCCAGACTGGACATGGTTCAATATTACATGAGAATACAGCTGGAGAAAAATTACAATACATAATCAATAAATTTATGAATTGGAGAGAATATGAAAAAAATAAATTAATTAACAGTGATTTAAGTCTGGGAGATGTGACAACTATAAACTTAACAATGATTAATGGGGGATGTCAAGTAAATGTTGTGCCAACTGAACTATCAGTTACTTTTGATATACGGTTAGCAATTGATGTAAATATTGAAAAAATGAAGAAAACTGTACAAGAATGGTGTTGTAATGCGGGTCCAGGTGTCTACGTAAAATTTAAGGATAACCCAATACGTGTTAGACCAACTAAAATTGATAACAGTAATCCATGGTGGATTGCATTCAAAAATGAATGTGATAAAATGTATGTTTAATTATAGATAAGTTTTTGTCTTGAAATAAAATCAAATATTATTTCAGGGACATAAAAATCAATACTTATATATTTCCCGCAGGAACAGATAGCAAATTTATAAGAAATGTAAAGTATAAAAATATTTAATTTACAGTATTATAATAATATCATATATTTTAAAATATTAATAGGTTGGCATACCGGTTTTGGGATTTTCTCCAATGAACTATACAAAAATTTTACTGCATGATCATAATGAATTTCTCAACGAGAAAACATTTATAAAAGGTTTGGATATTTATTACAATATAATTAAAGGACTTACATCAGTTTAAAATTCAAATTATTAATAATAATTTTATTTACTATTAATTAAAAATATAATTGAAAAAAAAAAAGCATTAATTAATAAAATATAAAAGAATGGTTTGAAAATCTATTAGTGTTTTGTTATACACATATTTAAATTTCTTACCTACCAACCAAACAAATATTCCAAAGTTTTTGTAACAATACCATTTGAAGTTGTAGCTGAAGGAGAGTTCTATTAAAAATAAAACAATTTATTTTTTAAGAATTATATAGATAGTACAATTGATTTGTTGATAAATCAATAAGAAAACTTACATTTTTTCCTTGAATAGGTATAGGTTTTATAGCCATTGGTCTAATATTATTTCTCTTAGAAATAGAATCATTTGGACTTGAAAATTGTTGACCTAAAATTGGTGAACGCAGAGATTTCGATAAAATTTCAGTACTTGGTCCTGGATGTGAATCAGTAGGGCTAATATTTTCATTTAAAATTGTCTAAAAAGTAATGTATTCTGTAATATATAAAATATATTATAGTTGTCAAATAATATCTTTTACCTTATCATTACACGGAATAACTCCAATCATAGCCCCATTATTGGTTACATGACCATTAAATAATAGAGCTCGATGATAATCTGTAGAATCACTAAAACATATGTGTGCCCAATTTGGCCCAGCTTCTCTCACATCACAACATGACACCATGTGTATAAATTTAGATAATATTTCATCTTTATTTGAAATTGAATAGCCAAAAACTGTAATCCAACACCCTGGAGTAGTTTTAGGTTGTTCAAACAGATTGTTTTTATCAGAGTAAAATTGTTTGTTTTCTTTATTGTTACACCTGAATCAAAAAATAAAATAAAAGAAGTTTGTATAAAAATATAGCAAATGATCACTTAAGTTAAATTAAGAATATAAAATAGGTATAATAATATTTACTGTTCTTCTCTATAGTCAGAAGTATTGAGCATATCAAATAAATCAATTGTTGGAGCTTTTGTTGGTTCATCATTGACTCTATTTAAAATTGGAGTGGAAGATCTGAAAAAAGCAAACAAAACACTGTAATAAAGTATTCTTTTAAAATCAATCATTGTCTTATACTGCGTACGGCTTATCGCTTAGTTCGTGATGAAAATTTCGCATTAAAAATGTAGTGTGTACATCTGAGGTATGGCTACGATTAGCACGTAATGGAGACATGGTGCTGATTGAAACATTACCGATCGGCGATTGTGCACGTTCACCCATCAAGTAACCTGGAAGATATGTAGGTTTCTGTGGACTGTCGTGCGACGGTGATCCCAAAGCCATAGGTTCCATTTCGTAATTCAGTCGCTTGGATAACGAATAAAATATTTTGCACAACGATCTCTAATGATATCCTAACGAGTAGATTTGAATACGGTATCGCGAGTAGAATATTTTTTAGTGCAAATGATTAACTCTAAGTACGCCGTAAGGGTTTTGACGAGAACAATAATAAAAAAAAAAAAATTCAAATGTTATGATTTGAATGTTTAGTGATAAAGAAAAAAATTACAACGGATAACGGAAACTACTACTAGAGTCGCTGTAATCACTATATTTTTTTATAGTCGGTGCGACTGTGCCCCGTTGTAAAATATATTACAATTATTCATATAATTTAAAAATCGTCAAATCCGTAAGGAGCGCGAGGCCTCCGTGGTAGGGATGAGACAGAAGCGCCAACTTGATGAATGAAAAAGTAACGAAACCGAAAACGCAAAAACCTTTTTAGTTTTTATTATTATATCGACGCGTTCCGTTTACTTCCCTGAAGTCCTTGACACGACGTTATCCATAAATAGCAATGTGCAGTCGTGTAATCGTTATTCTACGGCATTAGTGTGCGTGTACAAACTCTAGAATATATAGTAACTACTAACTACGAGTGTGGAGTGGTACTATAACTATAGTACGACGCCCGTGAGTCGTCTCTCTTTCCTGTTGTACTAACTACTGATAGTTGTAGGTAGTCAGTTTCCGGAACGTTCTAATTTCGGTGCGTAGGAGTACCTGCCTGAAACGCCTCCAGTTTACTGAATATGAAGTGAGTAGAAAAGAAAATTATCAGATTGAGCGCACACCCATTTATTATTATTATAATCTCAGTCCACGTCCTCGAGTTTCATTCATTCGAGTACCTATCTACATTTCGTTGTTTTTTCCTCTCCACAGGGTACGATTTCCATTTTCTACGGCGGACGAATAACGACTACATTAAATCTCGATGCCTGGGTAAGTGTCACATCTCCAGACCACGGTCACGAAACCAATCCATCTTAACTGACTGATATCCCGTTTCAGCGTAACCATGTCGTTTAGTAACATGTCATGCTCCCGTTGTGGGGATGGTTTTGACCCGCACGACAAAATTGTCAACTCACAGGGAGAGTTATGGCATCCACAATGTTTTGTGTGAGTAGTGGTTCTAGATTAATTATTGTTTCGGAGTAAACACAATGGTATAATTTACTAATGATATCTTATTTTTCGCTCACAGATGCTCTCAGTGTTTCCGGCCATTCCCTGATGGTCTGTTTTATGAATTTGAAGGTCGCAAATACTGTGAACATGACTTTCAAGTACTTTTTGCACCCTGCTGTGGTAAATGTGGTGAATTTGTCATTGGACGTGTCATAAAGGCAATGTCTGCTTCGTGGCATCCAGCCTGCTTCTGCTGCGCAGTATGCAACAAGGAATTAGCTGACCGCGGATTTGTTCGCAACCGCAATAGAGCTTTGTGTCATGAATGTAATGCTGCAGATAAAGCAGTTTTGTCGGGTAGACACATATGTTTTAAGTGCCAGTATGTGAAAATATGGAAAAAAATTAACTGTTTTCAACTGTACTCTAAATTCCTAATATCTTATTGGTTTTAGTGGTGTTATTGATGACAAACCATTACGGTTCAGAGGTGAGGTCTATCATGGCTATCATTTTAATTGTACAGCTTGTGGTATTGAACTGAATTCAGATGCTCGTGAATTGAAACATAGATCTGGTTATACAGCTAACGAAATGGTATAAATCAAAATTATATTAATATTGAAAATAAAAATATTGTATTTGATTATATTATTTTTAGAATGAGTTGTATTGCTTGCGATGCCATGATAAGATGGGTATTCCAATTTGTGGTGCATGTCGACGACCCATTGAAGAACGTGTAGTAACAGCACTAGGAAAACATTGGCATGTAGAACATTTTGTTTGTGCAAAGTGTGAAAAACCGTTTTTGGGCCATAGGCATTACGAAAGAAAAGGCTTAGCTTATTGTGAAACTCATTATCATCAGTTGTTTGGTAACTTATGCTTTGTTTGCAATCAAGTAATTGCTGGTGATGGTAAGTACAAAAATTTATTTGATAAATTTGAATTTGTCATTAATAATTATTTTAATTTTCAGTGTTTACCGCTTTGAACAAAGCTTGGTGTGTACATCACTTTGCTTGTTCATTCTGTGATCAAAAAATGACACAAAAGACAAAATTCTATGAATGTGACTTGAAACCAGCATGTAAGAAGTGCTATGAAAAATTCCCATCAGAATTTAGGCGTAGATTACGCAAAGCGTATGATAATACACCAAAAAAATCTACATCTGCTTGAAATTTTCCATAACTTTTATAAGTTATCACAGTATTTTTATCGGTAACATAATAAATCAAGAAATTAAAATATTAACCAATGACAATCACAAATTCTAATTAGCAATTTTGCTATAAAATTTATAATAATTTATTGTTAGTCATGTTTGGCATTAAATTGTGCTATTTGCATAAGCTTGTTGTTTTCTAAATAATTTGCAAATTTGTTAGGACACATTAACATAAATTTAGATAATTATTTTTATACTCATAATTTTTATTAAATATTTTGTTTATTTATTAAAAAGATTATTAATAAATTCATATTTTATATATTAGACATTTTTTTGTTTTATCGTAATTTAAATAATCATAATTTTAATTTGATGTATTGATTTGTTTAATAATTTTACAAAAATATAAATTAATTTAATTATAGACTAATTAATATTTGTGTTTTATTTCATGTGAATTTTATACTTGCAGTTATTTAATTGTTTTCTATAATCATATGTCTAAAGAATTTTCTTGGGATTATAAATTGTTTGAATAGATCTTAAGTATGCAAAATACTTATTTATTAATAATTCTTTTATACATTGTATCTAGATACTTTGTTTAAATTAGAATGTATGATTTAAAATGTGGTGTTGCACAGTTTATTTCAATGCCGTGTTATAAAATATAAATGAAATAATAGTACTTTTAGTAACTAATAAATAGAATTTATTTTTATAAAAACTCAAATTTCCTACAAGCAATTTATATTTATTTTAAATTTTGTCTGATGTTTGTATTACACTATAAACTATTACTTATTTAGCTGGGTTCAGTGGGATTATAGTTTTGCCATGTCCCAAAGTTGAGTTAGGCCTAATTTATTTTTAGTGAATTATAACCATAACAACTACAAAATAGAAAATTATATTTACACTAAGTGACAAACAATATATTCTAAGTCTCATACTCATGATTAATGAAAATATTTCTACTTTATCAAGGAAAATGTAGTTTTAAAAAAAGTTTAAAATAATGAATAATTATTCAAAAGTTGTACTATTAGGATTATAATAATCAATAGTTTTCTATCTCGCACTAACTGTTAATTATAAATTAAATTCACTGCCACGGACAATATAAGAATTATGATGAAAATTTTAAATTTACAATTTACGAATGTCGCAATAATAACATCTCACACCACTGTTCATTGTTTATTCAAACGACACTATTTAGTGCGCTTACAAACTAAATGACAAATGCCGCGACTGACCAGTGCCTTAATATCACTTCTCCGCTCAACGTGAATACAGTGTGTGAACTTCTTTTAAAGTGAGTGGTGACAAATTTTCTAGGAAAAATAAAATATGTTTGGAACGTTTATAGATGTCAATACAATGATATAAGGCACTAAGGCATCCAACAGAGTGTAATTTGCCCATGTACTATGTAGGTACTCTAGTACTCTACTCACTAATCACCACGGGTTTAGATCTAAAGCCGTGCTAATCACTATTCACTATTCAGAATTTATTATTTAATATTTTATGAAATAGTCGTTCGCTCATTCGTCAGTTCGTCACTAGTCACTACTTTTTGGAGCGCATTCTAGCGGTTACGTGAATTTCCAGATCACCTAAATCAGTTATACGTGATTATGCGGTCCGTAGTCCGTACCTATTCGTCAGTTACGATTTCCAGTGTGCTAATCATGCGGTGATTGGTCGGTTGTCCGAAAAATGATAAGGACATTGTGTTAATATTATTATTTTGTCCGGCCCTCTTTCGTATCATTCGAATTTCGATTCTTCTCAAGATTAAACAACAACTATATGAAAATTGAAAAGTAAAAAGTCGTTATTCATGAAACCACGACAGTTCTTATTTAGTATTAGTATTTACTATTTTTACTTGTCGATGATAACATTTGTTTGAACTTTGAATGTTGAATAGTATATATTGAAATACTCTTAAGTCTAGTAATTAACGCTTAATTTCATTATATTGTTTAATTTTTACAACTTTTCTCATGGCTGATGATTGTAAGTATGAACAAAATAATATAATTTGTTATGTTGGTGATGGCGACGGTTGTCTAATTTATTCTAAGTAGGACCAATTGAATAAAAGAATAAAGCATTAAACTTATTTATATTAATGTACTATTTTGTGTGTAAGGAAATTGATAAGTATTCTAGATAGTCCTGATATGTGTGGGCTTGTTTCTGTTTTTGAATTTATAAGGCCACAGATCATAAAGTTTATGAAATTTTTAATACTGTTATTTAATTAAACTAATTCAATCTAATTAATTATTAATTGTTTTAATTGTTTTCTTTATAGTTGATTTATCTTGTACCAACAAGTTTGAAGTGGAACTGGGCTCATCATTAAGACATTGTTGTAATGCTTCTCGTAAACTAAAACAGCTGACTTTAAATGCTGCTAAGTTAAAAATAAATAATCAAGTATGATATTGTTGAAGATGACAGTTACTTATTTTTTAATCTATTATAAGTTACTTATTTATGCTATTGAATTTTATCACTGATATTCATGGCATCTATTTTTTATTTTTGATTAACTTAAAATGTATAAAATATATTGCATTATTATTTTATATGTATATTATAAGATTTATTTAGATTCTAAACGTGTTTATTTTTAGATAAACCTGACGTGTAAAGAAAATGACATCGACCTGAGTGTTAAAAATATTTTAGATGAAGTACAAAATTTACGTGGTAAATTAAGTACTATCGAAACAACGTTTGATTGCTCGGATAAGGTTAGTATTACTCATAAATTTATAATAAATATTAAATAAAAATAATATTTATTCCTTAAATTTTATAGACTGTATTCAATCTTGGAGAAACTGTTCAAGAGCTTGAGAGTGTTGTAAACATTGTATCAAAAAACAAAAACACAATTTTTTCTCATCGTATGTTTATTTTTATTTGCATTAATATATTGTTGATAATTAAATTTTTTTTTCAGGTAATCTTTTATAATTTATCTTAGTTAATTTAGTTATTAAGTAGTTTAAAAATTATCACAGTTATAATGTCATTTAAACGTGTGTGTGATGGATCAGGCAGTGATTTACTCAAAAGTCTTGAGGTACCGTTTTAATTTTAATTACTTATTAATTATTCTTAAAATACATAGTATGATTACAATTTCATAATGATTATGTTTTTTAATAGTCACAAAGAATTAAAGAATTACTCGGCATTCAAATACCCGATGGTGAAGCTAAATTATTATCTAATGGGAAATTGACTTGTATGATTTGCATTCAGAGACCAATTTTTGATACTGTTAATGTACTCTCAATTCATAGACAAGGAAAAAAACATTTAAATGGTATGTTTGAAAAGAAAACTAATTTGATTATATTTTCAATAATTCATTGACATGATATGGGTATTAGTAAGTTTAATTAGACGCAAATACTTGTATTCAATCGGTACCATGTATGACGACAAAAGATATAACAACGTTAATTTCCTAATGCATGAATTGTGAGATAGTTTTTTACAAAAATGAGACAATGAATTAAAAAGAAACAGAGAAAAGATTTTACTATTAATAGATAACTGTCCATCAAATGTTAAGTTAAGTGATTTGTATTGTATTAAGTTGGTTTTTTTACCCCTAAATTGCACATCAGTATTGGAACAGGGGATCATAAAATGTCTCAAAACAAAATTTAGAAAATTGTTAGTTCTCAAAATGATTGATAATATTGAACACAAAAAAAAAAACTAAATTAAATGTCTTAAATGCCATTTTGTTGTTAACTCAATCGTGGAGCAAAATAACAGTAGAATCTATAAAAAATTATTTTTCTCATGCGGGATTTTTCACTACAGTACAAAGTTCAAGAAAACAATTTTTGACTACCCGAACTTTGAAAATTTTGTAGATACTGAGATAGCAATTACAGGAATATTAAGTGATGAGGACATAGTGAGTACAATATTCAAACCAAATGAGGAAGAAGAAGAGGAAATAACTGATGAAGATAAAGATTATTTAACCATAGACAAAGCGTATAAATCAGTAGAAAATATTATTAATTTTTCATTATTAAATAATATTGACTTGAATCAAAATTTTAATTCATTAAAACTCATTATACAAAATATGCTATTAAATGATAAATTAAAACAGCTAAAAATCACTGACTTCTTAAAATAATTGTGTAATTTTTAATTTTCTTATTAATTAAATTAATTATATTTGAAAAAATTATATAAACAATATTTTAAATTCTAAATTTAAATAAAATTAAAATTATAATAATTTACTTGTGTGGCTTAAAAATTCATTGTACGAGTATAATATGGATGTATAATGTATGTATTATTAAAAAAAATCAAATTTGGTTATAATAATGTATATTTTACAGTCCCTTGACCGTTGTTATAGATGATACGAACTGTAGTCTTATTAGTAAAAACAAAAATTTTAAATTAAAATTAAAAGTAATTAAATTGTAGTATAAATTAGGTAAAATTCATAGTAATTAGTTGCTTGGGGTTATAGTTACAACATATTTTTCTTAATGGTTGTTTACTCAATTATTTAAGCCACTTTTTAAACTTGTTTTTATATTAAATTTATTATGATAATCAATTGCTACTTATAATTTAATAATTACTTTTTTTAAATTTTAAATAGTATTATAGTTTTTTCTATAAAAAAAAATATTTATTATTATCTTGAATTTATACCAATAATTATTATTTAATAATTACATTTTTCTTTATTTAGAACTTAGTAAATATTTAGAAAGAAAAGAAGAATTAGAGTTGATGAAGATAAAACAACAACAAAAAAACTGCATTCAATCATTTGGCGCATCAAAACTGTATGCTAGTTCAACAGAACGTAAAACAAAATTGGAATTACCAGAAAATGGTAATAAAATTAATTTACTTATTACTTATTAAATTTATGGTATTTAATTCCATTAATTTTTTTTTTAGATTCAGATAATACTAAAGAATCTTCCATTGTTTCACGTTATGTATCTTCAATGAAAAAAAAACCATCTTTACAAGATGTTATAAATCGTGCAAAAAATCATCCTTATCAGCAATTGGTTTCTAATTCTGATACCTCAGTGTCCAAGAATGCTCCGTCTATCACTCAATCTATACAGACTTCAAGTAATAAAGAAATCAAGTCAGTACAAAAAAATTGTTTAATATATTTCTAAAGAAACATTTTAAAATAGTAAACATAGAATATTGACATGTCTTTTATATTGCTAACAATGTTCACAGAATTGGTTGGATTAAAAACTCTGACGGATCATGGTTTAAAGATCCACAAGCTGAATTTGATTCTGATGATGACTGGTAAGCATTGGATATGATTGCCTAGTAACGATTTTTAAATATTAAAAATATATTGCTTGAAATAGAAAATAAGTGTCAGTCTAAAATTATTAGACAAACTAGAGGGCTATTTTTATCCCAAAAACTGAAAATCTAGTGACTGCTGTCGGTGATACAGTGATAAGCCACGATGTTCCTAAAAAATTGTTTACAATTTTACACTTATTTTATCAATTTATTTAGGTATAGGAGAAAATAATGTAAATTTTTACTTATTACCAAGCACTCTTTGTCGCCGACAAAATTTGATTTTCTTTCTGTTGCATGGGAATATTTCTCATCGTCACAACTTTTACTTCTCCTATAAGTTATTCATATAACATAAGAATATGAATTAACATTTTAATTTAAATAACTTGGATAATTTATTTATTTACATTGACAGTTTTCTGATTTGTAGATTTTCCTTAGTACTTGGCTCTGTTACATCATGATTATTTGAAGACCTACAATATATTATAAATTCATCATTAGTAATTTGATATATTTATTGAATTTTTAAATATGAATATTTACGAGCCACTCTTGCTACTGTTTCTATTTCTAACAGTTTCCAATAACTGTGATGAAGAAGCTGTCATTTTGGCTTGTAATAGCTGCAAATTTATGCAACAGAACATTATTTATGTATCAATTATTAAATCTGAACTAATATTTATAAATACTCACAGGCCAAGATGTTGCACGCATTTCTCTGAGATCAATATTTCTGAAGAATTCAGTCATTACTAACTGTTCAATTGTAGGAACTTGACCCATAGGATTTTTAAACACATAGTCCATTATTTCAACAACCTAAATAATTATATATGTATTAAATTATAAAGTTACGTTTCAATTAAAATACATAGCTAAAATAAAAATATGGAAGTTTTCATTATGTTTTAAATATAATATAAATATTTTATTTTTTTTTTACTTGAGGGTAGTGAGCAATATCTTGTAAATTAATTTCACTGGGTTCTGGAGTGAGCAATTCATAACCAGCTGCCATTTCAAATAGAACATGGCCTAAATAAATTTATATTTTTCAGATTTTTGTGCAAATTATATCTAAGACAATTTTATACCAAAACAAATGACATCAATTGCTGAGAAATCATCCAATATGAAATTACCACTCATAACAATGGGCTGAATTCTCGATGTAAAACCAAGTAGAGAATTTTCTAGACCTGTGATCCTTTGTAAAATTATTAATACATTTTTAGTTATGATTTTACTGTATTTTATATTTTGAAAAAATACCTGGCTACACCATTCTGAAGAATTACATTGCCAGAATGTAAATTACAA
This sequence comes from Melanaphis sacchari, assembly GCF_002803265.2. Taxonomy (NCBI): domain Eukaryota; kingdom Metazoa; phylum Arthropoda; class Insecta; order Hemiptera; family Aphididae; genus Melanaphis; species Melanaphis sacchari. The sequence goes on along the minus strand of NW_020270395.1, from coordinate 468,875 downwards.
TCATGTGGAAACTTTCTTTCCTTAAGAAATAAAAGTGCTTCAAGAATCTGACGACCAAGTCTTTGTATCTGTGACAATGGCAAACCTTCACTGCGCTGTCCATACTTATCACTCCAATCATCATGCCAACAACTCTAAATCATTTGTATCAATAAATTATATTTTCTATATTCAAGATGTTATTATTGTCATTACAAAAATACCTTATAGATAAGATCTTTAAGACTTCCCTTACTGTTAAAAGGTAATACTAATGTTATAAATGTTGTTTCTGGGTCTGTTGCACCTTCAACAAACTCAACGTCCAATACAGGATATATGTAAGGATGTTGTAATGTTAAAAAAAGATCTAGTATAGTACGTCTGGTATCTGATGTGCACTCGAGAACACTTTTGGGATTCTTGGGCACGAGTGTCAATAGACGTTCTGTTTTGACTGATCCATCGCGTACTACAAACCAATGTTTATCCACCCTAAGTACAAAGTTTTTAACAATCTTTTTATAATACTACAAAACCAGCGATTTGTAAACTTTATATTTAATTAAAATAGTTATTTTTACCTTGACCCAATGTCGTTGAGGTGTTGTAAAAGAGCATATCGTGGACAAAACCTTAAGTAATGCTTGCATGCATTTTGAGCGTGTTGTCGGGCTTTGCGTTCCAGTTCCATTCGTTCCTGCCCCATGGAATCGGGTTCCAACGCTGTGTACTGATACCGGCTGCCATTTCTATAATGCATAACAAATGTGAAGTGATTGTTTCATTCTAAGTTATTATTCATCGACAATAAAATTTCGTCGTGGGTTAGTGTCGGGTAGGGGGTGTACACAAAATGAGGATGAAGTTTCCCTAACTTGTGTCCGCGATCGACTTTACAGTTGTCGCACAATTCCTTGAAATGTTTGGGAGGTTCGGGTGTGGACCACCATGCTAGTCGAAACCTAAACGGACACACGGGCCTCGATCTGACGACACTGCGGTCGGGCTTTCGGGATGCTACGCGTCCGTTCACCCTGTGAACGGGTCGTTCGGATTCCGCGTCCCCCGACGACGGCATAATTTTGAAGCAATTTTCCGATTGAGGCGAGCGTGGCAACACGGATATGATCGTACGAGCATTGTTGTTATTGCGATTACCGATCGGCCAAGGCATCTGTAACTTAGCGTTTCACTGTCACCGCAGTACTATAAATGAGTGCTGTTGTCTGTTTAATTTTTGTGAATATTAAAACTGGTCGTGTTTTATAGTCGTCGACATGATATTATAATTTGTATTATTCTGTTTATTCTGTATTTTAATATAGACGGATAATATAAATGGTGCTGTGGGAATTAACCACGGTCATTACTCATTATCTATGTAAACACGAACAATAGCCCAAATATATCGCGTGAGTTTTAGCTTTATGCAAGTCAAATGGTAACATTGACTTTGGACCACACATGAACATGCTGTACGGCGTAGTACGCCATTGGCTATTATGTATTTATTTAGTATAATATGTACACACTACACTACTGTAGGGTGGGCCACATATCTTAATATTCATGACATTATACCTGATATACCTAATATTTATATTACTTATTATTATTGTGTTGGTGCAATAATTAAAGGATATTAGTTTTAAAAAATATATTTATGTATAGGTATACACTTACATGTATATAAACATATTCGCCATTGTTAAAATCCAATGCTCTTATTAAATATTTGTACAATAGCGTAAAAACTGTATATTACTATTGTTTAATACCTAGTTTTGGTTTATTAATAAAGTTGTGGATTGTGGTTGAGAATTCGTGTATGGTAGTAGGTATTGGGTATGATGAGTAAGTAGTATACTGCATAGGCATGCGCAGACTTCTGAGTCAGGTATAGCTAAATTCAATCTGACCACCCACCCTCCACCCATTATGTTCTCACGAAAAAAAAATTAAACCAGTATATCTTTAATTTTGTAAATATCTATGATTTTAATTTATTTTGTTATCAATTTTCTACGGCTATAACGCCTTATTACTTTTTTAGGTACCAAGTACTTACCCACTTGTTAAAAAAAGGCTTAGGTGGGGCTAAAGCCCAATCAGCCCTACCAGTATGCACGCCTATACAAATTAGGTAACTATTTTTACATACGACTATAAAATTGTACCATACTTACGAGCAAGCTTTTCTAATCCAATAAGCTAAAAAACCCAGAAGGCCAAATCCACTGACGAGTGCCACTGTCATTACCTGAAATTAACGATCATTTATGTTAAGATAATTATAGGATAGTTAGTTAAAAAAATAGTGTTATTTTTACCAATTAAGGATTACTAAAATCATAATTTAACAATTTCTTTTACTCTAGTTATTCTTACGTTAATACGTCATGGCTAAATGTTATTTGCACTGCGATATACAATTTAGAAAAAAATAATAATTGGAATTTATCTACTTAAAATAACATTAATTGTTTCAGTTAAGAAATATTTTATCAATATTAAATATTCATTGACAATTCATTGCATTTGTTAATTTGTAGAAATGTTAACTAACCCAACCTATAGGCCATATTATTTGTATTGTATAAAAATTAATCATTTTTTATTTATATAAATCAAAATATATTTAATTCAACAATATATTTTTGCAATTTGTATTATTGTTCATAAATTAGAATTAATAAAATACATAAGTGGATAAATTAGGAAATTTACTGCTTGCCTACAATCTTAGATTTTGCTATCTACCTTAGATGTTTATATAAAATGCATTTTACAATTCAATTTTTAGGTTAAGTTATCTATTTATAAATTAATTACTGTAATTTTTTTCAGAATTATTTTTGGTAGCTGTTAGTCGTTACAACTAGAAATTATAAAAATGATGAATAATAGTTAATGGAAAGATTACATAATATTATCAAGTAGGTATCATGCACACTGATTTCTAAATTATTGTACAATGATTTCTGCAGTTTGTATTATGTTTATATGTTTAAGAATAATACATATTATACAAATAGTCTTTGAGACTTGAGTCTTGACATTTACTATGTCCGTTAAAAAATAAAATCATTACAATATGACTCTTCTATCTATAATTAAAAGGATTTCGTTGCACTATTTATTATATCTTATTATTTCTTTATGCATACATAAATACACAACCAACATAATAATTGCCTATAGTAATTTGTGTTCAAGAAACTAGTCATGTGTTGTCAGCTTTAATAGTAGAGCTTATTACTGTCTGTTTGTAAGTTAGTTTTTTTACGGTAGGGAATTTTATTTTTTTGTCATATATAATGAGAATTTTTAAATTTTAATATTTTACATAAGTACTCATATTTTGTCTAAAAATCAGAACAAATAATAAAATATCTAAGTTCGTACAAGTGTAATATAAATATTGTTCATAACATCATAACTTATTATAAGCCATAACATTAAATTTGATGGTAGGTCAATTATTCACTGTAATATTAAAGCCAACAACATACTATTGATTGTGACGTTCTACTGAATGCAAAATTATTGTCTTAACAAATAAATTAAAGTATTACCATAATTTTAAATTAATTAATTTTTTTTTTTGCCTAACCTTATTTTATTTTTTATATTTACTTTATTAGTAATGTTTAAGATCAAAGAAATATATTAAATTATAAAATTTAAATACCACTATTTTAATATTTGCATCTTAATGTTTACAAGAATATATAGTACCTATTTATTTTACTTACATTTTTTAAATTTATTTAATTACCTATGGAAGGAGACATCTAATTAGTAATTAAAAATATTATATATATTTCTCTAAAAAAATAAATAGAATTACGTAGATTTGTGGTATGAGCTTTAAAAGAGGTCCCATTACTTATTAGTTGAGCAAAGTTAGCAACAAATCAGCTCAAAGTTCAAACTTGAAAATAAGTTTAATATAGGTTAGATTAGGTATTTAGATCATTACCATTTAATCATTTAATTGGTATCTAGTTAAATAGAAGAAAAATAATATTGATTATCTAATCATTTAAATAATTTTAATAAAATCTGATAAGGTATTTATTAATTATTTAGGGTGCATAAACAATTGGTAAAATTCATTCTATGTGATTATGTATTCTTTTTAAGTACTTTTATTTGTATCTGATCAAATGCAACTACGGCAATGCTTTCAAAAACAAAATCCGTTTTATATATTAGAAAATGGAAATCTTATATTTCTATTTTGCAATTACGTTTATATTTATAATAGTTATGGTCTTTATAGACTATTTAATTTTTATTTTTTAGTGCATATTTATACATTTTATGAATTTTTTAATAAAATTAAATTAGTATTTATTCAAATTTTAATTCAAGACATTTTGTTGAAACATTTATAATTTTTTAATTGTTATATTTGTAATTATAATATTGTTCAATGTAGTGTTCGAAATTTATCATTAGGTAAAAAGTAAATTATAAATGTTGGTATGCTTAGAATGAATAATTTAACCTCAAAAGTAATGCTTTCGCCGGTCAACGCTCAAAACCACCGTCTACGCATCCATTGAAAATGTTCTGATTTTTTTATAATAAAATAAAAAAAATTAAAAGATTTTTAATAGCATTATTGCGGTAATAATACATTTTTTTAAGGCATTTAAATTCAGGTTCTAGTTATATTTCGTATATATATATATATTGCCATATTGGTATAATATTATAATTAATGAGTAATTCGTAATATATACTTATTCCTACCGTGTAGTACGATACGACCAAATCAATTCCCACTGGCTGGTCGATTCTCCTTCCGGGCAGAACTACCTGGACCGTCATTCTAATACACAATACGTGGTAGTTTGCCGCTCACAAAGCGCGCCAATGTTCGTTTTCCGGTTACTCTCGGTGTCCACCATCGCCTGTATAATATAATAATATGTAGTTTAAAGTCTTATAATTTTATGCTTTAATAGTTTAATGTACACACAGGTTATGGCTCACAAGCGTTTGGTACAGTGTGATTCGAAGATATTTAATATCTATATACGTCATGTACCAATTATTAATATGTTATTCTTATAAGGTAAATATACTACGGAAGTCCGAAGTTGTCGAAGAAACAATGGGGAATGGCCAAATGGGATGGAGTCAGTATAGTGATATGATACATCGGAATAAATAATAATGAAATAAAATTATCATCACTTCATATATTTTATCATTTTTTACTTGCACAGATTTGACATTTCATCCTTTTGTTCAATAATTATCCCCCCACGGGTGGAATCTCCTCAGCCTAATATCAGCTAAATTATAAATGTGTAATATTATAATTATAGTAGATTCATACATGCATAGTTATTTTTATTCAATATGTTTTATACTTTATAAAAATAACCAAATTTGTATACGTCGATGCTGCAGAATGCAGGTTATTATTTATTAATGTATACGTATACATGCACATATTATAACAAGTATTCAAGTTCAAATATTACTTAATTTACTTAATATATTAAAGGTATGAAGTAAGTAATTATTGACCATATTATTATATGTAAATGGCTATTGCCTATACCTGCCCCGCGCAAACAAAGTGCCTTCAATGTAGGTCCTGTACTTTTATACATAGCTACATAGCTACTCACCCTTTATTGATTCCATGTATGAAATGCGCATTTTTGTATGATAAGGTATAGCAGTATACCGCTATACTTTTGCAATATATACAATATTTATGAATTTAAAACGAACTCGATTTTTGGTCGCGTTCGTAAACTTTATATTGTCGATCAATTGTCGTTTTCGAACTTAAGGAAAACAAAACAAGCGTTTGAAAATACGGACGGCACTGACGTTATATATATTGAGCGCTGCTATTTCCGATTAAGCTGTAGCGAGTGGGAAGGGCGCAAGTCTGGTTTGGACGCGAGTGCGCCAGTGCGATGTCCTAAATCCCGCCGCGCGGTAAAACTGAGGTACTTAATGTGATAGTGCACCGGACGAGCTGGTGGCTACAGGGTTTTGGGGGAAAACACGTTTTAGAAGACTATTAAAAATGTATTCAATTGATCCGCAGCGATAAAATATACTATGTACATAATACTACTATACAGTAATTATAGCTTAAAATATTTTATCACCCATTTAAATTTGTTTGTGAATCTTACAAAGCATATATTTTATAACTATTGTCTATTGTTATAATTAGTTCAAATGTTTTAATCAAATAGTTATAATATTCTAAAGTGGAAAAGTTAATGAGAAAAAAAACTTACTTATTCAACGTCATAAGAACGTTAAGTTATAACTTTTTTTTGTTCTTTTATCATTTCCAGTGTAAACTACGTACTTATGATCAGCAATTATAGTACATAACAGAGTAATATAAATTATAATATAACTATGTATAAGATATTAAGTTATAATTTATAATATGATAGTTAACCAATCATAATAAGGAATAATTGTATTTTACAAGTGCAATTTTAAATTATTTAATTTTTTTTTTTTTTTTTATTTTTCATAATTTTTGAAATTAATTTTTTTTATATATATTATGCTTATTTAAAATGGAAATATAGTTTTTAATAATTTTTGTCTAGCTGTAGTAAATTATTTATAACTAGGGCTCGGATTTTGTAGCAAATGCTTCTTTTAAGGGGAGTGTAGTAGAAAGATAATTATTATTATTTATAAATACGTTCTGAATCGTTCTAATTTCAATGAAGTAAACATTTTTTTACTTTTTTTTGCTTTTTCCTATGTTTGCTTCTTTTTTCTTAATTTTTATCTATTTTTCTTGAAAATTTAACTTATTTATAAATTATAGACTAAAAATACAATATTATTATTTCCAGAAATTATAAAATCGGTAAAAAAAAACAGTAATAAATGGATGACTAATAAAATAACTATCGTTATTTTGTCGAAATTGTATAGTTTTAAAATTATTTTAATTATATCTGTGTATTTTTATAGTGCATTCTAATACTTTGGTTGACCGGTAAATATTAATCGGTGAGGTATAGTGTTCTAAATAATTTCTCTATAACCGTTATTAGCACACAATAAAATGAGTTTTAACGAAAGTAACTTGACCAAATATATGGTCGTAAATTCTTTCTTTAATGTTTAATTTAATGCGTAACTTAAATTTGTTTTTTATTATTAAATTCAATAAATGCGGCTTTTTGTTTTTTTTAGCTACTTGAATGCTTTTTTAAGGATTTATATTGCACACAATATTCATAAGTTATATAATATTACGTAGATAAATTAACATTTATAACTTTAAGTTTTCTTAGTACCTACGTTTTTGTTTTACTTAATCTTACAGCTATGGTATCTTACCTTTATTCAGTTGTCTAGTTGTTTTATTTGTCAAATGATTAGAATCTGATAAGATCATCAATAGTTCAAATAGGTAGTTGGTAAAAATTAGTAAGCTGATAATCAAATATTTAATTGTGAGTATTAGCAGATTGAAATTCACTTCAATCAGTCAATTTATTATATACATTTATTAACTATGGACATTTTTAATAACCATTACTATTTGCTTCACTTGAAAACAATTATTTCAAAAATGCTGTCAACCAAAAAAATAATTTTATTTGGATATGTTTTTTTTTTTTTTTATCAAAATTATACTTACTATAAATACTAAAATAGGTATAATAAGCAAATTTGTGCATAAATAAATAAATAACATGAAACACATGAGGAGGGAGGCCATCTGATGATAGAATCAAAAATTAATTTATTTTTTAATTAAATTAAATTGTAAATTTGTAAAGGTTTATTAACTGTCAGTCATTTAGGAAATCTCGACATCATTTTATCTTAAGATGACGTGGGGATTACTAAATACTAGAAAGCAAGTTGGGTACAGGTTCAGCAATTAAAGAATTAGAATAAAATTGTAATATAGAGTGAAGTTTTTATAATGTTTTATGGCTATTTAATGTTTCTATTTTAAAGTAATTTTGAAGTGTGGAGTTTGATACGTACCATGGTACAGAAAAGATGATACGGAGTGTGATGGATTGGAAAGCTAAGGGGACACGTATTTGGGATGGTTTTGTGCATTTCCAGATTTGGATTGCTTAAGCCCAAATAGATCTTCATAGGGATTTGTAGATGGTAATTTTTGTGTGGAAAGCTAGTTTTAATTTCAGAATTGATCGAGGTAAGTGAAGTTGACTATTAAGAATTTTCTTTTTGGATTTAATGTAAGGATCCTAGGTTAATCTTTTTTCTGCAAGTATGACAACGAAATATTTTACTTCTGAGGATATTGGGATTGAAATTTCTTGAAAACGAAGAGGAAGAGGTATGGATTTTTTTAGCGTTATATCTCATGTATTATCCCATTAATGGGGTATAAATTGATTTATTTGGATTAATCTTAATTTTCTAATTGGATGTCTACTCGACTATAAAATTTAAATGTGTTTGTAGAAAATATATAGTTTCTATAGGGTTATTGTCAGGTGAAAAATCGCAGTGTCATCTGCATACGTGGCTATGATAGTATTTGGAGTTTTAAGAATGTTTGCCGTATATATATTAATAAATCGGGAGAGAAGTCGCTACTTTGGAGAACTCTAGCTTAGATTGGAACGATTGGGTAGGGTAGTATGACACTACACGTTATAGAGTTACTGTAAGAGATATTCGTAAGTACGGTTTTTTAAATATGAACGAATTATCAAATAGTATGATGCAGGTAAAAATAATTTAAGTTTGAACATAAGACCCTCGTAACACACCCAGTTTAAACGCCTGGGCCACATCTAAGAAAACACCTGGGCAGTTATGTTTTTTTTCAAAAAAAGATTTTTGAATATTAGATGTAAAATTACACATTTAAATATATTAAAGTAAAAATATTAAATTTTAGGATACATTGAAACAAAATAATTCAGATCCAACTTTAGTAATCTAAGAACATACACGTCATAATAAATGTGTTAGGTACATAAATAAAAACAATTAAATTTATTTTTTAAACAGATACTTACAACGGCAAATTTAAGCAATTCCTATACCACCGATTAATAGTTGGTTAAATTAATTAATTAATATAAATGATATCAACTTAAGTTGCATTTACTAGAAATTAGAATTACTAGAAGTTTAGCAAATAAAACACTCAGTTTTGACTGCATAGTTGAGATGTTATAACTTAATATTATATAGGCTTGTAAAAAATAATTTTTATAAGTTATTAAAAAACTTAAAATACGTGTCTAAATATACTTGATTAAAAAAAATTGGAATACAGAATAGATTATATTATATTATACTATTGCAAATTTGCAAGTATACGTAATTAGGTACTTTAAAATATTCTTTTATATCTAATGAAATAAACCTGTTACTAGTAATAATTAATACATTTTAAGGTAGTGTTTTAGTACAGGAGTAAGGTATTTTGATTGTCACACTCTCTTATACCAAAAATAAATTTAAGAAATTAATAGTTTAAGCAAATGACTAGCTGTGATTTATGTGTTAGTTATTTAATTAGATCAAAATTATTTTTAATTTGCGGTAAATAGAAATATCATATTATTTATCATAGTATTATATATTTTATATTCTACTAAACAAGTATAATACGACTGTGTTGTAATTAAACCACAGCCTACTTTGTAATTGTCACGATTTAAAATAAATATCATGATAATCATATAAATTGTCTAAATTATTAGTTATTATTTATTAATTAATATGAACATAGTTTACCGATGTCGGCCGGAATTTCATGGTGGTGGTAAAGATAATGAAAATATTATCTATGAGTGAATAAGTGATAGGCGGCGGTGAATTTTTTTCTAAAACCACAGAATCGATATAAAATAAAAACTACGAAATAGGATTTATTTATGTTTTCCGTTGTAAGTTAAAATATTTACCACCTATACATTATTTAGCACTTTTAGTTTTTACCCACTAAGAATGTCACCCGTTATTTTCTTAGCATTACTCATTAGTCAATAATCTAGCTTCCGAGTTTTGGGAGTTGAGACTGTTCATTGTTCAGACTTCAGACTGTTGAAGTGTTGACTGTTGAGAGGTTGTGACCATTCTTGACGGTTATTAATTATCAGTTATCAAACATGGTTAGATAGACAACAAATTAAACTACAGTCTTGTAGAGTCTTTGATTGTACTTAATCATGTAAATTGTTAACGTTATTTATTATTATCTCTCCATCTTATCCACATTATTATATATTTGTATATTATGGCAAAAATATATAAAAATAAACTAAAATAGTAAATACCAATTATTGTTAATAATTGATAGTTATTAGTTGGTATTTAATATTTAATATTTATTGATCAATGATCGAAGATCATTATGAATGTGTATATTTTTATTAATATAATCATAATCCAAATTGGTTGATAGTTAGTGCCTTAGTACTTTACTGTGATCTGCTTTTTTTTTTTAGTGTCACTGTCTTTTAATAACACCAACACAAAATAAATTACATGAGTACGTATACACATTGCCTAATGATGAGAACTGTTGTGCATAATATTGTTGATTTTTTGTACCTAAGCATTTATTGGAATTGGGAGTGATCGAATATCCGTCATCCGTGTCCCAACTGAATATTTAGTGTATTTTGTAGCGGAAGAAATTTTATTTTTTATAACTAAGGTAAATGATCTATTATTTAAAAACCATCTAAATTATAATGTTATTAAATTTTAAAATTTTAATTTTGGTTATTCAGATGGTCATAATGTATTAGGTATACAATAAAATTATTCATTCACTTAATTGTGAATTTAAATTTAAAAATACAATCTTTATGTTTTTAACAATAGTTTAATTTGTAATAGCATGCGTTATTACAATATAGGCAATCTACTTTAAAATATTTATATTTTTGTGGCTTTAACTAATATACAATTTAAATAACTATCTATTTTATAATAGTTTCTTATTAACATTTTGCTTATTTAAAAATTTATTTTTAATTAATAGCTGTATTATATTTAAATTTTAAATGTTTATCATCAAATATTAATATATTATTACTTATAACTTATAGGTTATAAGTTGTAACTAAGGTTTAAGACTTGTTGTACACAATTGTAAGAAATATGCACTTAAAATAACTGAAATATGTAACAAATTTTTTTTAATGGTAATTGCAAAAATTTAATTTATTAAATGTAGACAATTTGTTTTTATGTATTTTCCTTTGACATATTTACTTAAAACTAATTATGGTAAACAATGGTATATTTAAGAACTCTTAGGTATTTCCCTAGTTGTCCCGTTTGGTGATGCAACGACTAGTTTTATGAATAGGTATATTGATCGCCGCATTAAAATAAAAATAAATAATATTAACCTTTAAAATAAATTTACTTAACATAACATATAAAAATGTGTAAATATGCTATTAAAAACAATTAAATAGCCAAAATTTGTCAAATATGCATTTGATCTAGAAAACAGCTAAATATGCAAAAATATACAATCAAAATTTTTGTATTTCAATCTATTAAGTTTTAAAACAAATTTTTATCTTACTTAGATTATTCTAAAGTCATTGTTAAAGAACATACAAATACAAAAATTCCCAAACCCTATTGATAACTTATGAGAATTTGGAAGCTTAGTAAATTTATGAGGTAGTAGGTACAATTATTTTGTTAATGTATTATACATTTTAGATATCGTTAATATTAAATTAGGCAAATAAATTAATTTAATGTGTTTCAAATACATTTTTCAATTTTTTATTATTGACGTTTTGTTACGGATTTATTTTTTATTTAAAAAAAATAATTTGAGTATTTGAATTTCTTTTAATTTTGAATAGTTTTAAAATACTACCTGTCCACACAAATTATTTTTGTCTTATTGGTATTCCGAATAAACAACTAAACTGAGAATATTATTTATTGTATCTCAAAGGTTTTGTTGTATTTTAATTTTAAAGTGAATTAAGATTATTTTAAAATTTAATATTGCCCATAACTGTCTTTAATTAAATTTATAAAAAAAAAACCTATGATTTTTACTAAATAATAATCTTACTTTAAAATTGGATAATAGGCCAATTTCTTCTTATATTTAAGTATCTAATATAGTACAGTTCAATGGATATTTTATTTTAAATAATTTGTGATTTACCTAACAAGAATAAACTTGCATTTGGTTAGATTTAATGTTAGGGTTAACAAACATTGTTATAAAATAACACGATTTAATAAAAATGGCTAATAAATAATAATGAACCTCTTAAGTATATAATAGATACCAAAATTAGTTGACAATTTGACATTTTAGTTTTTAAAAAATAACAGTGTGAACAATTTATCGGACAATATATTCTCGACTTATCTTAATATACTTTTTATTATACTGATGAATTAAATTTTTTTATGAGTAAATATTAATTTTAATTCTTTTTCTAATTTTTACTTGATTCAATAAAATTATATAATTAATCATCAACTAATTACATAATTTAATTGTTTTTTACTGACTTATAGTAATAATATTTGTAATTAAATGATAAATGAATAATTTTATGTTAATATTAGTTAATAAAAATTTATATTGTAGTGTTATATATAATATAAATTAAAAGTAAAATTTTATAAAGTTATTTATAATTAATGGTTTGATTTTTAGTTAGCAGTAGTTGAAATTTAATTTTTCTGTTAATGTATGTGCAAATAATTTTGATATATTTTCCACCAGTGAGACCTTAAGTAAAATTTTTTCATAAAATTACGTTGTATCTTTATAAAATAAATATTAGGTAATACTAACACTATAATATTTTATTTACTATTATTAACTTAATAACATTTAAATTAGATAAATCACTAATTGCTGTTAGTAAATATTTCAATAGTATCATAATTGAGTATTTTAAAAGGGGTCAACATGTTTAACTATTAAATAATTATTATAAGAAGTCACTGATTTTAAATTTCAAATATATTTATATAATATTTATTTGAGTTTTATTTACAACATGAAGTATAAAATAACATTTTATTTTATTCAGGTTATAACCATTCATTATGACGAAAAATAAAAAAGAAGACTATACACTTAAGTATAAATGGTTAGAAAATGATTTGTCAAAATCATCAATTTTAACATCTGTAAGTTGTTTTGACGATTATAGACGTATACCACTTTATCCCACATTAGAAGATATTACCAATGGTCCACCTTTATTGAGTGCAAATTGTGTTGATCGTCCATATAAAAATTGTGATGAATACCTAAGCAACTTTTTCCGTCTCATGCGAGAAGATTTTATTTCAGTTATTCGAGATACTTTAAAAACTATAAATGCTAATAAAAGTGTGCCTGAACGAGAAATAGACAGAATGTGGTACTATGCTAATGTTAAAATTACAAAGAAAATAAATTCATCTGTAACTATGTATTTACAGTTTGATACACCTAATCAAGCTCAGAATTTTAACTATGAAGATAGTAAACGATTTAAAAATGGTGCTTTGTTATTACTTTCAAAAGATTTATTTACTACATTTAGTTTAGGAATTGTTACTGATACATTAAAGTTAAATAAAGGCATAGTTGGTGTTGATGTTGTTGATTTTGAGGAAGTATACAAATGGAGCTCGATTGATTTATTAGAGCCCCAAGTTTTTTATGAACCTTACAGATATGTTTTGGGAGTATTTCAAGACTTGTGTGAAACAAATTTCCCAATGAAGAATTATATTATTCATAGTATAAGAGAAATTTTATATCCTAGTTATTTAGCAGATAATTCTGTTTATACTATTAATGGGATTACATTTGATATTCTTCAAAATGACCAATGGCCATCAGCTGAAGTATTCAATATGGATATCAATCAATATGAAGCATTTAAAGGAGCTTTAACTAAAGAATTTGTGATGATTCAAGGACCACCTGGCACTGGTAAGACATACATTGGATTAGAAATTGTGAAGGTTATTATTGAAAATATGTATGATACAAAGAAACTCAAACATCCTATTTTGGTTGTGTGTATGACAAATCATGCCTTAGATCAATTTCTTGAGGGTATATGGAAAATAACAAGAAATATTTCAAGATTTGGGCGTGGTACTAAAAGTAATATTTTAGTAAACTATATTCCAAATATGAGTGTTGCTCGCAAGGATGAATGTGCCAACATATATGTGGATGCCAAACGAGACGTAAAAGCTTCAATACAAAAGGAAAATGAGCATCTATTTAATATAAAAGAAGTTGATCGCAATGAAGGTGTAGTTGATTTATCTTTACTTAAGCAAGTACTTAATGAAAATGGTTTTAATAAATGGTTTCAAGATTCATATGATTTACTTGCGTGGTTATTACATGACATTTCATTTGTGAATGGTATAAATCCTATAGAATTTATAAAAAAAGATAAGCTACTTTCTACTCGATTATCAAAATTAAATAATAATGAAGTTAATAAAAAAGTGTATTTCATAACTTTGAAAAGTATAAAATTGTGTTGTACCCAAATCCAATGTCAACTAAATGATATGAGTCGTAGTCTGAAAGATGACAATGTTTCTAAAAAAAAAGATTTAGAAAATACATTAAAAATAATGAAAACCATAGAGGATGACATAGTCAAACATTTAAAATTGTATAAATCTGGATCTTCTAAGAAATATAAAAATCAGAATAACCGTGATTTATTAGAAAAAAGAGATCGATGGTTATTATATTATAATTGGGTTCGTTTATATTTAACAAAAGAATATAATAATATTAAAGATATTAAAGATAATACTCGTCAATGTAGACGAGATATGAATAAATTTAAATCAATTGGATTTTTGAAACCAGTTCAAAATAAATATGTGATTGGTATGACAACAACTGCCGCTGCTAAAAATAGATATTTACTTAAAAATCTTAAATGCCCTGTTGGTAAATATAATTTATATTAAATTATATTAATTATATAAAAATATTTCTTATACAATTATGTATATATATATATTTATTTATTAGTTATAATTGAAGAAGCGGCAGAGGTTTTAGAACCTCACATTGTGGCATCATTGTCAGAATATTGTGAACATCTTATTCTTATTGGTAAGGTATTAAATTTGTGCTACAAAAATAGAATATATTTTGTACATTTATAACATTTTTAATGATTCTATAAACTATTAAGACTTTATTATACCTAATAATAATTTTGTGAATTAATGACATTTTTAAGTTTGCTTGTATTGTAGGAAGATGATTGAATACTGAAGTTTCCAAAAATATTATTAATTTTGTATTATATTAGGCGATCATAAACAGTTGCGTCCTCAAACAGCTAATCATATCATGGGCAAAAAATATCGACTTGACATTTCATTGTTTGAACGTATGGTAAATAATAAAATTCCATCATATGTATTAGCAGAACAACATCGCATGCGTCCAGAAATTGCAGGTTTAGTTGCACCAGCTATTTATCCACATTTAAGAAATCATGCATCTGTTATGGAACGGCCACATATTAAAGGAGTTGAAATGAATGTATTTTGTATGACTCACAATGTTCATGAAGAAAAAGTAGAATTTTGGGATTTAATTTTTAAAATAATTATTTAATGTGTCAATTTTATTAGAATTATGAATTATCCAGTTTCATTAATAGTGCGGAAGCAAAATATTTGGTTGCATTGGCAAATTATCTATTAAAACAAGGATATTATCCAGAAGATATTACTATTATGGCAATGTATAATGCTCAAGTTGTATACATTTCAAATGTAAAATAAAGCATACATCTATCATTGTATTTTCTATTTTTCAAAATATTGTTTTGTTTTAGTTGATTAAATCACCACCCTTTGAACATTTGGCAGACATTAGAGTTTCTTCAGTAGACGGCTATCAAGGTGAAGAAAATGAAATTGTTTTATTGTCATTAGTGCGTAGTAATAATAACAATAGTATTGGATTTCTGAAGACCGACAATAGAGTATGTGTTGCTTTATCTAGAGCTAGATTGGGATTTTATATTGCTGGTGATTTGAAATTACTTGCTAGAGCCAGTAAATTGTGGAATAATGTGAAAACATACTTATGTAATTTGAATGCATTAGGTAAGGATTCATTTATATTTATCTATTGTCATTAAATTATTTATTAATTCATTATATTAACCTAACCTTTTATAAAGCAATTAATTTTTAAATAAAAATAAATTGTACAATTAAACTATCTCAAATCGAATGTGTACTGAATACATAATTATTTTTATCATAAAATATTGTTTTTTATATTTTAATAAATAGGTGATTATTTTTTATGTTTATAATATAGGCCCAAAACTATTGTTGAAGTGTCAAATTCATAACAAAGTTATAGGAAGTGCATCAAATGATTTTGATTTCCAAAGGCTCACTGA
This sequence comes from Melanaphis sacchari, assembly GCF_002803265.2. NCBI lineage: Eukaryota > Metazoa > Arthropoda > Insecta > Hemiptera > Aphididae > Melanaphis > Melanaphis sacchari. Next base: position 452,463 of record NW_020270395.1, on the reverse strand, counting down.
ATGTAAATTGAAATGTAATGTTAAACTTTCTTGTGGGCATTTATGTATTAATTTATGTCATATTGAAGATAGTGGTCATTTAATGGTTAAATGTTCTAATGTCTGTAATAGGTAAGAATTTTTAATTATTGAGTAATAAGACTTAAATAAAATTCATATATGTTGTGTTTAGAAAATGCTCTAGAAATCATAAATGTCATAAAATGTGTTATGAAGACTGTTCATGTCAAGTGTTAATTAGTCAAATTAGTGATTGTGGCCATATTGTTAAAGGAAAGTGTTGTGACATAGAAAACATAAAGTGTGATGTTAAGGTTTATTTTTTTTTATTCCAAGTCCATTTAACATTTAATTTATCATTTTTTTAAATTTTTGATAATTGTTTATGTTCTAGGTACAAAAAACATTAAGTTGTGGGCATATACTCGAGAAAAAATGCTTTGAACAATTAAATTGTAATCAAATATGTAACAAACCCAACTCAAATTGTTTATTTAGGCATTTATGCAAACAATTATGTGGTGTTAATTGTGGTTCATGTACACATCTGATTCCTATAATAATGAAATGTGGACATATTTCAGAATTCTCTTGTTCTCAAGAACCAGACACAGTAGAATGTTTAGAATGCAAGGTAAAATTAAAATAAATACAATCATGTCATATTCATCTAGTTTTAATCATAACTCATAAATAATGATCATATAGAATTATATGAACAGTTTTGTAGAAAATACTAAATTGTGTATAATGCTAACTAAAATTAATAATAATTAATAATGTTTTAACATGTTGTTTTCATTTTTTATTTCAAAATTAGTTAACAATCTAGTATCATTTTTATTAACATATCTTTCTGAACAATTAAATGAAAATAATTTATGCAATAACTTATATATATTATTATGAAGCATTGTTTAACTATCATTGATATACCTGTAGGCGTGCACAGACTTCTGAGTTAGGTGTGGCTAAATTCAATCTGACTACTTACCCTCCCCCCCCGTCATGGTCACACAAGAAAAAAATTATGCCTACGGGCAACTAGTATATCTTTAATTGTGTAAATATCTATGATTTTGATTTATTTTGTATGGCTATAATGCCTTATTACTTTCTTAGATATCAAGTACTCACCTACATATAAAAAAAAAGGGCTCAGGTGAGGCTAAAACCCAATCAGTCCTACCGTGTGTGCGCCTATGGATATACCTGATGATCATATATTTTGAATGTCAACAGTTGGTTTCAATCGACTAAATTGTGTTGTAATTAATAATTAAATATGTTTATGATTAGGGTTATCAGAAATTTATTATGTCAAGGAATGATGTAAACAGATTAGTTCCTGAAAAAAAGAATTCCGGTATTAAGGTCCTATAAAAATATTTGAAAAAGTAAGATTCATGAAACATATTGCTTCATGCTTAATCTTCTCCTAAGCGTATAGTATAAAATTATTGACCCTAGCAATTTATTAATTAATGTTTCTTTCAGCTAAATGCTTAAATCTATTAAGTTTCTTTATAAAAATACTTAAAAAACACCCTATATAATACCTTCATCTTCCATCTCTAAATATGTCACTAATTTAGAATTCTCAAGGTTTTACTATAAACCTATGTTTATATTTTTATAATGTGCTATTTTTGTGATACATTTTAATTTTTATTTTATTCAGGTGCATTAATATATAAACAAGGTAAAACATAAATGTGATTACAACCAAACAGCTTTTGTTAATTGATATATTTTTTAATTGAATAATTAAATTGTATAAAAATGAAATTTAAGAATTGTTATTTTGTAATTTTTTTTTATAATACTACCTGAATACTACCTGTGTGTACTACACAAGTTTTGTGACTACTATTTTAACTTATATTATATTTGAACTGTTTAAATAATATTATATTGTTTTAATTTTATTATTTTTATATTAATAAAGGTGATATTAATTGAAATAAAGGTCATGTCAATTATTAAACTGTTGATTAATTTTTATTATTGTAATTTGAAAAGTAATAAAATACTATTAGTTTATAGTAGAACCATAAAAACATTAAAACTACATTTTAAATTTCAAACATAAATATAACTACAGAGACTAGAAACATATTGAAAAGAGTTGGTTTAAAAACCAGAACCTTTCCAAAACTCTTATTTGAATATTTTAGAAATTAGAAAATCACTGGAACTTATTTGGAACCAATATATTTAGATGAAGGTTTTTAAAATTAATCTTAGATTTAATATAATTCCTTTATTTTTATTTATATCTGTAATTACTTCTAAAAATTGAACATATTTTGGTAATTTAATCATGTATTAGATAATATGTTATTACTTATTATTATTATTATTTATAGGTAATTACTAACTAATATTTTAAAATTATCATTAGAGTACCTGCAGAATTTAGATTTTAGGATCATGAAAAATATAACAAAAATGACCAATTATAAAATAGGAATTATTACCAAAAAACATTAAATTATTATTGTTACCATTATTATTAAATAATTGAAAATATTTTTAAGTAAACATTTTAAAGATTATTTTAAGGTAACCGAAAAATCAAGTTCATGATTAATTTTGGATTCTATTCAAGTTGGATATTAATCTACAATTAATATCCCAAAAACCAAAGAAAATATATTAAAAATATCTTTAGTAAAGCATGCTCTTAAAGTTAAAAATAGTACGTTTAAAATTCTATAGTTTATTTTTTGTTTTTATAATATTTAAGTCGTCAACTGTTGAACTGCTCTTCAGTACAGCACCTCGTCATTGAGCAAGATGTAATTATTAATGAGTTATAATGAGTATTAATGAGTATGATTGTACACAATGAGAAACGAATCTGAGCAAAGCGATCTAATTTTATGGTTACTAAGGTTAATAAAGAATTGTTTTTATGAATTATTATTTTTATTTAGCTATTAGTATTATTGTATTAACTATGATAGCTCAACAATTACAATATGATAATATTAATGTTTCGTAAAATTTTTTGTACTCAGCAGTTATTTTGAAAAGTACTGAAATATTTTTAGATCTAATTGGTTATTTAAACAACTACCCAACTCAAAGTAGAAAATCAAGTATTTTTTTTCTATAAAAAGTGTATTTAGATAAAAATAAAAAACACATTGCAAATTAAATACATTTATTACTCCGCTAAAATAATTTAAACAAAAATATATAATAAGGTACTTTTGAAAATCTGAACTCTTTTACTGTAATAAATATTATGTTAGTTGCGAGTAAGTTAATTTTACCTTTAAATTTGTTACCGTTCTTGCTGTTAATATTTCGCTATCTTTATTTCTATATTTTAATATTAACACTTGATAATATGAATGATTATGATTGGTTGGTTCAATATTATATTATTAACATTTCATCATACATTTTTTAGTTATTGATACTTTCTGTATTAGTTTACATAAATTTAGTTGATTTTTATTTTTACCTATGTTAATTTATTTTTTTCGCTTTTTAAATGAATTTATCTGTGGGTGTCTCGGTATTATATTTTTTTGGGAATACATAAACTGTGCTCAAAATGTTATCCATGTTAAAATGGTGTAACTAATGTAAACTGCTCCCAACCACTTAAGCTGTGCCCCGTTTGTAACACAAATTAAACTTATAACTTATTAAAGTCTCTATGATACAATGGCGTAATTTGGAATTGGTTCTGGGGTGGGATATAAGTTTATACTATCGTTCTAGTGGAGGTACGCCCCCCACACCCCCTTTGACAATTAAATATCATAGATCATAATATTATATTAATTTATTATTATAAATTAAATGAGGTAAATGATAAAATAATGGTTTTCAAAGACAATAAAGTAAACAATTAAATTAAATTTAATATATTTTTGATAAATTATTATAATATTAAATTAATTTTTTTTTTAGTTTTTTTTTGCTAAAATATCTAGTATGTGATCGGAGTTCAGCTCAATGTCTCGGTGCACGGATAATATTGTAAGTCCATTCAAGAATTCCTATTAAGTATTTAATTTAATAAAAGTTCATAATTATTATGTAATTTACAAAAATAATAATATTATCTGACCCATTGTGTTTCTTAGATAAGTTTTTACTCTTTTCAAAGTGGAAAACATACGCTTTGGTGAAGTGGACAGTGGTCGAGACTGGCAATATAAACCTATATAATGTTGATGGAAACTGTGCATTACTACTTAAGCATTCAATCTTAAAATGTAAAAATAGTAAAAGCCGTTGTTTGTAAAGTGCTTACTACAAACTTTGCTATAACGTGTAGGAATAAAATTTTCTCTTTTTATAGCTTTAACCCACATTTGCTTTTTCGCCTCATCAGAAGGAAATCTATTTTATAAAAATTATGTACTTAAATTATATTTTCATTAATTTAATAAATGTTTAAACATGCATTGTTAATTTTTAATTACTTGAAAAAATGCAATTTTCCTGGGCTGTTGGCTTTTCGACTACCACGACTAGAGCACAACACGTTATAACACAACACATCATAGGCATTTTTAACAAAATTTTATAATTTAGACTTTATAAATGTATAATATGATATAAATGTGATTAACCGTACAAATAAATTACACTTAAAACTTGCATGTGTAGTAAGCAAATATTTTGTGCGCTTAGTACAACATTTACAACAAGTATACTTACACAGATTTGTACAAGAGTTAACATATTATGTACAGTGATTTAACTCTTAGACTATTTTCTATGAAAAAGTATAAATAAATAACGAGTACTGAGAATAATAGGTTTATTGTATAAATAATATAATATATAGATAATAATATATTATATAATGTGTTAAAGAACAACATACTGGTTTTAACAAATAATTCCTTTATTGTTTAAAATTTTAAATCATATATTTAAAGAATTAAATTTTACATAAATATTATATTCAAAAAATATATTTTTGAAAATATACAATCATAATTTATTGTGACAAAAATGAATATAATGAATATCAATGGACAGACAAAAAAAATAAAATTACATTTCAAATATTTTAAACTGAAATTCGAATAAAACGGCTATAGAATACGACGAATCAGCATTAAAAGATTTTGACGAGATTATTGAAAAAAATAATGAAGTAGAATAACAAGGATTACTAAATGTAGAAATCGCGGATAAAAATTATAGCAAACTTTTGTTAGTCCTTGCTAAAAGGTTCCCCAAAATAGTATATGATGCCATAAGACAAAATACTTCAAAAGAAAAATCTTATACAAATAATACAATCATCAAACATTTAAACGAGATTGGTAATGGTACTATTGATAATAGCCTTGGTAAAGGTAATACTAACAGTAATATCACAATTAATATTATTAACAAATATTATAATAATAGTTCTACGAATGATAAAATCCATCCTAAAAAAGGACCATAACAATCGCTGCTCATAAGTCACACTGTCCAGTGAGTTGCCGGTAGATCTCCTGAACCCAACAAGCACCGCCAATCCACGTCAATAGTATGTTCTGGATCCCCCGCAAAACCGGCGAATCTGGCTATCCTGCTCAGCATATAGCTTTATGCTATCACGTTCATATACCCGGGCATGCTCGGCCCAGCCCCTCCCCTCCCCTCTCATCCATGTCTATGTTCGATCTAAAAAAAAAATACGTTTCAATATTATTTTCAGTTATAAATTACTGGAAAAACATTATAATATTATATACTTACGTCGATTATACAAGAATCCATTTACTTGGAACAAAATACAATATCAAAAAATGAATTATACAATGGTAATGTTTTTAAATATTTGTTTCGCCTTAAACATAGCCAAGTGTTGTTATTAGATTTTGTTTGTTATTAGCCAGTTACGTATATTAAAAATAAAATAAATAATAATAATATACGACATTTATTTATAAGTATAACCGATATTCGAGGCGGCCGTGTTGCCTATACGAGGCTTTCGATTGGCATTTGCAATAATCATCGACTAACGGTTCACAGGTATATAGTGACTATAAGATTATATAATTATGCCACTCTCTCGTTATCTAAAATATAATATCCGATAATGAAATTCAATTATGTACACGAGTACATGACATACCACAAGGCACAACCTGAAATCATGATGTTTTAGATTTCAAAATCTAGACTTGTGTTTACGGGAATTTAATTATAGTTTTCTAAAAAAAAAAGCCTCTGGGGGGATATATCCCCATATCTCCCCCCATAATTACGCCACTACTATGATAGTGCATTTTTTAAATTAAATTATAGACATTTTATTTTCGTCTAGACTCTAAAAATACCAACACGTTATTAAATAACAATTACTTCTAAAAAAAAAAACTCTAATTGATGAATATGTAACAACAATATGTTATTATTCGTAATATTTGTAATTATTTTATTTTTTAAAATTATTTATTTTTTTTAATTCTTAATAATGAATCAAGTATACATTAAAGATAAATTTGCAAAAATATAACTATTTATTTTTAAAAATACACGTACGTGCGATCCTCAACTAATTTCTTATAATCATTATTTATGTTCAATATTTATGTATTGTTATTCGAAATAGAAAAAAAGGTTTGGACTTCTATGTTCTGCTGTTTCACCAACTACAACCTAAATTTATGATAATTTTTTTTTCTTCTTAAAACGTGTATTTGACTGCCACTACAATTGTAGATAAATACAATATTTTTCATCAACTGTTATTACAACAATTAAAATAAATCGAAACACATACATTTTAGGTACATAGTCACTACTCACTAAGTAAGTACCTACACTTGCTGTATATTATATATTATATACTCACTTATCACTCTATTTTATACCAGGTATTATAATATATATTAAGTACCTACGTTTTAATGTGTGTTTTAACGTCCGAACGGTAGTGTTTAATTAATCTCGTTGTCTGATTTCAGTGTACCTACCTACCAACGTTATTGCTCTCTATAAAGTAGAAGTTTAACGTATAGGGGCCCACGCCCCGCGTCCAAACAACACATAATTGCGTGCAAACATTATTTGTTATCCTTTGCTTACGTAAGTTTCTATGCTCGACGTTCGTGCGCGAATTACTAATAAATTATTATGTACCCTTTGAAACCGCGGATATTATTCACATTATGCATAATTAAATTGCGAAATGTTTCATGCGCGAGAATTACTGGAAACAAGGTAAGACTGACGACTATAATAATAATATCTATAGAGCTATTACCCGCGGCAGACTCGAACAATAATTACAAAATTGGAAATTTAATATTACCGTAGGCAATAAAAGTCAAGTATGGAAAATCTATTACACAAATTAGTCAGAATATAAAAACTGTATATTAATTGGCTTATGTAAATTATCTTTACTTAAACGTGTTCTGATGTTTAACCTCCAAATATTAATCAGAACTCCATGGTTTTTTATACAAACTATTTGTCGGCTATTATAGGTAGATACAATATGTCAAGTGAAAATCTTCGGGTCTTATACCTACAGTAACGCAAATTGTGTGTACATTTAACGTAAGTAAACGTTTTAACAACAATTATATGCAAGTATAAAAATAAACTGTATGAATCTAATTTATATTGTATTTTTGTAGTCCTTAGGTTGTAAAGAAGACAGGATAGAGTGAGATTAGATTGAGTATGATGCGTGTGAATACTGTGAACAGATAAATGTATTTAATAATAAAATCAAGTATACATATACTCATATCATTACCTGCGTAGATAAGTAAATTTAAGTTTATCTTAATCGTATTAACTGTTTATGTAGGTATTAATATTTTCCATTTGGAAATTTGATTATTATTTTTAGAGTCTAATTGTAAAATTGCATGTACCTACAGCTAGTGGCGTATTTTGAATGTTTTTTGGGGGAGTGTCCAGACAATTTAAGTATAAACTTTTTGTTAATTGGTTGTAATATATCTCTGTTTTAAATCTAATACCTACCACTAAGCTCATAATATACTCATCAAATATTGTAATGAAATATTTTTTATTTATTTAATTAAAAGTAGAAATTTTTTTGTAATTTAAATCAAACAGGTATAAAATACCTACTGTAAACATAATTTTAATTAAAAAATAAAAGCAAATAATAATATGTTTTGAAATAAATATATATATAGATATTTAAGATCCAATGTATTTATATATTAAAAAAAAAAACATCATTGTAATTAATATCTAAATATATACAAATTTCCGCTGGAAAAACAAGTAACACAGACACATGAAAGCACGGAGCCGCAAGATAAAAATATAAATTGTATGTCTACTGTAATAGGATAATAATATAAAATTATTATACATTATTATTACACATTTGTTACCATAATCGGTCACAATAATTTACTAATTATTACTATATATTTTGTTTGTTATATTTGATACCAGTAGTGATATAAGAATAATAGTTTTATAAATAATTAAAAATATAATAGGATAATAAGTACATTTTTTGAAACTAAATTTATTTTTTTCCGAATTAGTTTATGACTTGATATAATATTAAATTAGTTCATAATGAATTATGTATTATTGTTTGCCAAATTCCTTACAAAATTTATCAAAATTAAATACTTATTGAATTTTTTTTTTTTGGTTTGGGGGGTGTCTAGACACCGTAGACACCCCCTCCCCAAAATACGCCACTGCCTACAGCAAAGATGCAACTTGGGTAGCGGTGGTTTATTTTTGAGTGGGCAAAGGAGATTACTAAAATATTCGTATAGTTATTAGTTATTACCTACTTCGAACATATATATTGAGGTAATGAGTTACGAACAATGTTTTTTTTTTTTAATGATGAAAAAGTTAAGATCGAGTTTGATATCAGATTATGTCATTCTTGATAATATGTAGGTACTTATTCTAAGAAATGTATTAATAAATTACATAATTTATTGAAAATATATAGTTGATATACAGAAAATGTGTTGTATCTATGCAAATAAAATTGAAATTTTTTGATTATGCAAAGAAAAATCAAAATTAAATAAAATTCAAGTTTCAAAATACTGCACTTTGACAAATACTAACATGCCTCTCCCACCTAACTCCGCACAATGGATAATAATTAATAGTATAATCATTTTGTTATGAAAACTAAATTGAAGAAGGAGCCCATATCTTTTATTTTATAGGTGACTTAAATATTGTAATAAAATATGAATCAATATCATAAGTAATCCCTAAATCTTTATGATCAATAAATAATTGAGATTAGATAGACTGCGTATGTGTACAGTGTAACGCAGAATTTTATACTGCTATTTATTTTAGATTAAATTTAATGATTTATGACTATGGTATAATATTCATATTAGCCGAGAAGACAGGGAATACATTTATAATTCATATTAATTATAAAGACATTGTAAATTGTAATACTCATCTTAAAATCTAAATCTTGATTATCTTTTTAAAAAAATTACGTATTATTACAGTTTATTTATAATAATACCATTGATTATAGAATATATAATAAGTATAATAAGTATGTTCTATAATCAATGATAATACGTAGATATGGGTTTATGAGCTCTTTATTAGTCGCATAGAGTGCGCGACTAGTTTCGTAATTTTTTAAAATGAGATATTATTTTTATTAATTGTTGGGTACACGATAAGTTTTATCAGTGTAGATTTAAGATAAATCTGTCCATATTTCACTGGAACATTAAACTAATAAATTTAATACATTTTAAATGTATACTACTCGATCATTTATAGTAATGATCTTATCTATACCTATCGGATATCATAATCTTGGTGTAACGTTGTAGCCAGATATTAATTATTCAAACGTTGTCTATCTTTGGTATAGACGTGTGTGCAATGACAGATTACCTAACGAGTGGATTTTGATGTTAATAATATTAGACAAGATTCTTTTTGGTAAACCGAATACAATTTAATGTATATTGAAATAAAATATTAATATGGTATATATTTTAGGTACCTGACCGATTACCTGGTAGCACAGAGAAAACGATGAAATGAGACAAAGCAGGGACAAATGCACCTAAAACAAAATTTTTTTTTATGGTCAGTAATAAAATTCTCAGGTATGAAAATATTATTGTTCAATCTAATCCATCCACATCGACAAAAACAATCTACACACAAAAATGCTTAACAATTAAAAACTTATTTATTGATTAATTAATTACTGGTTTAAGTGACTGGTTATAATATATTTTATAATAGTATCGGGAATTTTACAAACAATTATTATTATTACGGACATTTGATCACACAAGTATGAATTTGAGCGATAGACGAAAATAAGTTTTCATTATCGTTGGTATTTATCAGCCCAATTGTTTTATTGCACAATATATACTGTACTACCTATATAGGATAACACATTGATGATATAGCCGTTACTTATATCTTTTTGTTTAGTATTAGTTTGAGTTGTTTGACATCACAATATGGATTGTTTTAAGCATTTAAGCAAGCTATTGGTGAAAAAGGTAAACCGTTGTTACTTCTCGATGATTTTAAGTTTCAAAAATGTATACTAAATCAAATAATGGAATTAAGTGGAGGTGTGTAGTTAAATTGTGTCCTTAAAATATATTATCTGATGGAAGTGAAACGGTGCTTTTAAAATCTAACTATAATCGATGTCTATATTAATTTATTTTATAATTATAACTAATAAGTATTTTAAAATATTTTGAGTGCAATTATTGGTCTATCGACCCTAAAATGTACAAAGCGTAATTGGTATGTAAAATGTTAATTTTAAGGACAATTGTAAACTCCCGTTCTGCATCCGTATATTATGTAATAGCCAATAGGTATTCCGTGATAATACGGAAGAAATGTGAGATGACGCGCGTCTGGGATATTATTATAATAAAATATAAATACTGTAACGGTGTTTCATGCCAGTGCACATCCAATATTTTCCTGTATCTCTGTAAATACTAACTTTTTATTACATACATGTACTTGAATATGTAAAAACCACTGACTCGAGATTGATTTTGGTATGAATAAAACAAGAGTATTTTAATATGATGTTAGAATAGAAAATATAATATTATTATTTTCTTGTTATATTTATATTATTTAAACGTTTATAAAAGTGATCATTGATAAATTAGTAAATTATTAATACTTTTGTCGAATTTTATCTTTCTTTTCATACCTACGATTTGAAAATTTAATACAAAGTTCCTTAAGTTAACTAAAAAAACAGAACGTAATTCTACAAATATTTTTTACGGGTGTATAAAGTTTTAATTTCGATAAAATTAGATGTTCCCGAGTAATATAATCATTTATAATCATTTCTCATCGAACGATTTTACTGTTTATTTGTAAGTTGTAACTTAAAAACAGATATCTATAATAATACTAGTAAATTTCGCTAACTGTTTATACTTGAATTTTCTATACATGGTATGATTTTAAAATGGTTTTTTTTGAACTATTTATAGGCATTTGAGAATTTTTTTAATTGTTTTTTATAATTATCGGTAGCAATTTTTCAGCTTTGTCTAAAAGGCTTAACAATTTAATTCAAGGTTCAATATAAGCGTTTAATATACTGGAACCAAAATATCTAAAAAATACATAAACATAGCTAGATTTTTGCACACCTCCTGATGTATATTTTTATCTCGTGAATGGATTTGGGGATCATCATTAAATTGGACTAGAACGGATACAATAGGTTACTGGGGGCCTGGGGATTGTTGTGTTGTGTATTATGGTACGTGATGTATATCAGATGAACTTAGACTCACGCGTGTGTGTCTAGAGCAAAAGGCTGGGCGCGATAACAAGTTTTGCGTAGTAGCAGCGGCGGCAGCTTTTGGTATTCCGGATGCGGCTCGGGCGTCAGACGTGACGGGTCATCTTCGCTCATGACGATGGGAAATATAGAGAGTTCGTCGAAATTGGATAAAGAATACCCCGTGACTGTAACATTGTGTGAAAAAAAGAAGAGAAAAAATAGTGCGATATATAAACCTGCGCCCGTTTGTGTGTGTGTGCGGTGTACGAGATTGAGTAACCATAAAGTCGTGCGTATAGATATCATATATTATATACATACATACGGTCACCGGGTCACCATGGCTACGACAGAGCGACCTTTATTTTTTGTCTTATTATATTGTGCGAGAAAGTCTTTCTCCTTTGAGTGTGATCGCGTATCCCGAAGGACAAATTAAAAATATCTGTTTACCGCATTATACTATTGCAGGCTAATGCAGTTACATCCCCGTCTGTCGGGTTTCAATAAAAAACATACTTTCGTATTGCTGTCGCGCCATGTATCCAATGCCGGATTTAATGCGGGGGTGTATATTGCATCAGTGACTTAAAGCTTGAGATTTTACTTTTAAAGAGCCTTTGATTTAGGTCCTAGATTTTATTTTTTTAGATATGTGTTAATAAAATAAAAATAAAAATTTACGCTTAGATAGAGTCAATATTATTGTTGTCTTGTTTTATATTCTATAAATATTTTGTCTGTGCCAATAATAGTCAATAATATAGTAAACATGAACTATACAGCTACAGAGTAATAACGATTTTTAATACTTAAGCTGATAAAATAGGTGTGTTGTGTCTTATTAATTTTGTCATTTTATTGTTTTTTTCTTTAAATTATTTTAAGAATAAAACCTTAAATTTAATATATATTTTAGTACTTTATATGTATATATAATGATCATGAGTTATGTATGTGAGTGGCGTAACGATGTATATTGTATAGTGTAAGATTTAGCATTATGTATATGATTGAAATTTGTCTTAGTGGTTTTAATAATTATTCTGTAAAAATAAATTATAGTAGGTTACTAATATTTGTTGAAAAATGAGCCGTAATCTGAACATTATTAAGTTAGTTGATAGTTTGCAAATTATCGTTTTACTAAGTATATGCGAATAAGAAAAATTATTCATTTATAATGAACAATGAAAGTAAAAAAAAGGATTAAGTAGGTAACCGCTTTGTTATACAGTAGGTGTCGAGTGTATCTCGTCATTGAAGAGTAAGTCATTGTTGGTTATGTATGTGTTAAATTAGTTAATGTTCTAGTGGTTTATAGTTGTTTGTGGGAATACGAAAGCGCCCTTAAGCACATATTATAAATAAATTATTTCGTAATCAAGTTACGATTTTTATTGTTGTTTATATTTATTAATATCTTAGTTAATCAATTATTTTTATCAGACATTTTTTTTTCTATAACTTTGATTTTATTTTAATTTATATAAATACAGTCATTTAATTTAAATATAAATATTTTAATAACACCCGTTAACCCCCTTAAAAATTCTTAGAACTATTATTACTGTTATAAGTAAATTTATAAAAAATTTCATCTAAATTGTAATCTTAACTATTAACTCAAAGTGTATATAAATTATAAAATACTTTATTATCAGTTTTCACTATAGATATCTGCCAACCACAAAATTTTAACTGTACCACTCTTGTGCTGATATTTATTAAGATTCAGGGCTAGGAATATGATGATTTTGAATATCAGTTGAAATCAGTTATTATGACATCATTAACATGCATAACTGTTTTTTGTAGCAGTATGAACAGGAATTTATAAAAAAATGTACGATTGTTACGATGGTTTTACACTATAAATTATATAATGCGCTAAGTATAAAATTATTTATTGACAATTCGATTGTCTCCTTTAAACTTCGGAAAACGGTGAATAATTAAAACCATAATACGGTTTGTAGTTTCATGTTGTACATCGTACGTGTGAGGAATCATATTAAATTTGATACGTATAAATATATAACAAGCTTTTACAATAACTTTAAAAAATAAATTAATGTTAATAAGTGTTATTTTTTGTTATTTATTATTCGTTAAAATGTATTTACAATCTGTTATTTTTAAAATAATAGATGAGTAAGTTGAAAATTACAAGTATACGTCATAATTTGCAATATATGATTAATCTGTGGAGAAAATTGTTCACTAACAACTGCATCTCAGAATATTTTTATTTATTTATTTTATATTAATAATTGATTTATAAAACAAAATAACCTCTCTGCGTCTTCTGGCGATTGCATGTGGTAATGGTAATTTAAACATTTTAAACCTTTAAACATGCTTCAGAAAAATGACTGAAACTACATGACAAGAAATGCATTACATTAACGTCCTGAACATTTCAACTAGTAACACCACATTAGTTACTACAAACGATTTCATACTAAACTGTGTTTTCGTGATAACCTCTTTAATACCCCGTAAGTCATTTATGACCATTTTAAAGAATCATATCTACTCTTATGTGTAGACTTCAAAGAAAATGACCAAGGGATGCTTTATTATTCAAATAATTTAAATATATATAAATAAAAAATAAAATTGAGCTGCTGTTAGCAAATTGTAATTAGGCATTTTTTGTATAAATTTTAAAATTTTTAATAACAATAAAAAGAAATATAAATTTAAATATATATATAATTTAAATACTTAGTAAAGCACGATTTAAAAATGCACTTATGATATATTGCAGATTAATGCTAATGAACCGAGTGAATTATTTTTCACGTACCTTTCCATCAGTTATGTACTTACGATCAAAAATAGAAATAATTAATGTTCGACATATCTTGTATTATTGCAGTATTTTTTTTCATTGGCCGTATAATATTTTAGGTGAGTTATTACTTATTAATACTATAACTTCAAATTTATTTATAAATGACCCGCGTTTTGAACATTATTAAGTTGGATGGAAGTTAGTCTATTGCTGCTCTTTAATTTAAAAACTAAAACTAATAAAAAATTTCAAAGCTCTATAAATAGGACTGACAAGGTCAGTATATTTTGAAAATTATAAAAAAAACTGAATAATTACGTATATAAATACACGAATAAATAAAGAACTAACAGTGCATTTTCAGTTTAAAATAAGTTATTTATAATTTAATAAGAAATATTTATTTTAATATTTTGGTTTTAATTCTTAAATAATAATAATAATAAGATCTGATGATAATGTTTTTAATTAAAAATTAATTTTAAAACGTTTTACTTAAAAGTAAATGCATAGCGATGAAATTGATTGCTTATTCATATTTAAAAATTATATTAAATAATAAATTTTTGAAAAGATAATAATATAAAATATTTGGAAATGTGACCTTTTCAAAAACTATTTGACAATTTTTTTTTTTAAATCATTGTTTTAAGATAGTTTATTAACTATATATCTTAAATTTTCTTTTGGGAATTCAAGTAATTTAAAAAAAGATATCTAAACTTATCGAAGATGAAACTGTTCTATTCACTTATTGAGATCGACAATTGTAAGAAACAATTATGGTAGTAATAGCTAGTACGTCTTTTTAACTCGATTCTCGCAAGTTAAGTGGATAAGAAATATGTTGAGTATCTATTCCATATGTGTACTCGTTAATAAAATTTAAGTTTTTAAAATATTTTTTTCGTAATTTAAACAATACATGCTAATTTTATTTTATTTTTATATTTGAGACAAATTGAAATCTGCCCTTTATTTCTTGTATGTGTCTCATTATTACAATTTTGTAAAGACTAAATAAACTATATATAATAACGTATAATATAATAGTATTATAAAGTATAATTAAAGTAGTAATACCTAATAAGCCTTTAAAGTATTATTATTTTTAAATTATTGGTATTTTTAGTAATGAATCTTAGAATATTGATAATTATACCTTATGGTACACGTAAAATTACGAATAAATTGAAGTGCAGAATGTACATTTTACAGTTTGAGTATAAAAAAAAATTAAATAAGGTTTAATCCAATTTCAAAATTATTTTATATATTAAATAAAAGGGGTAGAGGGGGAGTATGATTAGAAATTGTTTTTTCTTAACACCTAAAAGTTATTGAATGCAGATATTGAGCGGATTCTACAATTTAATACTTTTATATTTTATAAAACTGAGTTCAATAATCTTTTTCTTTTTGTCATATTATATCTATAATATTAGCTAACGAATAAACGTACATACATTTGCATACGTTACGTGTAAATAATGTCTGTTATCATAATATTATATTGATTGAATGCATTTTAAAATGTAATTAATATCATAAGTTATATTTACTTTGTAAATATTGAGAATATCTATTCAGCATATTTAATATTATTAATTTATATCGTAATTGTTTGAATTTTGTTGCTAATTAAACATAATATATTTTATTGGCAACTATTGCCATATTAAAATGGAAATTGACTATAGTATTGATAAATGCATAGTTTTAGGAGAAAAATGTATAACTTTACAGCGTAATACTATCAATAATTTGTGTTTAGAGTATAAGTGAATGATCGATCGGTTGCTTGAAACGATCATATTATTTATGTTTAGTTAAGAACCAAAAATATAGTTTTTTAAATTATCAATCAAATTTTATAATACGGCGGATAGTCTTTAATTTCATTTTTGAATTGCCTGTTAGAAAATGTTAATATAATTAAATTAAAATAAATAAAATAAAATTATAATTTTTGGTTATATTATATAGAACCAAACTGGAACATTTCGTATTGCATAATTGACCGGGCTCGGAATTTTGATAGTGGACAATTCCGTTTCAGAGAGATTTTAACAGGTGGAAGGGGTGGGACGACGACGAGCGGGTGATTAAATAGGAAATGGGGTAGGGTATTTCGGGGAAACATAAATCGCGCATTTGGTTTGTGACAAACGGTTGTTGTAAATGCAGCGATATATATAGGTACCCTCTCCGAAGATCATTTACTAATGCTAATTGATAGCGTTGGATTAGACCTGATCGATTGAAAGCGATTTGACAGATAGGAAGTTGAAGATTTGTAGATCTATTATGCCGGTTGATCTGCACCACTCTAATATATTTGCTTATGTATCTAATCGTGTGTGATGTAACAATGTTAGTTGTTACAAGTTGTAGCCATTTAGGTAGAATTCTTGTAACCGTCGTGCACAGTTTTGAAATAATCATTCAATGTGTAGCGTGTATGAGGCATTGTAATATAGTAATGCATTATGAGTTTAGCAGATACAGCGTGTTTGATATATATGTCATAATACCAAATAAACAATCTTCTTATTGGGTCCTAACACAATTGTAGCAATCAGTGTATATTATTATTGTTTTAGTTAATGAATATTAAAATATAATATCGGTTAAAAGGTTTTTAATTTTATAAAATACTTTTATAAGACATTGCTATTTTGATTTTAAAATGTTTTATCGGTACATGTCAGAAATCCATAAAGATGAAAAAGTTATTTATATGTTATTTTAGATAACTTATCTAGCTTCTAATGTATTTATACTAATACAATTTTTCATATGAATTACAGAAATATAGTTTTAGAACGATAATATTTTTTGACAAAATTCAAGTTGTTTTTGTTTTTATTCGTTTATTGTAGATACGTTAAACCATATTAAATTGATTACTGATTAAATTTATAAATAAATGGTTTATTTTGATTAAGTATATATTATTTGAAATTATGTTTATTATATAGAGTGATTCTTTAAATATGTTTATCATTTAACTCTATGTTTTTTTTAGTAATACATTTTATTCAACTACTGGTTTTGAAAACTATTATGTGTAGGTACCATATTTTTAAATGTTTAAATTTTCTATATACTTTATTGTTTTCTGTGTTGATACAAACTGCTTTATTTTTAATGAAAACCAATCTTTTTTTTCTACAAACTGTTTAGTAGATTTATTTTAAAATGTTGATAAATCTAAATAAAAATTTGAATGAGTAGTTTTTGAGTAATTAAAAAGATAACTATATTATCAATAAAGTCATCTGCTTAAAAAATGTTAATGTTTAAAAAATAGAAGTTATTATCGTCTCAGGATACTCCTTAATGGTATAAACAATTTAAGTAATTTAAAATTTGGAACTTAAGTAATAATTACAAATTCTAAGAATCAGAATTAAAAAAATAGAGTTATGTATGCTTGATGAATTATTGTGTATAAATATTTTAGATTGATGGTCTTATAGTTTTAGTTATTAGGTGCATTACTGTGTTACTTTTACAAGTGGCAAATGATTTATTGTATTATAAATATTTCATATAATCGATATATTGATAAATTTTCCATTTCATAATTTTTATTTTATACCATTACGTAATAGCTAATACATATTTTATTGACTTTAATTATTGTGCTATATATTTGTATTTTAAGTTGTATTTAATACAAATAGTTTAATAAATTGTAACCATAATTTTACAGTAACGTATAAACATTAAATCACGTATATTGCAGTTATAATTTATAATGGAAAGAATTATTGTAATGTTTGTTTTTATTTCAATCAACTTTACGCAACTGAAATACTTTGCTGAAACTGCAATTGAGTATTTTTTTGCTTGTTTGCCTTTTCAAAAAGTTTATATTCAAGATACATTTTTTGTAAAAAATTGTCCACATAGTAAACAATACATCATTATACTATAAATTATCAAAAATTATGTTTTGTTTTGATTTTAAGTAATATATTATAATAGTCAAGATTTATATTTTAATTTATTAGAGTGGATATTGAATGATTTTGTAGAAAGAGAGTTCATTTCGGATTGAGAGACGAGCGGTAAATAGTGACAAATCTTCTTTACTATATATTAACTTTTTATTTATTTTTTGGTTCAAAACTGATATACAGAACATTTAAAATGAATCATGGAAAAAGTTTGTATACAATTTCTCAATTTCTGCGAGACTAGAATTTATGTTCATATATTGTATATTGTTTACTGATTGAAAAAAAAATCACAAATCTACGTTGCTATAAGCCAACATACTAGTAAATGGTACAAAATCAAGAATGATATAAAAAATAGACTTTTTGTTGCAAGTATTCAAAATTCTTCTAGGAGATTAATAATTTTTAATCTTTTTTGTTTATATGTTTGATTAAGATCATCAAGTTTCGCAGAAAATGAAACATATCTCAAGTAAGTAATTTACTATAATGGTTTATATGTTGAGTATAGTTGGCTAATAATTATGATATTTTTTTTCAGGGCAAAACAATTGATAACGATACTTAACTAATAATTTATTATTATGTCTATTTTACTATGGTATTATACTTTGAGACGAATAATATAAATTATTTTAGTATAATTTAGGTATAACGAAATGCATTTATATAAATATACATTTTTTTTTACAATATTAAATGTCAAAATGAATACAGATTTATTTACTTAATTATTGTTTTAGACAATTTAAAAATATTTTTTACTAGTAGGTACAGACAATTCATTTCTCTATAATTCTTGTGGAATCAATTTCGATGTTGTTATATTCATTTATAAAATCTGAACGAGTTGATGTAAATTAATGTGTAGTTTAATAAATGTACCTATACATTTTTATTTTTATGAACAAATTACAAATATATAAATTTGTTTTAATATATACGAATTAAGTTTTTTTTTAACTAAAAATTATATTATTACTAGTTTAAAATTTAAGAGAAAATATTTATTATCAACTATTAATATTAAGTAGGTAAATACAATAAGTATATTATTTTGTTTTTTATTTATTAATGAAATCAAAAATTTAATAATTATAGTTACTATTAGTAATTTAAAGAACCATAGAATTTCAATTTATTCACTGTCTTGTGATCCGAAATTAATTTTTCTTTTATTAATAATAATATCGTCATTTTCTTTTGCTACTGTCTTTGTTTAACTTGACAGAATCTGAAATTCCGAAGTATTATCTTTTCATCACAAAGTTTTAATAAACCTTCAAAAGCGTCACTAGACTAAGGAAAGACACAGTGGATATAAATGCGGCAGTTCTTTCGATGGCGGCGGATGAACAACTTTCTACAGTATAATATATAGTATACAGGTCGGTGAAAAAAATCGGCGATAAGAATCTTTTGATTTTAATTAATACTCACTGATCCCTTTTATTTATTTCTGATATATATATATATTTAGAGAGAGAGGCAGTGGAGAGCGTATCACCGAGGGCATGAAAAGGCAAAAAGTGGGTTACACGTAAAACTGGTGATAGGATCCGCGATCCTTTGGAGATCCGGTGACCGGAACAAATCCTTTTGTCTGCAGTGTTCGTCCTATCAGAATAGATGTAAAGAACACACCTACTTGCCCATTCTATTTTCGATCTACTCGCATCAACAAGCTCGGACCCATCCAAATATTATTTATTATGGTAATCTAAACCCGGAGTTATAATTTCAGAGCGGTGGGAGCATGGTTAATCGGGGATTACATATTTCCCAACGGTTAGAATATATGTGTAGTAAAGATGAACAATTTAGAGACATTTTACTTTAACATAGAAACAAAATTAACGTGAGGAATATAAAGGGTTAGATCTTTTAATCCTTTAATAATTTTCATCAATAGTTATCTTGTTTAATGCCCATTGAAAATAGTCAAGTCGGTTGTTAGAAAAGTTTAAAAAAAATAATTTACAAAATGTTTACTAATATTATGATTAAATAGTAAAATATGTTCGATTAATAAATTTAATTAATTTTTATACAAACTTGAAAACACTTATAAATTAATAAACATTATTATAATTTTAGGTAGTTTAATACAACTTAGACGATGATAGTAGGAATAATACAAAGTTGTTATTATGTAAGTATTTGTTAAATTTCTTATGTAAAACAATAAATGTCTAGAACTTCATTTTTAATGAAAATATTGCTTAAGTCAAATTAAATAATGAAGCTGAATAGTGTTTAATAAATTTGTTGATAATATTATGCAAGAATGCAAGATTGTAAACACAGTTTTAAAATTAGAATATTCAAGTCTCACCACCGGCGCAAAACTATTTTAAAGGATGCCATTGCTTTGTTGAAATAGGCGAATTTATATGTATATGTAGGGTGTGGTTCAATTCCATAATTTATAATTATTAGTCTCCAAAATATTAGGCACACATACTCGTACTATTTTATAATAATGTTTCAAAATTTGTTATATAATTTATGAATTTTACTAGTTTTTGAAGACATTATAATTTGATATTCTTATGTTTTGTATTAAATTGGTTAAGAACGTGTTAAATAAAATTTATCGGAAGTTGTGATATTGATATGGACTAAACATTGCAAACTATAGCAAAGGTTATAGGTTGTGACTTGTGACACATCAGTGTATTACCAACATACTTTAATAGCCAATTTGATGTCTTTCATTTCCATTATTACTTTTTAACATATATAAGAGTACTTTTCATTAGTTTTATAGTTTTTACTTTGAGATCATATTTCAGACTTATACCCATTAATGTGCCACCGGCGAGACGCATGGCTCTTAGTTTTTTAGAAAACTGTGGTTAAAATCGATTTTATAAGTTATTAATATTAATTCAATGACAATATTCATGTATTGTAATAACTTCAAAATTAACAGCGTTATTAGAATTAAATCAACATTAATATTTCTATAGTTTAAAGTTTACTTTAGGTATATATTAACTATTATTTAGTTTCAAAAATTTCATAATATTAAAAATATTATTATTTCAACTATGTTAATTGTTAAAATGTATTTGATTGATTTAAAAATTTAATTTGAATAAAAAATTCGAGTGGTTGTTTTTCAAACAATTACCGTAACAATAATGAGCTTTTGTTAAAATCAATTCCAGCATTTTGACCTGCAGTGTTGTACGCGTTTAATATGAATATAAACTAGAATAAATATGGGTATTTTGTGGAACAGCGTGTCGTGAAACGCAGTGTACAAAGGACCAATAATTAATATATAAGCTCAAAGCCTTGTTCGCGGTCTATTTACGGTTAATGCTAAACATTCCGACGAACCACTTTTGGCGACGGCATAACAACGTTACCAGTACCACATATTCAAAAATTTTAAATTTTTTTTCTTATGAATAATCAGCATGCCTTTTTGTTAATGATGATTGTTTATGCGTAGGTATGGCATCGAATTGCGAATTCGTTTTCGTCTCGTATTTTTATTTGCACAGCCGCCTTTTAAAACATTAATGAAACGTTTGGTCATTTTTGGCACCATATTATAGAAACTTCACGGGTGACAATTATTCACATAAAATATCTATTATAGCTACGAAGGTATCAAGGTCGGTGTTTGAAAATCATGAAGTTTGTTAACCAAAAAAACGTACTAATATATTGAAAATATTCAAAACCGAACAGAATACATATTATTATTGTTGCAGTCATTTGTGAATTTGTGACGGTCGCACGGCTACTCGAAGATAAGACAAATTTAATATTGTAATGCCATGTTGCATTGGAAACCACACGCATTGACCGCACTTTATACCATTACTGCGTTTATTAATGCGAAATAATTCAATGCGCATTGGACTTTCAGTACATATGCGTATTGGAATCAAGTATGAAACCACATTTATCGATGATACGTGAGTTTATTTTTCAATTCGAGCTTAATAATTATATTATATCATATGTAAACTATAAACGTTTAATAATATTAATGCACTAATACCACAACTAAAATTGACATAATAAGTCTAATTATAGATTAGTATCTAGAAGTTACTACAAATAATATCATGCTTAAATAATTTTTACGGTACGTATTATATTATTATGTAAGTGTTACTGTGGTTATTGATATTATGTCTTTTTAAATATATTCTACATACTCCCTCTCCCCGCTTTTACCAATCGCATTATTTTTTAAAGCTTAAGCTCTTTCTCGATAAAATTTTCTATTTTTACGTGCATTAACACATGCCAATTGTTTGTGTTTTTCTTGTGGTATCGTGAAAAAATTGACAACTCATCTATTTTATCCGAATAGGATACGTACAATACGTCACAGGAATAATAAAATGATTAGAAACTACCTATATTTTATTTTTAAAATAAACTCGAACACACATTTTCTCTAAAATTACATAGTTAAATATTCATTTTAAACTTTTTAAAAATGTGTATGATAAATCCATAATAAATGGTCGCGGTCATCACATATATACATTTGAAGTTAGCATCTGGTGCGTGGGAACTGCTCTGCTGTACATATTAGGTGTCGAGTGGGTTATTTTATTTTAGGTCTGTTGAATTTGAATTCAATGATATATAATTTTATACGAAAAATGATTTTGAGCGGAAACAAGTGATAGTGTTTTTTTTGTTATATCTAGCTATTAAAATAATTTATTTTACTTTTACTATTATAGTAGATTGATATAATTTTTTTTTTTAAAAATATTGTATTTCTTAATTAATAAATTAACAACTTTTGAGGAGCTTTGTATTCAATTTAAAAACATTTCACTCGGAAAAAATAGTTTTTAATCGAATTTTAAAAAGTAATATTTTTATGCTTATTAATAATCGGTATATTTTGAAATTTTTATTGTATGTAAATAGAAAATAATAATATAAATATTTGATGAAAATTTCAAATATCTAGGGATATTAGTTTTTGAATTAAATTTTAAAAAAATAGTACTGAAATTTTTATATTTAACCACTCTAAAGTACAAGCTAGATCCAATTTGATATTTTAACCATTCCTATTTTCAAAAAATTTAGCATTTTATTGACAAATTATCGTGTACTAATCTATAAAAAAAAATAATAATAAAGTACATCATGGTAAAATCAATGTTCAATACCTTCAATGTTTTGCTGATATTCAAAAGTTATATTTTAATGATAGTTTACACATTTTCGATGTGAAAATAAAATTGTAAACTTTCACAAAATATATTAATATATATAATTACATTTTCTGTAATCGATTAGTTTATTTATAATATTTTATGGGATTTGTTAAAGACTGATATACAGAGGATTTTAACATAAATAAGTTAAATAAACATTAAGGTATACCTAATTTTAAAGCAGGTATTAGGAAATTAATCGTTTTCTATAGCACGAGATACTTGTCTCGATTGCTGTCTATTAGCATTTAAATGTAATGAAATAATATGGTTTAATATGAATTTATTCGTACTGTAGAGAATTTTTACTTTATAATTTAAATATTATCATGAATTACTTATAACTTACAAGTGTTTACCTATTTACACAAGGGTGGTTGATATTTTTCACATAATACCAATTTGCCGATGAATATTTATTTAGTTTTTTTTCTAATCTTACGATATTTGCGTATTTTGTATTGTAGTTAGTCAAAAAATTAAGTATATATTCTATTTAATTGTTTTATGTGTAAGGTTTCAAAATAATATTAATCATTTGTGTGTGTATGTGTTTTATATTTATTTAAAATTATTTTGTTTGTAATATTCAACTTCAGTTGTAAATTATAATGTGATTTAACTAGTAAATAAAATTTATCATGGATTAGTTTGGTGGTTATGTTTGAAAAAGTATTTTTCCCGATTTTGTCTACAATATTTTACTTAAGTTTTTAAAATAGCGTTTTATTTTTATGTATAATTATCTGTTATACTTAATTAAAATAACTCATAACTATGAACAGATTTGACATTTATGTACAGATATGCTAGTTATAATTATAGCCATTTAAATATACATTTAAAAGAATATTTAAAAAAATGTTTTATTTTTAGTATTAAAAATGAAATTTATATTATTAATCAACATCGTAAAAACGAGTTGTGTTGACATCATTTTTTTTATGGCTACCAGTGATCACGTATCTGTACTCTGCTCCTTGTATATTAGTAGCCCAATACGGGACAATTCAACTTTAATTGTTTATTTATTACAGACTATTATTTTTAAGATTTAATTTTATAAAAAAAGTTTCAAAATAGTTTATTTGAATCACTAGATATGGTTAATTATTTTAAGTTTTTGTATGTTGTAGTCTTTTGTGTAGTGATAAAAAGGATAAAAACTGGTTTTATGGATATTGTTACTTAAATACTTGTGTAAACTTTATAAAGTTACCCCATCATAACATTCATAACTAACAGGTAACTGAGAAGTAAGTGATGAAGTGATTGTAGCATAAGAAATATAATATTTATCTGGGATTTAACATGCGCTTTTCGATTCTTGACAAAGAAATAAAAGAACATTCAAAGGGGTTATAGTAGCAGAAAGAACGATGTTTTGACGACAAGTTTATATAAAAAATATTGTTATAGATATATGTATTATAATTGTTTATAATGTATAAAATTATATATACATACTACAGTTTATTTTGTGTTTTCCTACCAAAGGGTTTCTTTCAAAGAAAGAACCTGTCAAAAGCACAGTGCTTAGTGTAATATTAAAGGGAAAAAACCGTTTGTGGCGATTTATTGTAACACATTAGATTTTTGTACAAGTGAGTAAATAATGTACTTCACGAATGATAGCGATTAAAATCAATAATATTTTTCATTAATAAAATTTGTATTTGAACTTTTTTTAATAGATCAATAAATACATGTATTTACACATGGGAAAAATTTTTATTTTTAACACGAATTTATTTATATTTTTATTTTTATAATAATACTCAATTGAGATTTTTTTGCGTACGCATTTGAAGAGTGTTCAATACGTTTGTTGTTATTTTTTATGTTTTTCAAAATAAATTTCAAAAGCATATAGTCATAAAAGTGTTTAAATAATGACACTCAATTTATAAATATTTATATAATTACAGTTTAATTCAAAATGTGACATTTTTCGACTAGATAAATTAAAAAAGTAAAATTGTATTAATAATTATGAATATTATTATTTAATTTTATTTTACTAGGTATATTTATAATTTATATTCATTTTCGGGACGGTTGGAAATTAATATTAAGTGATATTAGACATAAAATATACATATAATATTTTTTGAAAACAATGCTAGATTATCAGATTAGATGAATAAACAGCAAATAGTTTGAGAGTTAAGTGCAGCAGTATTATGTTTAATGTGTATATATATAAAACATTGTAATTTTTGTTATATCTTCAAAAAAGCCTAATGGATGAAGAAATAATGAAATAATATATATTTAGAGAGCGAGAGAAAGAGAGACAGACAGACAGAGACATAAAGACATAGGGAAGATTAAAATGAGATATTTTAATATTTTTATCTTATAAGTATAAACATTAAACGTATATGCGAACATTTATTTAATATTTTAAAAAAACTTTGTTTTACGATTTAATGTGCTCCTCAAATGTCCAATAAGTGTTGCGACAATAAACGTCAAATGCGGTATACTGCGAAAAATTGTAAATGATTTAAAATTTTTTTGAAATAAAAATGATTTCCATTCTGGTAATTCATCATCTTAATATGCTTTTTGAAACCATCAACTCTATTTTTATATTGTGCTTGAAATATAATATTAACTTTTTCTTTTGGAGTACCATATGAGTTTTTTTTTGAAAGACACTCGTTTGGTACTTATACCAGTTATTTGCGTATATACAACAATGTACTGAATAAATAACGCATAACACTAATAATCACTACTGCCGTATTAGTATAATTTCCCGATTGTACATCGGATAAAACGACGGATTTCCGAAATAATCTCACAACTACACACGTTTAATATAATGCAGAACAGCTTATAGCGCTCTTGAAGTCATGGCCTAACCACCATAACCGTTAATTAGATAAAATTTATTTGTCAATGCGTTCGATAGCTGTCAGAATGGTAACTTGGTTTGGATGATGTGATGCGTGCAGTAACGACGGTATTTATATCTATATATATGTGTGTATATATTGTATATAGTTGTATATGAATGTAATTGTAGTGCTGTGCGTTTTGCCGTCGACAAAATCCACGCTCAAAACTACAGGCTTATAGAAATCGTGAATTATAATTAAAATGTATTATTTTGTTTAGAACAGGTATACAATCGCAAGAAGAGAGAAGAAAATAGAAATAAAAATACAAAGAGACTATCTACTCGTTTTGACCATCATTTGTGTATATTATTGTAGGCAATATAGTTGTCTTTATCTAGTAGAAAATGTGATTGCAGATGATTTTAGACTGAATTGTATTGAATATGCGTGGTAGACAACAAAAATCTCGGGATTTCATTTTAAATCAATTTGTTTTTTATTGTTTTGATTGATAAATGAAAAAATAATTTAAACAATTCGATTATAACTTTACTTACCAATTGTTATAAATAAATTCATTCATTGGTTAATTATTTTTTTTTAAGCTGACAATATTCTATAACAGTGAAACGTGATCTAACATTTCTTTTTATTTTAATTAAGAGTATTTTTTATTATTTTAATAAAAATAATGATTTAAGTAAAGTAAAGTAAGAGTATAAAATCATTTAATTATTACTACAATAAAATAATAAGCCAATAGTTTATTGAATATCATAAATTTATAAAAATCTTGATGAATAATACATCTTGTATTGAATTTTTACGCTTTGATATTTTATCATTAATATGAATATTGAATATGGTTTTGTGTTTATATTTTATCAATTATGTGGATATGTTTGAAATAATCAAAGTTTACAAGTAATTAATAAAAATGTTTAAGTTGTTCTGCTAATGTGTAAATGAGTATAAATTATAATTAATGCTCATATTTATATTAAGGTAAACTTTACATAAATTGTAAATATTTAAAGGAAAAAAAGAATTAATATACAATAAAAATGTCATTAAAATTAGTTTACAAATATACAATACAGTAGATATTTCTTTCTAGTAGGTTGGTATTTAAAATTTATCACATTTCTAACAACATGGGAAGTTTGCACCTTTTTTTTTAAATCATTTAAATGAGAGTAGTATCAAGGTGGTGCAGTAGATATGAAAGCATTTTTGTCGCGGGTCGTTTAAAATGAAAAACTAGCAAAAATACGAGGTGAAAAAAATATATATAAAATTACCATGCCCAGGTTATTAAAGTCTGACGGTATTTTTTGTACTTAGCCCCAGTCGACATTGTTTAATTTTAAGCTAAATCCTGACTTACATTTTTATTTTTCATATTTATTTTGTTAATGACTAGGTTATTTTCTTTACTAGATGATTAACAGAAAGGTGCTACCAAGTAAAATATATTAAATTATCTAGATTCTAATACGTTTAATATCATTGTTATACATAGTTTCCTAAAATGGTAAGTACCTAAGTTTTATGCAGTTAATTATGTAGTTCGGATTCATTCTACGGAAAAATTACTTTTGTTTTAATGTTTTTTAATTTTGAATATACTTGGAATAACCTTTGATTTATTTAAAAACTATTATGAAAGTATATATTACCCAAGTATCTATTTTTCTTTGTTGATCGCTATAAAAAAATGAAATAGTTTTTAGTTTATTATTATAAATTATAAAATAAATATTATTCATACTTTAAATGGTAGGAAAATATTTGTGATTTAAAATATTTTTAATATCCTATTAGTTATTAAAGTTTTAAAATGATTGAAGTATAAATTTTGTTGATAAAACTTTCATGGTTGTAAAATAATGTATACAGTGTTTTTCATAACAATTTTAAATATACATCATTATAACTACATTTACAGCTATCTTTTTCATAAGTATGTAATGTATATAGACCGTGTGTTAATTATAAAACAAAATGTTTACTTTGGATGTATGTAGGTACATGACGTGTAATTCTTGACTTACGAGTTGAACAATGTTAAGTATAAGTACTTACAATTAGGTAAATAGTCCTTTTTAACTCATTCTGCGTATAATGCCATGTATTCTTTTCATAGATAAGGACCTAAGTATATTTTATTCCCAATGCAAGATTTTTTACTGTAGTCTCTATTTAAAACTATTTTTAAGTCTTATAAAATTAAAATCACACAATACAATATTTATAATAAATTAATTTTTTTCTTAAATTAAAATAAAGTATTTATAAATATTTTCTTCGTTTTAAAATATAATATAAAAGATAAAAGTCCAATTAGCTTAGATTCTCAACCTTTTTTGAACAACAATATCCTAATTTAGATCCATAAAAATGGCGACACACTTCAATTAATGGAGTTTTTAAAAGTAAAAATTATAATCCTTAATTTTATAAATTGTTTTATTCATTAATATATTTATATGTTAGCATTTTACTAAAAAAAAAAAAAAAACAAAAATTTGAATTTTCTTAATTAAAATTTAAACAGTTCAAAGAAAGTATTATAAATAAAAAAAGTATTATAAAAAACAGTATTAACTTATAAATGAAATTAATTCGATGCTTGTGATTGGTGAACTGAATATAAGTCTTTGATTCGTGGACAAATGGTTGACAAACTTACGCGTAATTCACTTTCAATATCTTTCAGCGTAGACCTTTTTTTGGTTTTTGTTACTTTTAATGTAAAAAATACTAATTCACATGTGTATAAAGTTGAAAAAAAAGCAAAATTTGTAATGCTTTTTTGCTCACTCCGGGGTATTTGTTTTGCAAAGAAATTCAAAATGAATCATTTTGAGACTTATAAAATTTAGATTTTAAAGTTGTATTTGATGATATTTCTAATACATGTTCTTTTTCCGTAGTAGTTAAGTTTGAATTTTTAATATTTTCTTCTTCACATGGATCATATAATGAAGTAACTCACTGTATTTCAATCGCTGAAAGTAATGAAAAATAACTCTTTAAACTTCGAGAAAGTGTCTACAAATTTTCAAATATTATATTTTTCAATTTCATTTTTGATTAATACTTAAATACAATATTGATTCTTCGACTGAATACAATCATGAAAAGTTATCGTTTTTTTGTGGACGATTATCATGAATACATTTTTTTTTAAACATTCCATTTTATTACTTGTAGATATTTTATATTTTTTACGACCTTGCATACTAGAATTTAAGATATTTAGTTTTTGAAAAATATCCGTAAGGTAAGTTAATTTAGCACACCACATTTTATCATTAATTTTATTCGTATAATTATTTATGTTTTTAGATTAAAAAAAAAAAAAATTGTAATTGGTCTTGAAGTTCTAATATACAATTTAATATTTTACCTCTTTAAAACCATCGTATTTCAGTACGAAATATCAAATTAAAGTGTTTTTTACTGATATTTTTATATAATTTCTCAAATATTCTATGTTTTACTGGTCGTTTTTTTATTGTAGTTTACCATTTCATTCTTAATTCTACTCCATTTGAACTTTTTATCATTAGAGCTTCATGGTAT
Organism: Melanaphis sacchari; assembly: GCF_002803265.2. NCBI lineage: Eukaryota > Metazoa > Arthropoda > Insecta > Hemiptera > Aphididae > Melanaphis > Melanaphis sacchari. Next base: position 422,266 of record NW_020270395.1, on the reverse strand, counting down.
AAATAACAATGAATTATAACTAAATTATGGTTTTTTATTTTTTGCAAGAGTAAGAAATCCTTTAAATCAGTCTGTCTTTGTCGCTGCACTATTTGAGCAAATTGAAATGCAGTTCAACCATAGCATATTATTTTCTTCAGTAAAGTTATTAACAGTATTCAAAATATCGATTCCTGTTGTTGTAGTTTGTAATTTACAACAAAATAAAAGCTGTTCAATTATTGCATTTCCATTGACAAATGTTATGAAAGAAATTAGTTGAGATTTACCAGAACATCAGTTCTTTCATTAAGTTGTAAAGTAAACTCTTTATCTTTTTTAATATCTCATATACATTTTTTACAATATATTTTAACATAGTTAATATTCTTTGACGAACATTAAAATTTAACAATGATATGTTTGAAATTTGTTCAACTGCTTCTTGATCGAATATGATATTAACAATTTCTTTATAAGCTGTTAAAATCAATTCTTCTCCGATAATATATGGTTTTTCTTCTCTAAAATTAACTTGGAGATTTTAAAAAAACATAAAAGAAATTTATCAGACATTTTTAAACATTTTTCCATGAACGTTTATGTTTTTTTTTTGCGATGAAAATAGTCAGAACTTTTTTTACTAATATGGCTATGGTTTTATTCTAAATGTCTTTTTAATTTATTTGATACTATTGACTTGTTTGATCAAGTTACGTCACACAAAATACACTGAGGTATTTGATTATTTCCATAGTCATTAGTCAGTAATCGTAAATCTGAGATTTAAATATTCGTCTTCATACTATTATAATTAAGACGTTTTATTGTTGTTTTATCATTAATTTTTATTTTATTATCTATAATAGAAGATTGTGACGAAGACTGCCACGGTGAATTGTTAGAGCTTGTATTAACCGAAGTTGAAATTTTTTTAATAATAAATTTATCCATACTTGGTGTAATATATTTTAATATGAAATATAAAAGAAAATATAACGATACTACATTCATAAAACGTGCAAAATATGATGATTATGACTGAGGAAATATTTATTTATATACCTACGCCTAATGCCAATGTATGAACTTTATATCGGTAATGATTAAGGGGTAATAAATAAAAATATCTTTATAATTGTTTTTTTTTTTATTTGTGGTTGTTATTATTTTATCCGTAATGTTGTAATAGTATAATATCATATAATTATATTTTGGAAGCTTATAGTTTAAATTAATAATATTTTGGCGATACACACCACGGTAATTCGTGACACATTATGGTGTGTCGTGACACACCGGTTGAGTATCACACGAGTTTAGAACACTTTATACTTTATTTAGTGACCCATCTATCATTCAAGGATATAATACGCATTGAATAATATTTGATAATAAATACAAATAAATTATAAACTAATATTTCAAAAAAAAAATAAATATATTTATATATATATATAAATTGAACATATTATTTTATTTTGTAGGTAATATTATTTATTACATATTTATGAATAATTACTGTTTTAATTTTGATATGCTATAATTATTGTAAGTATTTTCCATTTAAATTAAAAACTTATAATTAATATTTTAACAGCAAATTATTATACTTGACCTGAGAATTAAACAAATTCAAACATTTTGTATTCAAATGCGCACATTTTTATTATAAGCACTATATATAGACTTAGTAGAGTACGAATAGCAAAAGGTAATTGTTTTCTCAAAAACTTTTCGAGTACTTTACATGCCATCAAGCCAAACGTCGTATACGGAACTACATATTATACCATATGAGGGTTGAGAGGATTTACGAATTCTGCGATATTCACTATAGGGGTAAAAGGTTTTTGTTGATAAAGAAGAAGGATTGTACAAAAAATAAAAAATAAAATAAACGTACAGCGACAAATATTTACAGGAATAAAACTTTCAGACCTTTACGACAGCCCGTTCAATGCACCACCAACGTCGAATAATTTGTTACGAGAAAAATGTTTCACGTCGTTTACGCCTGTAGTATGTCTCGCACCTATTTGCCTGCACATGAAATACCACAAATATCCTAACATTTTTTATTATTTTTTTATCAAGTTCCTTCAGACCTGGAAGGCATCGAATCGTATTGTGGTAACATACTTAACAAATCTTTTTCAAAGTGAAAAAAGTTAGAACTTCTGCATAATGGTATTGCTCATGTACATATGCACAATAGGTATAGGTATCAAATCATATGATTTAAAAATTTAAAATTGTAAGAAAAATTTTATGAAATCGTTTTATTTATCGAGTTTATTTTATAAATATAGAATACATATTTGCATAATACATTTTGTATTATCGTAATTATATTAATAGTAAGTATTTATACACTTTTTTGAAAATCATTGTTGGTTTATTTTTAATTTATATATTTATATTTTAAGTTATAGAAAGTAATGTTATAATAATTATGATCCACTCTGATTTTCACACTTAATACAATCAACTCACAACAGATAGTATTTAAAAAAAAAAAAAAAAAATAATATAGAATTCTTAAATATACATACGTTACACAGCACAAACAATTTAAAATCAATGTCTTTATTTTTATTTATGAATTTTTATGTAATATTTCTATTAAATATTGTATTAACCATCGAAAATATGTGGCGAAATAAAAATATTAGTACAAAAGTACAAAATATAAGCTTCTAGATTTAATTCCCATTTCCCATTTCATATGAACCAATTTATTAATAGTTACATTAGGTAGTGTTCATATATTATATTGTTGAACTAAAACAAATATTAAGTATCATAATGTAAACGGAAGATACAATATTAAATTTTCATTTATATCCTATGCTTGTAAAACTATGCTGATACACATATTGTTATTATTAGATACATATTGTTGTTGATAACATGAAAATGACATTTTAACCATGATATTATATGCTGTATTCGTTTATCGAATGAGTAACATGCGAGAATGTGTAATTTAACATAATTAAATCAAAACTGAGGAATATATTATAGTAAATATGTAGATCATTATGTTGGCTATTGTAATAGTCAATACTTATATCATGTTATCGTTCACAGGGGACGTTTAACAAGCTGTGTATCCGTGTTTTGTTATTGTTTGGTTGTGTTCTCATTTTGCATCCGACGTGTTCATACGGATGATGGATCAAGTATTCAACGAAAATATCTTTCAGCAAAGCCCTGATCAACCTAGTTTTAAAAATACTTAGAAATATTCTAGTCCCATAGGTTAGTATTAAGAATTATGTCGAACCGGGGTGCATAAAAAATTCTCCCTTGTTTTTTATTTGGCGAAGTGCGCAGGGTTAGGATTATAAAGTCTAGTATAATATACAAATACATATATGAAAATGCATAATTTATATTAAATATATATAAACAAACTTTCGAATGATAGATATTAAAATTAACTACATCAATTAAATATATTTATTATTAATAATAATTATATTATAATGCAAGTATAACATATAACTATAATATAGATATAATAGTATTTGTTTAAAGCTGTAATAACAAACTTAAATAGATACAAAGTTAAATATTTTTTCTTCTAGTCTGTTTAAAAAAAAAACATTTTTTTAATTTCATTAAAACCTAATTTGAAAGTTGTTGATCATTCAATAATAAGCACTGCTGAACTGTTAAGCCTATCAGATGACATGGTAGGTCGGTTGAATAATTCGAGAACAGCGTAAATAAAAAAATATGTAATTATTTATTAATGTATGGAAAAGTAGCTACTAGATAATTTGAAGTTAAGTTGTTGGAAAACCTTTCAATGTCTTCGATAAACTATGAAAATGTATACATTCGATATCAAATAATTTGTCTAGAGTCTAGATCTTCGCTGTAATTGTACATAACATTTAAGAAACTTTTTTTATTTCAAATAGACTCTATTCTTACGACTTCAAAATAAATGAATATTTTAAAATTAAATTATCGCAGGCATTTTTAATTTGATTGATTTATTTAACAAATCATCACAGATGGATCAACAATTTTTATTTTAAAGCCTTGATAGTCAAAAAACACGGTATTTAGTTTATTTGATTTATCAATTTGTTTTATTTTTTACAATTTTTTGTTTTAAACTGAGAAAACTTCAAATTTGTCTTGAGCCAATTTTCTATAAGTATTGAACATTGTATTGTTTTAATATATTTTATTAGTGTATTATATAATTTAACAAAATTTATATTTTATTTTTATTTAAGATTTATTTTAATAGGTTGTAATTTTTTACTTACATTATTAAATGTTTGGAGAATATCAAATCATAGAGATATCATAAATGCAGGTTCTAATTTATTTATATTCTTTAAAAACCCATTAGCTTCACTACGTGTAAGTGGTTTTTTACAATCAGAATATCCTAGCTCCTGCAAAGCATTTGAAATGGTTGTCCAATTTTTATTATGATTATAATATGTATCATTTCTAGCAGACTATCTAGTTATTGAATGCCTTTTTAGAGTTTACTCAGCAGTGTTATCTAGTGGTGTGTTGAATATTGATAATGAAAAAATAAAATATACATTTTGAAAAAATTAATTATTCATTATAACTGACGTGCACATGATCCAATAAGGTTTAATGAGTGAGTAGAATATGAAACATATTTATTGATGTATATCTTATATTCTTTAATGGATGTAAATTTCATTGAAGATTGGTCAATAAGTGGTAAATTTACACTTTTTACTGATTCAATACATTTTTTGCTTAAATAAACAAAATAACCAATATTATTTTTTTTACTTTCTTTTAAACATATATAAAAAAAATAATAAGGAAAGTATAAATCATTGAATTATCGACAAAATATCTCCAGTAAATATCGCGTGATCAAAATATCGCGAAACCAATATATCGCATGGAGTGCATATCGCTAGTATACATATCGTTAGTATGAAATATAGCAGAAATTTAATTAAAAATAAATAATATTGATTATTGATTGATATTTTATAATAGTAATAAATAATTCAAAGTATATTATATTGTCATAAAATTATAATAGAATTGATAAAAATGATAGAAGATGATCTTCAAACTTTTAATTATGATAATCTACTACTACTTTCTTTACTCGTTCCCTATTGACTGTCTTGTTTTTTTAATTGGTGTATTTAGATTTAACAAATGCGATAATAATTTTTTTACGATATATTGGATACGTGATATCTTTGTTACGATATTTTGGTCACGCAATATTTTGTCGAGGTACCTAAATCATCATAGAATATATAATATATCTATAAAATACCTACCTAATATTATTTATTACTCACTATAATACAGTAGTATTATACAGTCACCCTCATATCAAGTGTAAATAAAATATATTTTTGTTTAAAATTGATGGATATATTTTATTCCAAATTAAACGATAAGGGTTAAATTAGTTTATATAACATAGTATTTGACTACGGGGTGGTATTCTGGTCTGGCATCTTGATTTAGCTAAAGACAAACTAAGGATTGGGTGTGTCCAAAATAAATTCTCGCATTTAGTCTTTATCCTTATTATTAATCACTCACGGCATACTCGCTTTTACAAAGTATGTTGATATACCGATTCTCTTCTCTTGTCACCATGATACCGATCATCGCTTTGTATCTTCTGTTCTAAATTGCTCCTTAGACGTTCCTAACATCCTTTAAAATATCAGTTTCCGTGTGCCCTCCTTCTACTTTAGAAATCACATCCCTTTCCATACTCTCTTCCCTTCTTTATCCTATGGGTATAATTATCTCATACACAGTATAGTGCGTTCTTTAAATAATCACATAACTCAATAAATATAAAACAAAAGAAACTATGAACAGTATGAACTGTTAACTGTGGAATTTAAAACTGCATTATGATTTTCTTTGTTGTACAATTATATTAATTGAATTATCTTAAAATAACTGCATTATTATTATGTAAGATAAATTAGTTATAAATAACTGTTATCTTGTTTTTATATTACTATATTAGCCTATAATTATATTCTTGAAAATTTTCGTTTAGCGTAAAGTCAACATTCGGTATTTGACTATTTGAGTATTAATTATTATTGTTTTTGTTATTTGTTCATAGAATATTACTATCTGTATGGACTTTTTATTCATTACAAAAATACCCAACTATAAATATATAAATATTTTTTATTGTAGATTGAACATTATCATTCAGTATTATTGATAACTTATATAATATTTAATTCAAACAAGTACTTGATATAATAATATTAATATCTATACCGCGTAATTGGTAGTTTTGATATTCTGTTATAAATATTATGTGATGCTGCATGTTAAGGTTTATAGATTATCTATAAACTTTGGCTGCATATTACTTTTTATGGTTAAGACTGTTAAGAGGACCTTATACTCGTAAGCAATGTTCTCGTGTTTCAAACGTGTGGCATAGCAAATTGTTTTAAGTCTAGCATGTTTAATATTACAGTAAATTGACCTATTATACAATTTAAATGTAAAAATATTACCTTGAGAACCTCGTCGGGTTTTTTGTATTTTTATTTTGAAGTGAGCTATGGACATTTTAAAAACCTAAATTTTTTATACATTTTAAAATTCTGTAATATTCCATGTCTTATTATTATTTACTTTATTATTTTAGGGAGTGATTTTAGACGTTATAGGTATAGTAAATTTAGAAAAGAGTTTTTAAAGTTTTGGAAGTGCATAATATTATAATTTATTTTGAAAAATGTAAATTTCGTAAGTCCATAAATAATTAATTATTAGAACAAGAATAGCATTAGGCCCTTACAGGTTAAAAAAAGAGCTGTAGTAGAAACACCGGTGCTAAAATATACCATCCAGTTATTGGGTTGCTAAATTATTATAATGTATTTTTTTTTAAATATTGGAAAAAAGTTATCGTCACTATGGTTTAATAGTTGTCAAGAAGCTTTTGAAAGTAATAAAAGAGTGTTGATGGAGAGTCCCATTTTGATGCATTTCTTCCCAATGTTTACTAACAGCACTAAATCAATGAAGCGAATGACCATTTAACACTTGCTTAACGGAAAAAGATGAGTTTAAACCCTTTTATTTTAATATTTTTTAGTTGCTATGATGTTTTAGTGTTTTACTAATTGTACCGTTCGCGTAATGTATTGAGAATTTCTGCGTGTTGTGTCATTTCGCGTTTGTTCGCATTCTTAAAATTTGTGTTATTTACGAAATTAGTGTAATATAATATCTAAAACTGTACGTTTGTGTTTTCTTAGTTTCATCGATTTTCATCTACTAATGTCAATAATAATATTTATTTTATGGTACTATTGTAGGTACTTAAGTGATCGGTTCGTCTTCGACAATAATTGGTACTCAAATTGTAAAAACATGTGTGTGTTTAAAAACAAAGTCTTTGTTATAAGCAATTTTATTAACACTTACAGGTCGTAGTTGTTGACATACCGTGGCATACGTGAGCTCAGAACATTAAAGTAAAAAAAAAGCGATATATAAAATTATTGGTGACAAATGACATTGGTCATAAATAGATATATTACATAATAACAAATAAACAATTGAAATATATAAAAACTAGTCTTAATAGTATAGTAGTTTTATTTTACATAATTATAGTTAATTATCATTAAATTAAAAAAAAATATACTTGTTTAACCGATTTCGAACAATGTTAAAAACCTATGTTTATAGAATATTTTCCCTAATTATTACGTCTCGTGGTTACCACATTCACAAGTCAACAACTATAATGTATAACTTAACAAATAATGGGGTGCTTCCAGAGGAAAAATGTTTCCACTCAAGCCTCCTTATTCCTTACCTACATGTAATTTATTTATTGTACGAATATGTATTGTACAGTTTATTACATATATAAATAAATAATAAATAACAAATCGTAAGTTACTATATTAAAAAAAAATTAATAATTAGTGATTTTTAACTTGTGTGACAGATGTATCTACGAAAAAAGGTATTTGTTTATGATTTAATTTTTGTATTTTAATATAAAAATAAAATAATAAAATTACTATAATTTATATGATGAATAATAAATCACGGTTGTAAATATTTTGTAATTGAGCTATTTTATTGTGTTTCGATATTTTCTTTCGGCATTGGCCATTTTGGTTTCAATGCTTTGCCATGGATCGAGTAAAGGACATTTTCCTATTGAACAATTCAAATAGCTACCCACTTACATTCGTTCTTCATCAGCTGTGGCCTGTTGCAGTATGGTTGCCAGGTACGATTTATAAATTATAAATTATTGTTATAAACGTGTTTTAAGTGCGTCGTTACGGTGTATATTTGTAGGATGTATACCTACCTATCCACCTACCTACCCACCCAATCGTTATGTCTCGTGCGGGTAGAATCAATTTAGCGTTAACCTACTACGACGGCGTAATGACTACATAGGCGGTAGGCCATAAGGCGCATGCTGCATACATAAAATATGATATAATTCTGGGTGCAATTTGTGCGGGTAAATGTAAAATTGTACCCACATATAGTTTATTGTACGATTTATGTGCCAATCAATCATATAGGTACAATTATAATAATATGTCTATTATTGTTGCAAATACCGAGCGAATTGCATACCGCCTATGGACAGTGAGCTGATATATTATAAACACGTCAATTTAATTAAATGTCGATCGATCACTCGCGGTAGACTTGCCTCCATGAAAATGGTCCAAAAATAAGCAAATTTTATCTTATGATTTTATTATTAGATATAATATCAATGTGATTAGTTGTATACTTTATATAGTGTCTATAGTGTCAATAGTGTCATAAAAAACAGCTATATGGACTTCAACGGAGAGACTGACGTTTAAAACGAGAAAAATGAAATGTGAACATCACATTATAGTGAAACGTGTTATGCACCATAATTATCATTTATTACAGCCAAGAAATAACTAACACATTTTTTTTTTTTTTTTAATCGATACTCTATAAACTCGACTTTATAATTAAAAAAAGACATAAGTTGAATTGATTTTTATTCTATTCGAAATTTGATTCGTAGGTCATGAGTGTAGTTAATAATACGGTTTAACTCGAATTAGGGGACTTTCTGAAGCTTAAGTTTTGTTTTTATATCGGTAGATCGTAGAATTTAAATTTGATTAGCATTTTATCTAATGTTTGTATGATATATGTATTATAGACTAGTTATTTGTTATGTGATCAAATGTATCGTCATGTTATTTTAAGTGTATATACATTTTAAGTCTTAATTTTTATTTTCACCACGATTGCTGTCAAAACAAACAATTGATTTGTACATTTAACAAACATTTCATAATTGTTATGTTGAACATATTGTTATATTTTATATTTTAAAACATTTTTGTATAGTCAAAATAAATACTTTTTAAAAAAAAATGTATCTGCTGGTAAAAAGGATGAATAGATTTTTCTACTATGTTTAAAATTTGCAATGACATATATTCAAATTTAATGTAATGTAAGCTATTTTATTTTTGATAAATTTAAATTTGTCTTTATGTTCTATTAATTAAATTAAACGTGATTTTTAAAAGTTTAGATTGAATCTTATAACTCTGAAAATTTAATTACTTATACTGATACATAATACAAGTTTAAAACTCTTCTTTTAGTAAATTTGAGTTAGTTTCTGAAAGTGATACTTTTTCTTTAACATTGACAATAAATTGTATGGAAATAAGTTTTTTCACTTAATATAGTTTTTAGTGCTGCACTGTTTAAAGTAAATGTTTAAGTTAAGGTAAGGTTAAAGTTTAACTGTATAGATAATTTCTATCTTCGTATAATATAGTATGCATATTCAATACATATATTTTAACAATTAATCATGTATGTAATATATATATATATATATTAAATAAATGATAAAATTTTCATTTTTTTGTATTATAATTATGTTAGATTTTTATTATAATGTGATCGAAAATTTAAATTCCCATTGAATATTTATCCTTAAATTTATTTTTATAATTTAATTTTATGTCTAACCTTATGATGTTAATTTTATGAACATTTTTTTACGTTCACTAAGTAGTTTATGAAATTTAATGTAATAGATTGTACACTAAGAATTACATTTCATGATCATAAAAATTAATTTATAATTTCTATTTAAAATTACTAATATTTGTTACACAATGGTATATACATTTTTTAAAATTTTTATTTTAGATTACAATACACTATCTAAAGATTTAGTGAAAAAGAGTAGTCGACTTCGTTTGATATAGATATTTTTATAATTTTTTTTTTTTATTGATATATATTATTACACAGTAATTTATTTAATTTAGAGAAATATTCAAAATTTAAACGTATTTCATAATTTATTAATGTGACTGTATGACTCCATGATGAATGAGTGTACAGTCCTCCTCTCTAAGTTGTATTTAAATATTAAATTAAAATTAGATTAAGAATAAATTAAAACATTTTCAGAAAAACATATCAACCTACCATAATACGTATTAGAAGTAAAATAAATAACGTTAGTAGTTATATTAAAATAACATATTATGAAATAAATTTAGTGATATAGGCTGACAGATTGTTTTCCGCTCAGAATAATTTTACGTATAACTACTTATTTGCATAGATATTGAATTTAAATTTAATGCATCTATAATAGTGACCAACTCTACGCCTAATGTACAGCAGAGTGATACCCACTTGCCTACTTGTTTTTGTATTTTCATTAATTTTATTTTTGTGAAAAGAATAAAAACTAAATACAGTGATAAAATATACGAGTATGATTTTCACTAGTGCTTTATACTTAAAAATATAATATAATTTCTTTTTTTATCAAGCTTCATTTATGTATATTGTAAATGTATACTTATATATTAATAGAAAGACATTGTAAATGGATTAAATATTGCAATAAAGTGATTTAATTAGCCAATGTCAGAGACTGTTGTTTTGATAAACAAAAATACCAATAGAAAATCTATTTTAAAATCTCTGCTTGGTATTGGGTTTGATTCTGTTGTCATTGAATTATTCGGTATTTCGTCTTCTGATAAATATTTGTTTGTCCAGTCCCTTTTGGATTCAAACCAAGTCTACTTAAATAGCGTTTATTTTTTGACTGTTTCCCAATACCTTTCTCTTGTTTGTACCTTTTTCCAATAGGACATTTTAATGGTTTTTCTTTGAAAAGCCGTTTTTATTAAAAGATGTTTTGCCCTTAAATGTTATTTCATTTTCTAAGAATTTTTTTTTTATTGTAAATGAAACCACAATAACATAGGTTATTGGCTTTTTTAAATTTTAAATTGAACCTACATAGTGAAGGTGATTAATACAATGTTTTAAATTTTGTATTGGGAGATTTTTAAGGGGAACAATATTATATAGAGGACTTTGAGACAATATGTGCTGTTATATTAAATTATATACCTATTTGTTATATTATAGTATCTTTAAAAGTATTATTTTTTTACTTTATACTATAAAATATAATATGCTAAAAATTTAAAAATAATTTAATAATAGCGTTATTAATACTATAATAAGTGTAATTGTAATAAAAGCAAATAAGATTTATTCAAAAAAAATAATAATAATATACATATAAGTAAATAGATTTTTAAAAAAGGTATACAAATAAAAACATTAAAAACCTACATATAAAACAAATAAGGATATTTTAAATTTTCGATTTTTTCGTGTGATTTATTTCTAATTAATGTTACGTTATTATGTAATGTATAATATTATTATTATATGTGAATTTTAAAAGTTTATTCAAAGTAGAATCGTTATTTTCTTAATAGCTATTGAAAAATACTAAATAGTATAGACCTTATAAAACTATAAGAAACTTAAATATATAAAAAAATATATGAAATAATGGTTATATAATAATTTTTAAAATATCAATAACATTATAAATAAAGTACTAAATTAAGTGTTTGTGATTTTTTTTTATAAAATCAACTAAACTAATTATATTATTAAACATCACTAATCAAGAAAACTGTTATCGTGATGGATAGAATTGTGAACGTATATGGCTGATATGGTAATATTGTAAAGTATTCTGTAAGGGCAATGAAAAATAAATCATATTATTTAAGTTATTATAAAACCATGAGCTTCTCCTGTCCACTCAGAATCTGAAATATTATAGTTTTCTCTAGAATTCTAAATTAATAATAAAATATAAAAGTAATTGTTTTTGAATATTTTATGAACATTCATAGTATTTACAATTTGCGTAATTTATTATTATCTAATGACTAATACCTACGTCACTAGGTATTTTTTCATTGTATTTTAACTTTTAACTATTTGTGAACTATTTATTTTATTTTATTCAAAATGTTTTTATCTATGTGAAAAAAACCCGTTCAATGCCTAAAAATAACATGTAACTACGGTTACTTTGAGAGGTCGATATATATTGTTTGTTTTGTTTATCGTTAGGTTTCTTATAAATGAGTTTAGAAAATCAACTGGAATTTTGCTTTTGTAAAGCTATACACATTGGAGGGTCATACGTCTTCAATGAAAATGTCACGTTCTGAATTACCTATGTTGGTAGTTATCGCATATAGACCATTATAGTCGTCCGAATAACGGGTCGAATGACTTTTAATCTACTGACGTCTTTATCTTGAAACGTGTTCGTAATATAAAAAAAAAAAAATCTTTGAGAACATTTTTAAAAGATATACATAAAACTTACTGAGAAGATTGTTTTAAGAGTAGTATATAAAAGAAGTTTCATAATCTATATTCGGGCATTTAAGAAATAATTATGATGTATCTATTTATTATTGTTTATTATGAGATCGTTATCTTTATATTTCATGGTGGGCATATATTAAAAAAAAAGTTTTTCGTACCTATTGATAACGCTTATAAGTTATTTATATGTATACCTTAAAAATGTTTCTAAAAATAAAATCAGAATGTTGATTCTTATTTTGGACACATGTCATATTATTTACTTTATTGTTCAAAGTATAACCCAAGTAGATTGACAATGTAATTTTCTGTAGTAAAAGTAAAATAATAAAGATAAAAAAAGCAATATTGTCAGCATATCGTTGTTGGTTATATTTTCTTTTAGTTTTCATTAATTTTTACGGACTATAGCTGAATATCAGATAATTAATAGTAATTTATTCTATAAAATGCAGTTGTTGTACTTGTAAATTGATTTTAATTATTGTGTACACTACTTGAACTGAATATTATCTTTAATGGTCTCACTTTGTTATTTATTACAATTTGTAAAATTCAAGTGTGTTAGAAAATATTTAGAAAATATTTTATATTTAATGTATACTGTTATTTAACGGTTAAATTCTGTTTTCATTGTTAATTGTATAGAGATTCTAATTACTAATGTTTTTTAATTTGTTTAACAAAATAAATCATACGAAATACAAATAATTATGTATAAAATCATTGTAAATTGGAAATATTAATTAACTATATTTGTGTAATTAACTCAAAAACATGAATTAAATGAAGTAGAGATACACGTGGAGCCTATTGAAACTAATTTTCATAACAATTAATATATACTCGTACATTAAAAAATTTATTTACAAAATTAAATTTGTTGTAATGATTTAACTAGGCTTTTTTAATGAAATTTAAAAACTAATCAAATACATTTAACTCGGGTTATTACAAAAAAGAGGAAGAAAGAGAGAGAGAGAGAGAGATTAAACATAATTTTCTGTTTCACACCTTATCTCCGCGAGGGTTTTTTAAAAATGTAAATTATATTATAATTCTATAATATATAAAATATATTTTGCGGAGTACCTACCACCTATCTTCACGGCAATTCATTAAGCGTGCGAATTAATTTCGAATAAAAATGATAATTTTTACTTTTTTAAAAAGACTATCGGGTTTGATTCATGTACAGATTTAATAATGAGCTTAAAAATCCTTAAAATAGAGAGGTATAATCTATTTATTATATATATATATATATATATATATATATATATATATATATAGGAATGTTTCAAAGGGCCCTGCATGAGGAAAGTAAATTTTTGTATAAATGTGCTCGGGGGCGCAGCCATTATTTTTTATTGTATTCAACTCGTCATTAGTTTTGTCCTGCTTGTATTTTCTCTTTGTCAGTTCCTATTAATAATGAAAACCGAATTCGGACGCGTACATGATTTTACATGCTATACAGCTTCAACGGATTTCCAGCGGTTTATTTTTTACGCACCCGTTGCTAGTAACATTGTCAGTGGAGTTGCAGTGTCTTTTTTCCTACTTATTTTGTTCTTTAACATTTTTCAGCTGCTGGTACAAAACAAACACTTTTTTTTTATACAAGAATCCATAAAGTTAGAGGCCGAACAAAGAAATGTCGGGCATTACGATGTAATACGGTTTATTCTCTCGACAGAATGCTCTCCCACTCTGGCCACTTGAACTCTTTAAAACTTTTAAAAGCTACAAGTCGATAAAACAAAAGTTGCTCGAGTTGTACGCGTGCAATATAAACAAAATAATAATAAAAAAAAAAAAATTGTAATGGTTATATTGGTTATAACGTACCTATATAACGAAATACCTCAAATAGTAGAATTATATGTAGGTACATATTTGTTGTTTGTTGGCAACTAGGATTTCAATTGGTTTATGGTAAATAATATTACAGGTCAATGCTGTTTGGTTTAGATTCATGTTCTTCTTTAAATGACGAATCCCTAACGGTCTGTTACATCTAATAAGATGTTAAATGACTAACTACTATTTAAACTCCATAATATCATAGACGGTAAAATTGTACAGTAATTAGAAATTATTATGAGTTCAAACGTAATAACGAAGACATATTTCATAATTTTTTTAGGATTGTAATACATGTATAACAAATTTTTAGATACACCTAATAATTTATATATTATTTTAATTGATTAGCTGATTTGGATTTTCAATTTCACAATAATCACTTTAAGTTTATACGACAAAATTAATGTAAAAATATAAATAACAACGAAGTTGATATTACTCCATGTAATAAACTTGTTAAAATGAACCCATTCTGTATGCACATATTGAATTTTATGAGTTTTTTCCTTCAAATTTTATCCTAATAAGTTTTTTTTTTTACGACGTCAAATCTCGGAAATGCGTAATATACAGATTTTATTAAGTGTGTCATCTGTTGTATGGAAAATTTAAAATTAATCTCGACCTTTACAACGAAACTTATGTTATTAAAAACATAATTTTCTTTAAACCAATGACATTTTATAATAGTTTTATTTTACAATATTGTAATAACTTTTTTAACTAAAACAGTAGAAAATAATTAATTTTTTTTATCCATATTTTTATGGTTTTACATGCCAATTGAATAAATAATGCTTTATTTAACAGATAGAAAATATATTGTTCTAAAATAATGTAAAATTCGTTAAACAGGGCAATTAATTGTTTCCTTACAATAATTTTTTTTGAAAAAAAATAATTAATAAATTGTGATCATCCCTTATTTTTGTTACTACAAAAAACAATTAAATATTTAAATGTGTTGATTTTATTATAATATATAATGATACAATATAATGTACAATGATTATATATTTAACCTTAGTCATAATAAATTTATAAATATATTTTTGAATAAAATGTAACATCTTATTTAGTTAGACAAATTTTATAAATAAAAATATGATTTTTTTTATTATTATTTACTATTTAACATTCAAAAGCTGTATTTATTATTTTGTTTATTTTTCACTTATGTATCTTATATATATATATTTATTCAGTTGAATCAACAAAAAACACGACACGCATTATAGATATAGAAAAATTATATATTGTTGCAACTGGAAAAAATGGACAAAAAGAACCAATTGAAGTGTAAAATTTGAGTCATATTCCGACATTTTCGTTTTCAAAGCCTATTGCAGAAATAATAAAAATGTTATTTCTAGCTTTTTGGATGATTTAGGTAGTTTTCTATTTAATTTGTTAGAAAAGAAAGAATGGCTTGAATTAATTGAAATATCTATTGTTGTCAAAACTTTTGAGATTTCTTTCTGTAGGTATTGAAAGTATAAAATATTTTATTTTTTATACAAGTGAAAATGTTTTCTAACGGTTTTAAGACCTAATTGGTTCAATTTCCTAATTTAATATAGTAATATGCAATTATATTTTTCATGTAATACGTGGCATATGATACTAATAAATGTTATAGGTCATCGTATTATTCAGTATGAATAAAAGAAAAATGCTATACATTTTTAAATAAATTAAAATTTAAGAAAAAGATAATTTGTTTATTTTAATTTTTATGTAGTTAATAATTGTTTACTTTAACAACTATTATATTATGTGTTTAGCTTTTATAATATATACTTTTTAGTGCAAGTATTGACTTAGATTTTGATTCCAATGAATTAATAATTTGGAATATTATTTCAGTTATTTAATATATATTAAATATAGTTATTATGATTTAGCAAATGAAGTGTTTATATTTTTGTCTTACAAATATTCATACTTAACATTAAGTTTAATTTAAATTAAATATTTATAGAATTAAACTATTTACTTAAATTCACTATCTACAATGTTATTATTAAAATGTTAATTTGTGCGTTTGTTTGTAGCCTAGTATTCAATGTGGAATAAAAGTAAATTAAACAAATATATATATAAATATCTTAAGGTTTTAAAATTTAAAATTTTTTATTAATTTTAACACTTTGTAAAACTAGTTATTAATTTTTTTTTTCTGTAAAAATAAAGCGTTATAATTATTTACTTTAAATAATTTAATTATTTTTTTATGCATAAAATATAAATGGGGGTAAGAGTGAGTAAATATTTTCTAAATATTCTTATTTCACATAGATTGATAATAAATAATCAAAGTAAAAGATTCATGTGGTTATTAATGATTGTTGATTATTATTGTTCAATAATAATTTAGGTAATAATAAATAGTTCATTTATTTTTTCTCAATGTGTCTTCAAATGTAATTTTTTCTTTATGTTCTAATGTTAACCAATGGAATAATACTGTCTTACATAAAATAATGAACGTGTTATAAATGTCTTTAAATATCTATTTAAAGTTTATTTTGTTCTTTATTTTTATTTAAAATTTACTGTTTCTAAAACAATGGTACTACTTCAATTTTATTTATTTACCTTTTTGAATAACTAGAGGTTAAAAGTGTTTAAATTATTTATCTTTGACATTTTGTTTTAATATTCTAGACAACTATTTTATCAGTTGCTATTGACCATAAAATTATAATAACATAAAACATCAAGTGAATACATTTTACTGAAAAATTAAAAAAAAAAAAAATAAATTAGATTTGCATCAAGTAACAATTATATTTAAATGTGCATCGTTATATTAATTACTATGTTGTATTTAATATTTTATATAATTATAAATTATGTACTTTTCAAAATATTTAAAGTTATCCCTGGTTTAAATCAATAATATTACATTTATAATTAAACATGTTGGAATTTGTATAAAAACCATAGCTAGATTAAATTTTTAATCAGTATTATTTAAAATTATTTTATTTGGATGTTTTTCTAAGTTATGTTATTGAGATTCATTAACTTAATTATATATTTTTGTTTTTTGATGTAATCTATATTTTTATAATAAATATAATTCTTGTATAAATATTAAGTACATATTTAACTTTAGTCTGTATAATCTATTTATAAACTGACATACAGTATGGTACTAAATAACATGTTTTTTTGACATTGAAATATTTATTATTGGAAAACTCCTGTCATATCATTGTGATTTAGAATGTTGTGAAAGTTTGTATGACTTCTTGCATTTTTTTATCGTGAATTTTTGGGCCCAGAAGTCTTGTGTTTGGAACATTATGCCATTGGTTCAACTGAAAAACTTAGTAGATATTATTTGTAGGTTACCAACATTTCAGAATAAGTGATCAGCAATTATAATATTATCTTAATACCTAGGATCTTGTTTTCTTTTTATAAGTATTGATTTTATTTAAAAATTCATTAGACTTTAACTTACATTTTAATTTTAAACTTAGATTTGGTGACGTGAACTGCGATGACTTCGATCATTGTTGGTTGTTGTCCGCCAGAATTAGTACTGTATAAGAAGTAAGGATAAGACTCAGACACGAAATGCAAAATTGAGTGTATAATATATATTTGATTTTATTAGATCGACATACTAATATAGCAATATTTATTACACATTGTTGTATTCATAATGGTCACTGGTTGTCATTAAGTATTTAGTTATAGGACGTCACTAAGGCTAGTCGTAACCTTTGCCACCGGTCGTATATACGTGTATAGCTGATTCGGTTCCACGTCTCATTTCTCCCGTAAACGGATAAGTCGGGAGTGTTATGCTGTTTGTGTTCTGAAGTGATAGTTGAGAGGAAAGAACGAAAGATTGCTACGGACCATATTTTAGATTAATGATAAATGCAATATTATTATTTAAATCTTTACATTTGCCTAACATAATTATTTTTTATTTTATTATCTTTGGAATGGGTTTGTATACATTGGTTAAATTAAGTCCCAAACAAAAAATATGTTCATTTATATATATTGAAAAAAATATATATTCGACTAATGTCGATACAAACTATAGTTGTATAATAGAACTGAACTATAATTTTAAGTGTGACAATTCGTTATAATATTGAAAGTTTATTTTTTTTTCTATGATCGGGTGAAGACAAATTGTTCTTAAATTGATAAGTAAAGTAAATGAATATTTGTTATATGACGTGTATAAGTTTTTAATATTTTTGACGTTTGTCAAATATTTTATAGAGTAATTTAGAATTCAAATGTTGGATTTTTTCATAAAAATATAATAAATTTTTAGATTTTCTTTGAAAAAGTCACATTTAGTTAAGTATTTTCCGCTGTAATACACATAATTTAAAATCTTTATTTCGGTACAAAACATTAGGTGTGTGGTAAGAACTTTTTTTAGGGGTAGGGTTTATGTGATTATTTATTTATTTATTTAGAGTATGATACATAACAATATGTTGGAGAGAAAATGCATATTTTTCCAGTCGTTGAACAGCGGACAGGAAACGGCCGGGTTGAAACCTGGCCAAATTTCTAAAAACTTTCTTTTTTATTTATAAAAAGGTATATTTCGCGCAATGCAGTGAGTTTTCTTTTGTAAATATTTTATCATATGAGTACTTGATATAATGTTTTGTGTTCATAATATAAATCAATGCGCTCTTTGCTAAAAACGGTGTGAGTTCTATGTAAATACGTTGGAAATTTAAATGCATAGCAGATAATAATTGTAGACATACACCGGAGTTTTTCTATGATATGCATTATTAATTATGTACCTATACTTTGATTATAACCAATAAGAAAAACAGCCAACAGAACAGAGATAATTATTAATAATTGAAACTTAAAATTTAAAAATATTTACTGCAAGATTATAAATATTATAGTATTTGAATGTTCATGAACGTAATTTAAAATTAATTAATTTATGGATATACAATAATTTATTTAAAATTTGAAATTCATCATAAGCTCTAACCATACTAGTTTGAATCAGGGCTGTTATGAAAATTATTCGTAGCTATGATAACTGTCCATTTCGTATTCATCTTATGTTTTAATACTTTCACGACATTTATTCTTATTTGTGAGTAGTGTTTTAACTAACTTTATAACAAATATTTTGTTCTATTTAAATTAATTTGTTTTTATAAAAATGTTTATTAAGTCCGAGAGAAAATTTTTCCACCACTTTAACTAAGGAAAAATATTCATGTTTTAATATAAGCTGAAAACGAATTAAAGACTATATAAACTATCGATTTAAATGTGATATCGTTGTAAATTGTTTTCTTAAAGTTATCGTAACATGTATTTTAGTCATATCGTTTTAAAGTAATTTTAATTGCGTCTCATTTGATTCCAAATAATTGGAGTTATTCAATTTTCTCACGCATGCCATGTTAATTAATAAACCTAATAATTTTCTTATTCATTAATGCTCTTTCTTTTATTTAGTATTCGGGTTTTCAAGTTTAAATAAATACATGTATTCTAATATATTTCATTTTTATTTTATTTATCTGATTTGTTAACACATTTGGTACTTGATTTTTTTTTTTTGAAACTATAAATAGTTGTTCACCTAGATCTAAAATATTGCAAGAATTTTTTTTTATTGAGCTTGGTATTAAATTATAAAAACATACGATTTTAATGTAATACATGTTTTATAAATTATAGTTTACAGCATATTAAATAAACATAAGAGAATTTTCAAATAGAAATTATTTTACATTGTTGATGTTAAATTTTTTTTATACATACGTACATTTAACATAACATGTATAATGTTTTAATACAATTACATTTATACATTTAACCGATAAAATTAATGTCTAAGTATGTTGGTAAACTGTTAATTTAAATTAACTTAAGATGATAAACGGTATTAGAAAATAATTCATAAAATTTCTTTTAAACTCTTTGTGGGTTCTATTTGGTCTATGTTCGTGTAAATTATTTCACGTAACATTTTCAATTAGTTAATACTAACTCCCAACCCCTCCCCCGTTGCCTTTTCTACTTTAAGTACCTCCGGGTGGATTATTTTCACGCAAGCAAACGTAATCCTTTCTGATTAAAGTACGAAGAATATATTCGTACAGTCTCATATACACATATATGTACTACATTTTCAAACACACGCTGAATTGACATTGATAAACGACCGTTGTTTCAAAAATTAATAATATACATGAGTCCCAAACGTATAAAAGTTCACTAAGCCTTTCCTAAGGCTTGTAGAACATGAAAGGCAAACACTTATATAATAGTGTTTTTGTATTTGTATGGAATTTTGATTTCTGAGTTTGAGAATGTCAATACATCATACAAGAATATTAGCGTAAGAGTTTTAAAAATATTTAAAAAAAACTAATTTATGATAAAATTGTGTTCAATAAGTTTTCTAGTTTTTACGTTTAATGATTACATATATTTGAGTGATCTTTGAAATTGTTGCATGATTTATTATAATCACAGTGGCTTAACTCATTTTTTTGACTTGTTCAATTATACTAATATGGAAAACTGCAAATTAATTTTAAAGTTACTTTTCTTTATCTGTAATATGCACAAATTAAAACTAAACTTGTTAAAAATCAGTTACATTTTTTAGGCTGAATTATATTTTAAGCCAAACCATAATAAGAGCTTATTTATATAACGATTATTAGTACAAAATAAAATATATTTTACGTAAATGTGGTTAATATTAGGAAAAAAACTGAATTTAATAACAAAGTGACCATAGGCGGAACTATAATTAGGGATTTTTATTAAACTGGGGTATTTTTCTTTATCAATTCAAACATGTACTTATAAAGTTTGGGGAGAAAAAAGTGAACAATTATTCTTGATGTATACTTCTTTAAACTAATCTGTGTATTTGTATATTTGTGTTAGGAATCTATGATTTTTTTTATTTAAAAATAAAATTAATAATACATACATACGATTTTATAATATATTATGTATACCTACTACATACATTAATACAGAGGGCGATTCGCGAGGGCCAAGATCGAGTTGGCTATATAATTAACTAATCGATTAGTAAAATCACATATCGGAGCCAATTCAAACTTGTTAAGTTAAAAGTTAATTTTTAATATAACAAAAACCTCATTGCGTATCTTAATTAAAATTAACTTAACTTGAACTTTTTAACTCGTTAATGCCCAATTTTGCAACAGCGTATTATAAATAATAATTTTTTAAAGCCAATTAAGTCAGTTTTGTATTAATTTGTCTAGGGTCAAAACGGATGTATTTTTCATGTAGTGATTTATGTACAATTTACAATAATGTCAAGTACTCGGTCAACAGTTTTGGAATTCTTTGGTATTTCTGTTGCTAGTGCTGTGCTGATTGTTTGTGTGTTATTCTACACGTGCACGTTACTACAGAACATAGAACATAGGACGAAATTAAACTTTTCCGGTTCCACTATTCAGTTGCCCTTCTTGTCACTACATTTACACTTTATATACATGTAGAATGACATTAATTATGGAGTGACGACGATACGGTAGTGACGACACTCGAGCCTTTGTCTGTTTTCTATTTTTTCTCATTCTTTCACCTAGTTGCGAACGTCACGAATTCAATTCCAACTGTGTAACTTTGTGTCACTAATGCTTTTAATTTTAAACCTTTCGTTACTTATTTGTACTAGTACATCTTTTGGGTTGAGATTTTATTTTGGCTTTATTTATTTTTTTCATACACATTCCGTGTATTAAATGCAGCTTTTATTACACAAACATATAGCGTATTTAATAATGTAGCTATCATGTTAATTAATAATAGATTAATTCACAACGTCATTCTATCTAGCTGTGTAAAAAGGAATTTTAATTTTTGAAGCAGAGAGGCAATTAATTTTAATATGATACTCGTAGGTATACTTACGTTTTTTGGTTTATATTTGTTTTATAAAATTTTCAAACAACGAGTGCTTTAAATGTTTCCTAAAACTTGATACTTACTAAATTACTACCGATGAAACATTTAGATATACGGAATACAATTTAAGAAATATACTGTAATATCAGTTTTTTGAATACTATCACTTAATTGTTAAAATTGTATGAACGTTGTTTTCGAATCAATATTTTTTACGGTTTATCTTAGTATAGTAAGTTTTATAAAAATTATAGAAAAAATAACTTCGGAGATTAGTTTCATGTTTTGAAGATCTAAAAGCTAATAAAATTTGTATAAAAAACATTAAGTAAAATATAAAATAAAATATTGAAATATATTATTGTATATTATTCAGTTCATTATGTTACTTATTAATTGTGATAAAGTGATACAAATTTAAATGGTGATTAAAAGCATTTTCACATTCAATTTAATACTTTAGAATACAATTATTATTTTCAATTTATCGGTTCTAATTAAATATAATTTTGAATTTTTTTGTTGAATTATTTATAATTATGTACAAAATTACACATTAAATTATGATTTTTCTCATATCTAAAATAGTATTATTTTTTTCTTTTAAAAATCTATGATAATTGCATATTTTTTAGTTTTAAGTTTATTAAAAACTTATTACTGTAATAAATTGTTATATTTTTGTTTTTATATAAAATGTTAATATAAGAAATCTACAAAAATAAATCATTAACTACTTAAAACATTAAAATGAATTAAATATATTTTAACACAATTTGTATGAGTAATAGTTGCAATAAAGTTTAAAATGGAATCAATTTTAGGGAAATATATTATGTTTCCATCAAAAGTTAATTTATTTTTTAAGAAATTTTATAGCAGGACATATTGAATTCTATTCGTTGAAACTCCTTATCGGCTGTCATTACTACCAAAAGACCTAGTCGTCAAAGTCGATGATTCAAATCGCACCCTATCACATTTACTATAAAATCAACGAACAATACTTTAGTATTCATGGAAAAATTGAACAAGCAAACAGTGAGTTGAAGATTTTTTTTTTTTTATCAAGAAGTAAAGAAACCGTATTGTCCTTTATTTAAAGGATTCATATACGCCATTGATGATACTCGTATATTACGTGTGGGTTAACCAGCTGATGTTTGAAGTTCTATCTGAACCAATTCAACCTTCTTCTCGATTGTTCGAATAATAATGACCGATTTTCACATAGTTTAACAATCTTGTTACCAACTACTCATACTAAATTTTAACGAACTTCTCTGTGATCTCTGTAAAGTTTCTTTAGTTTTGAAAACCGTTAAATTAATTTTGTGGCAAAAACTTAGAAAGTTGTATACCGTCTAATCAATATACAGTGTAATAATTTATGACAAGTATAAAATGATCCATTTAAAATTATTATTGTTTCGAAACATTTTTGAATTTGTTATTACATATAATTTATCGTATTATAAATTAAAACCATTTGTTTAAATTTTTTTAGTGAAAAATAACGTTGCTATATTTTATAATTTAGAGTACCTAGGTAATTTTTATAGATTGGTGAAATTTTATTTTTAAATATTTTGTTAATGTAATTTTAATGTTATTTTGAATGACGTTCTTTAGATTTCATCTTAATCAAGGAAATATAATTCATTTTCTTTTAAGGTACATATATATTTGAAAAATAGTGAAATACTAGTAGAAAATTGTCATTAATTCGTTAATTTCAGTATTTTTTTTTAATTTATAGTTGATATGTTTATTTTTATTGTTTTTAAAGATTGCTTTATAGTTTATTCAATTTTAAATTAAACTGATTACATGGCTAGCAAATAAAAAACTTAACAAAACGAAATATTTTAATACTTTACAATGGTTGTTAATTTTTAAAATTTAAACTTCTAAACGAAAATTCGTTGGTTTTTATTTTAAGCTGGTATTTTACTATTGTGTTAGAATAATGTAGTCTTGTATGAAATAACTATATAGTATAATACAACAGATTTAGTAATCATTACTCAGAAAAAAAATAATCTCACTTAAAATCATTAATAACTTTAAATACAAGATTACGCAACGGTATAGTAAAACTTAAAAAACCAAAAGGGAATAGTAGATTGATGTATTCTCTTGGGTATTACAATAGTTGTGTTGTTTGTGTTAAGTACAACTATAAGGTTTTGAACTGTCATGCTATTTTGATAATTGTGATTGAAGAGTATAGTTTTGTGTGGAAAAAAATGTCCTTGATTAAGCCAGGCCCCATAGCTATTTTGATTTTTTTTTTTTTTTTGCGAAGAGAAACTTTATTACGTGTATATTAAATTTATTTTGATTTACTGTTTTACATCGTTATATCAGTTATCAAATTATAAGATAAAAGTTGTATAAAATGTATGGCCAAATAATATTTTTTTAAATTTTATCAACTACAAATCTATATTTGTTTGTGGTTTAATAATTAATTACTTATTCATTTTAACATAGTTAAATTTAATTAGTAAATATAGTTATATAAAAATCATCTAAAATTTTCTTTGTTTATCATAAAATATTTGATAGGTAGTTAAATCAATAATTTATTAATATTTGAATATTAAAACAAGCTTTTAAATTTTAACTTTAATTGAAATAAAACTGATATTAAGCTGTCGTTTTATATTTTTTTCTGTAATTTGTATATTTTAATATAATGTTATAGGATAAATAATTTTCTTCTACTCATACCAGGAATGGATTTGACCTGAAGCATATTTTCCAAGTAAAAAGTTATGTTCTGTCGGTTATGTTTTTAAATTGATTTTTAAGAATACCCAAAGGGTGAATGCATTAAAATATGACAAGTTTTGGTCATATCGTAGTTACAATAGACATTTTTGAAAGTTTGAAATTGATGTTTATAGATATTTCATTTTAAAGTTTTAAAATATAATTAATATTTTATAACAAATCGTACAAGATTTATTAATTTTATAATATGTTTTTAGAAAAAGTTATGTACATTGTACGGTATATAATGTGTATAAATGTAACTGCGGAATGATAGAAGTATTTATTTTTTTAAATACAGATTGATGAAAACAGTAGTTACCTACATAAAAAGTTGGTGATTTTGTTTTCGAAAGTTTGTCGCAAAGGAATAATGTAACATTTTTTTCTCATTAAACATAAATTTGTTTATTTTACAAGATCAAAAATATGAATATTTGATATTAATAATATGACAATATTTTTATACAAAATATTTGTTAATATTTTATCTATAGAATATAATGAAGACGAGTATAAAATCTATTGAATTTTGTTACAATTTTAATACCATTTATAACAAACATAAATCAACTTAATACTTTACCAGTTACCGGTATATTTTTTCAAGTTTATCATGAACTTTGTATATGCTTTATACTATACTACCTATTACTGGTACTTACATTACTATATATTGTTATATTTTCGTTATTAATGTATCTGAATATTTAAATGTTCTGATAGTTCAGTTACAGACGACTGCATTTTATAATATATGTACAGTTAAAAAGATAACGTTTTAAAAATAAATCAAAATGCATGTTAATTGTCATGACAAGAAGTTTTATTTAACTTTCAGAAATTCTGAGGTATAATTAATTATATCCGGAGAGTAACCTTTAAAATATACGTATGTTTGGTTAAATATTGCAAAAAATGTCTTTCAAACGTAAAAGTAAAATGGTTTAAATTTTAAACAATGTAAGGGTAATTGGCTTTTATTTTTAATTGTATAATTTTAAAAATCCTTTTAAATAAAACAAAGTAGACAGTAATATGAAATCTAGTTGATTCTTATAGCTAAAATAATATTATTTGCTTATAGAGATTAATACTAATCTAAACATTTTAATATTTTAAATTATATTTTAGGCTATGTAAAAGTTAAACGTGATCTTAATGAAAACAACTTTTTATTAGTTAACAAAAATTTAAATTTAAATATCAAGAAAATGTTCTATTAAAGTTTTGTTTTCGTCATATATGATTTACATACATATTAAAATAATATGAGAAAAATACATTTAAAAAAAAAACTGAATTAATAACTATTTACCATAAACGAATAAATAGTTAATTGTCTATTTAATTTCAACTTAATTTTATTTGTGATAACAAATAAAAATAATTAATAATGAAGTTAAGTCATTAGTTTTATAAATTTTAATGAAGTCAGCAATCAGAAAAACTAAATTATTTATTTTTGTTTACCATTTCATTGATTATATTTAATAATAATTCTATAGCGAATGTAATTAGTAGTTAATATGTAGTAGATTTATGGTTAATGTTAAATGTTGTGTTATAGAATATAATTGCCTTTAAATAAATAGTGAACTAAGGAATAAAATATGTATTATATTATATTTTTTATAATATTTAAAATCTAATTAAAAAAAAATCTCCCCAAAATTGAAAACATTATTAGGATAAGACGATAGTTGTCTTTAATTATAATATTATTATATTCCTTCTAAATAACAGTTAACGTAAAATAAAATGTAATGTAGGTTTATCAAGTCGAAAGAAGAATATACATTTGGAAAAATACTAAATTAAGTAATGCAATTTTAAACTGTAAAAAAAGAGATTGGAACTTTAAGTATATAAAATGTTTTTAAAATAAGGTTTAAACTGCGTAGTATATATATTTTAATTTGAAATAAAATTAGACTTATATTGAAGTTTTAGTTTACAGTTGTGATCGATGCGTGATGGAACGTATATGAAGACGTGTGTGTTCACCATACGGCCAATTGGGTATGCCACGTACTCGAGCACCTCGATTTTCGTTTTTGTACCACCATAAATCATATAGTTAACCCGCAGCCCGTCTGAAGTCCGATCTCACTTTAAAATATAACATTATTTTCAGACCAGTTATATGATATTGCCTTGTAAACGAATGAAATTAAACTTATTACATTCTATTAACTGTAGGCACGAAAAAAAAATACATAACTTTAATAAAATCGTTGTGGGTGGTTGTTAATGTTTTGTAGCTATCATATACACGCACAAATACTATGGAATATAATCACGATAAATATTGAAAACGTTAATTGTTTCTATTGAGTTTCAGCTAAAGTTTCCAAATAATTTCCTGCGTAGGAATTAAGATTACGGTGTGTCCTAATTACGATATGTTCAGCCCACAGAGACGTGTTCTGGTGTACCTCACACCACTATACATATGAATTCCAACGATATGTGTATAAAATATATTCTATGCTTGCGAACTGGGTTGGGACGAAATGTAATGTTCCGTATAAAAGTAAACGTACATGAGTAATATATTTATATAAGAAAAAAATATTTCGACGGCCTTTTTTGCACCCACTCTTTATTTATTTATTTATTTTTTTGTCGGAATATTTCCTACATGAAGTATAGTGTACTTAAGGTAGGAGGTTATATAACGAACGAGTACACATACGGTATAAGAATATATATACAACTGATATAAAGTTATCCGCGTGTTTGTGTGTATAATATGGGATATTTTTCTAGAAAAAAAAAAAAAAAAAATAAGAAAAGAAAAACGTCATGTTGTGTGTTAACTTTCTTGATATCGTATTTCTCTTTTGGTTTCGAATAAAATTTCCATAAACATTGAGGTTTCCGACCATAAATATGTGAAAAATACGTGAAGAGGAGAATTTTATACACGCACATACATATATATATATTTATAAATATATTGTCACCAATCACGTTCCGCGACACTATAAATGAGAAAAAAAAGTCCAGATTTACAACGGAGAAAATAGGCGAATGGTTAGAAAGAGGTAGAAAAAATTCTTACGAATTTAACGACATCACGGTTGTCGCTTCAACTACGACAACTGCGGCGATATAATATGTACTCTGTAAATGGAAAACATCATGTTTTAGCGTCCAAAAATATTATAGAGAACGTACTTATCTGTTTTTACTTTCAGAAATAAAATATTTTTCATTGTACGTTTTGAGTTTCAAAGCTCTTTAAAACGATACGATGTATGCATATCCATTATACGTTTATGTTTTATATTAAATTTATTATTTTTTTCCATTCACGTGAATTTGTTGATTTCTTATTAAAACATTTATATAATACATTATGACTTTAACCTGATACTTTAATTGATATACTGTTAGTTGTTCATTGAAAAATTTTTAAATTAAAATGTTAAACAATATTTTTCACACTTTTTCTGACCTTAATGGTGATTTAGGGAAATGTTCATTTTTTTAACAAATAGTTATATTCTTGGTATTAGTTATAACTTATAAGCATTTCGTTTTATGTAGGTATTTTAAAAATTGTATAAAAGTTAAAATTATAATGTTTATACGATACATAATATTATGTATGATTCCACTTACAGCAAATAAGTCGTTTATAATTGATAAACACATATAATGTATATTACTTTTATGAAAGATTGCTACTTTGCTAATTTTAATGTGTGATTTAGTATATAATTGTATATTACAGTTGTTATTTATCAAAGTTGGCGCCCATCTCGTTAGATTATTTATATTAGATTAGAAATTGGCTGATCTCTGGTTTAACTGAAATATACATATTATACGTATAGGTTACTTAGCTATCAAATAATTTTTTTAATTTATATATCTAGTAAATAGTTCTATTTTAAGTTGATTAAATACTTACACCATAGTATCTACTGTAATGTTTATTTTGTGTTTTATGAAAATTATTATACTATTAAGCTTCAAACACACATGGGAAAAATAGAAAACGATCAAGTTTAACCACTTTGTTCACTAGATATTTATACGTAAA
Organism: Melanaphis sacchari; assembly: GCF_002803265.2. Lineage (NCBI taxonomy): Eukaryota > Metazoa > Arthropoda > Insecta > Hemiptera > Aphididae > Melanaphis > Melanaphis sacchari. The sequence goes on along the minus strand of NW_020270395.1, from coordinate 392,904 downwards.
TGCGTGTGCGAATTAGAGCGTTCAAATTTGAAATATTAAATAAAGAATAAAAATTTATTTGATTTCTGTATTTCTAAAATTGCAATAATATGTAATTTTAAATTTGTGTAATGGGTAATAGAAAATGTAATATTGTAGGTACTAAAAAAAAAAAAAAAATAAAAAAAAAATATTATAGAAAACGGTAATATTAGTTGGCTAAATATGTGTTATGTACTATTGCAGCGTTATGAGGCTGAATAGCTAGTGCTGGAGTTGACGGTTTCTAGATTGCCTTTCTCTCGCTTTGCCTTCTTCAGATTTTCTTTATTTTTTTCTTTTGCTTCGACCATCGTCTCACTCAATATAGTGGAGCTCTGTGTACGCGTGTACGCATATTTCATTACTTTTAACGAAAATAGAAAGAAGAAATGAATGAAAAAAAATATGATTGGTAGAAATAAAAACGAAGAAAGAGATTGAGATTGTGGACTGAGTAAATTTTAGTTTTCTGATGACATAAAATTAGATTTACCACATTTCCACAACAACGTAAAAATATATATATATATATGTGATGAGAAACTATAAATACATCTTTTTATCTTAAATAATGAGTAAAACGTTCTTTTTTTTTTAATCATAATCGTTTTATTTTAATATTTATTAAGTATTTTTTAAAGTGTCTTATAAATTTATTTGTTATTAAAAAATATAATAATAACCTGTAGTGTATTTTTTAAATTATCAGATAGTTTACAATCTTTTAAAAATGCCATCAAATAATATTATACATTTATTCTTCATATTTAGTAATTTTACTGTTTTATGACGTACTTTTAAACACTTATTTATTTTCATGGTTTATAGTTATTAGCTTTTAATTTTTTGGTATGTCATAGATTATAATACGTGAATACTATGTATTTTATGAATAATTGTAAATTATTTAATTTTGCATGTACCTATGTTTATTTAAATTTTGTTTTTATTTGTTGTTTAGATATTTGAGTTAGAATTATTTCATTAAGGTTGCAATTATAAAATAAATCTATTCCCTTATGTTATATTCGATAAGACTTAACAGATTTTATTCACAGAATTTGATGTATTTCATTAGTTCTATATTTGATTGTGTATTGTATTTTATTGTCTATTAAAATGTACTTTAACTGTCTAGAAATTATTCGTATAATTCATTGTTATTTTGATAACATGTGCAATATAATTTTACTGCTATCAGTAATATCATATAATTAGTTTACAATATATTAAAAAGTTATTTGTCCGCTTAATTTTTTCAAAAAAAATTATTGTTCATATGATTTATTAATACATACATAATAACATTATATAGTGAATTTATTTTCTAAATACTTAGAAAAGTATGTATTATTATAATGAACTGAGCGAGATGTGTACAAAATTCACATTTTAAAGTATGGATTTGAAAGGAAAATTGTCGAACCTATTCAGATAGAATGGCCTTTGAAATGTAGAATTAAATCGACCCGTCTATTTAAATTTTATAAAGGTATATTTAGTGCAATCCGCAATTATAAATGTACTTTACGGATTAAAGGAACTGAGCCCAGCGTAGCTTCAAGTACCATATGAATAATATAAAAATATTTACCGATTTGATGATATTTGATAATACTATTATACTTACACTTGTTTGAGTTTTCTAGTTTATTTACTGGCCACTGTATTTTAGGTAGGTACTTCAATATTCGGTGATTGGTGTTATGGCAAAATAATATTATGCTGCGCTTGCTTCTTTAGAAATTTTGAATTCAATTTGGATGAACGTGTTTTTCAGTCTATTCAAACATCATCATCGGGAATTTCTCCTCGAATGATTTTGTTATTCCGTATGGAATTGCCATGTAAGTAAAAAAAAAAAAACCAAAAGTCTATAAAATGTATTTATTTTTGGAATTCAAACAACAATCATCATTAAACAGAGACAGAATTTTACACTTTTGTGATTTTCCACGTTTGAATTATTATTGTCAAACAATACACTTTTCCGAATACACGAGTAATTCAAACAATGGTTTCTTAAACCATTCTTTAAATTCGAAGACGTCACAGCATTATCATCTTGTATGACAGTATTTTAATTTTTTTTACTAAACAAGATTAGGTGTTAAGTTGAACAGGAAAAAAATATGTAAATTCAAATTATTGAACAATATTATTCTATTGTTATTATTAAATTATTTAAATTTTTTATCGACCGTTGTTGATTTTTGTAAGCATTTTAATCTAATACGAGGTAAAATAATTTCTAAGTTTATACTTATATCAGCAAATTGCTTGTAAAATATATTATCATTCTATTATACTTAGACATTTCCAGTTAATTATTTGAATTCAGATAAAGATGCACATCATTTGGTTTGAATGATATATTCTGGCTTTTGAATATGATGCATTTAAGATTTCAAAATTTATTCACTGCCATCAGATTAAGTGTTGGGTAAATTTCGCTTGAATAACAACTGGAGGGTATATTCGGGTAATTGACCAGTTAAAATATTCACCACTCACGGAAATCACAATAGTAAGAAACATGAAATATTTACCCGAAAATTATTATTTAATATTTCAAGGCGTCCAAAAATAAATTTAACGTCGAAAATGTTTTAATTAATTTGTAGTTTATTTTTAGTAACATTATTTAAGAGGAAAAATTTATAAAAATATTATTTTGGTGTTTGTTTTATATTTGTATTACAAGAATTTAATATGTAGAATTAATAGCTAAGTTATCGAAGTGAAATAAAGATCGATTAAGTAAATAAATAAAAAAAAAAAACTATTATACTAAAATATAAAAATACTGTTGTAAAAAGTATATTATTCAATATAAAATGATTTACGAATATTTTCTTTCATTTTTAGATGTGATTATACTTTAAAATTTATTACCTAAATATTATTATCTTTTTTGTTTTTAATTGTTTGCTAATGTTCTGAATTTATTAAGAATATACCTAAAGTATTTATTTTAGATGGGTATGCTGTAATTATATTACACTTTGAATTGTTTATGCTGTGTCTAACTTTGATAAAAAGAAATTTGCTTGATGAATTATAAAGATGTTTATTTAATATTTAGTGGAAAATAGATTCTTTAAATTTTTGTCGATCGTTTATTATTTTAATTATTTTCTTCAAACAGTAAAATAATATACGTTAAAAAAGTAAATAGAGTTGGTGGTATTTTTGGTTCACAAAAGTACTTTGTGTATACCATAAATAACTAAATATACTAGTATTAAAAATATTTATCAATAAATTAGAAGTTTATAAACTAATCAAATACAAATTTTTATTATTCTTCCATAAGATTACCAGCTTATTTTAAAAGTGTATGTTTTTTTAGTATGTATGTCCTGTATAATATCAACTAAAACGATAAATTTAACAGGGTAATTAATAATTATTGACAAAATCATTACAATTATCTACTGAGTTTCTATGAAATAACTTAATCTATATTATAGGCTTATTTGAATAATTGAATATGTAATACGGATTTTATAACACGGAGAGTACTTTAATCTTAGTCGTTTGTTTCTATAAATCTGAATTTTCCAATGCGGATTAAGATAATTTTAAATACGTAGTAAATTAATCAGCAATTACGGGTTAAGTGATGTATTCACGATTAAAATCTATTTGTTTTTTATTTAATATATAAATATAATATGTTGATAAGTAAGTATATTAGATGTATTTAATTTATTTTTATTATTTTCTAATTGAATATTCAGAAAAGCGTTTGGAAAAATTTAAATTATTCAGAAAAAAATATATGGTTGAAACTGCAAAATATTTTTAGTAATTATATTAAAATAGATTTACAAAAACTTTTCTCAAACTATCTTGAAATTTACTTAAGAGCTTAAAATAACCTTTCTAACAGTATTATTACATCAAACGTTATTTTCGACAAATAAATAAATAAATAATCTTTTTCCAACGCTTCAATTGATATTTTCGAGAATAATATTTCAAAACAGTTTGGATTGAATCGTTATATGCCTATACGTTGTTTAGTTATCATTATACGGTAATGTGATGGATATTTTTATTGATTGTGCACATCAATAATGATACGATTAAAATTATCTACCTATGTATTTTTCCACACAGACAAATAATTATTAATCAGGGAGTTATTTCCTCTCCTTTTCCCCAAAAAAATACCAATTCACTATTTACGTGCATTGTGCGTCTTAAAATTTTCCCACATGTTTTTCGTCAATTGTTCTTAAATAAATATAGCTATACAATCATATTACCGGTAATAAAAACATTAAAAATACATTTATATTTATTCGCAAACGCCGCAAACGCTTACATTATTATACTGCACTATACAGGTTGTGTGTGTTGACGACTCGACGAGTTGTAAAATAGGTTATCCTTTTGCAGTCGGGATCTCCGGGGAGTCGAGCATATTATAGTAGGTATCTAGTATGTATACAGTATTGAATCCGGACGGAGTACAAGGGCGTGGCGGGGTGTGTTAGTAATATCCGCATCGCGTATAACAGTGTATATAGTGAAAGCACTTGGCATATATGTATTTACCTTAGTACCTACCACCACATGTTCGTGAATCAGCTTTTTCTTTGCTTCCGGGCATTTCATATAAAGTACCTCTTTCTGGGGAGGGGGTCTTAATAACTTTGTTAGACATTATACGTATTATATCGTTACTCTTTCGCCCGCAAGTGCCGTCGTCGTTTAGGCGACCGAGCCTTGGGTATATACCTATAATATGTGCGCGACACGTTGACGATGACAATAATAATAATAATAGTGGTTTCGGAGTGTGTATACATTATTTTATATTATTAAATATCTGTACAGATGAACGAAAAAACAGTTTTTTTTTTTTTAATTTTGTACCGCTATTTATTCAAATATATTTTTCTAGATTCTCTCGAATAACGAAACTTTGTGATTGTCCGAACCGATAGTTATTTTTAGAAACGCTCTTATGATCGGAAAAATGCAGTCGTAAAACTCAAACCAGATATTATCTTATGATATTATGGCCTCGGCGTGTTGTTAATTTTTCTCCTAAGAGCATCGTTATTATATGCACGAATAGGCAATAGCCTTTCAAATATGGATTGTAGAGGGTTTGAGTTTAGACTAATGAATACTTATCGTAGAAATGTATTACAAGGGATTATGGAAAATGTATCATCTTTAGAGTTCGGATAAACATCACTAAATCATGTGCTTGATTATCGAGTGTTGTGTAAACATAATACGCAAAACAATAAACATTTAGTATTATGATATGACGTACGCCATAAATCGTTAATAATGTTATGCTGACTGATGTCTGATATAATTGACAAACACAAAGTGATATTCCTCACGTCATAAAAACGCATATTATTTAACGTACTGCTCCACAATAATAATATCGAATACTTTTTATAATATTCATCCATGTTTAAATTTTTTTCTAAAATATTTTCAGCTTATTTATACTTTTGTATAATAATATCATGACCATAATAATTCTATTATATTGGTTTTGCACTTCCAAGTCTAGTTGTCATTGCTACAGTTTAAAAAAAAAATCCAAAAAAAGCTCAGTCAGTGCCACGATTATGTAAGGTAATATATAAATTCAATGGTGTATTGGTAAATAAATTTATGGGTATACGCACTTAACGCACTTAAAAGTAGTTGAATAGGTATACCTTAAAAATTTTTCTCGCTTCGCTCGAAATATCTTAACGCTTATGCAAGTATTTAATAAGCTTTATTTTTTATTACAAGCACTCACTCTTCACGTTATATATATATATATATATATATATATATATATATATAATATATATGTATAAATGTATATAACTTATAACTAGCACACTTTTGAAATTTAATTTTGGTAATTTATTTTTTATAGCTTATAAATTGATTTACTTTATCCAACAAATATTTGTGTAATTGTGAATTTTTTTTTATGTTAAACCAAAATTGCGATTTTAGTGATGATCAGGATATAAACAGATAGATTTGATTTGAATATGAGTAGTATTCTGACAGCATAAAATTTAGCGAAATATACGGTATGAATGCATATATTTTAAACTTTCATAATATTGACGTTAATAATTAATATTTACACTAAACACTGTATACACTCGGCAGTTTCCGAATTCCGAACTTAATAGGAGATTGAGGCTATTTTGGACAGCGTAATAGTGTATATCAGTGGCGGTAAAATGATTTTGTCATGGGAGGGGATGTGGTTGATTTTTTAAATGCATTAATATGCTACTACGGTTAAGACTAATATCAATTTTTTTTAATTAAGGTAAATTAGTACTTTATTTATAACTATATTTTATATATATAAAATAGACTATAGACAATATCTATTACAATTTACAGTAAACTTGCACACAGTATAAATATGTATCAAGTGCGACACAGTATGGTCTGTATTACTGTACGAGACACGAGTGACGACTGACGAGTACGAAAGCCAAAACACTGTGGTCTGTGTAACAAAATATTCTGACAAATTTAATGTAATAATAATCGATGAATTGGCTAACTATAATGATATAGCTACGTATTATTGTATTAAAACGTTTCGGCTGATGGGCTGGGCAAGGGAGGAGTGTGTTGTTATTGAATATTCACGATCACCGAGCTGAGTAATTCCCACATATTTTGTATAAGCAACTAATTAATAAGTATTAATAATAATTAATAATAACAGCCTTGTTCCTAAAATGAGTCTAGAATCTATATAATAATATACGCTCTTAAGCGTTATTTTGAGAAAAATTAAAACAAAATGTAATACATTAATATTTAATATTATATTATAGTACAAATAGTACAATATACATAAATGTAATTGTTATAAATATTAAAGAAATTTTCATGGGGGGATCTATCCTCCTCACCACCCCCCGTTTGACCGCCACTGGTGTATATAATAAAATAATAATTGTTTATTATTATTATTATTTATTTTATTTTGTGATATTAATTATGACTGATTATAATCTAGATCTAGAAGTTTGCGCATGCATGCATTTACTGTTGGCGATGTTGGCATATACCCACAATAAATGAATTTTCTTTAAGGTATTTGCATAAATCCTAAAATAGGGATCTGGGTATATGTCGTAACTCGCGTACTTTCCAATACATCACTTATATTGTGCATAATACCTATGGTCAGTATTCAGGTCTGGTGACCTAAACACTTTAATCGGCATTTCGGCTCAACAATTATCACGAATCTACGACGGTCATATAATAAATGATATATACATACATGTTGTATAATGTATATTTGTCGTATGGCAATACGTAACTTGATCAATAGTCGGACATAGTATACCTACGATCGTATTATATCATGTTATTGACAAATTTTAATATAGACGACTTTATTCCTAAATTATCGTATAGAAACGTAAATGTTACATTGTAGAGTTGAATGTATGTGTGTGTGTGTGTGTGTACAAGAGTGGGTGGATTTATGTTGATCTTTATACCGTTATGATTGTATAATATTATAATTCATAGCCGTCTTTTGTATTCTTGGGACGCGTCCGGTTGACGACAGCGACGATAAACTCGACTCAATATATACATAATAACAATATTATAAAAGATGTATACGCGGGGCCGGGTGCTTCATTATTATTGTTACTATTATACTGTGAGCGTTTGTTCGGAGAATTTTTTCATTGTTGTCAGTTATATTGGTGAAATAATTAAATTGTATACGGTTAGTGATTAAATCGTATACGCGATTATACAGTGTACACGCTATGTCCAACCACGCAACATTTTATAAATTAAAAAGCAGAAAAATACTGTATTAATATTCTATACGATACTTTATTTGTTTATTTTGTTTTCATTATGTGTATATAGGTATTCATAAGAAGTAGGTTTAAAATAAATTATAAAATAGTATATTGTTAATTGTTACATTATATTATGTTTCATAAAATATTTCTTCGCATATCAATCTTTTTCTGATTCAGTATGCTAAGAATTAAAAATGTTTTCATAAAGTTATTGTTAAAAGTATTTAAATATTTAATGTGTATAAATTATTTTATAATTACGTTTATTAAATATTTTTCATCTGAAATTTTGAGAACACTGCTAAGAAAATATAATGTCTTTATTACTATTAATCAATCATGGAATAAATTTGTTATTATTATTTTTTTTTTTTTTAATAAGAATATGCGTATTTACTACAAATGTTAAAAAATAATAATAATATCATTATCCATAATTAGTCATTATTCATAAGTCATAAGTTTTGAAATGTAACAGAATGGATCGTAATCATGATAACATGACAAAATGTAATCTATGTAATTACATATTAATGGTGCTAGTTGGTTTTGATTATAGTTTAATTAAATGTCTACAGTTTAGCCAATTAAAATAATTTTATATCTTAAAAAATATAGGTTTTCGCGTTTATAAAATGTTTAAATTTGATAACAACAAATAGTGATGTGATTCTTTTTATATTATTTAGGGATATGTAAATAAATTATAGAATTACTCGAAAAAGCACGTTTAATAAATTGTTAAGCCGATACTAATATCATCCTTGTATTCATAATAAATGCGTTTGGAAAGTGTATACTGCGGCTAGTGTTCAAAGGATTATACGGTCAAAAGGCCGTTCAAAATGTTTTCGCGCACGTCACGTGGTCCGACCCAATTTCGGTCATTATTATTCTGACCACTGCAGCCATCTGGGCTAGGTAAACTTTCCCGGTCAAAGTATTTCCATCCAAATGAATGGGTTGACAAACATTGAAGGTTTTCTCGTTCAAACATCAAATTAGAATATTATAATATTTTATACGAATATTAAAGGAGTTTTCGTTGAGGAGTCGGTAGCGAATTCCGGTGACGTCGACGTCGTCATGTCAAGTGGGTTACATTGATGTTATTTTGTATGTTACTGGTTAATTCGATCGATTTAATTACTTTTATTAATGTTTTCGTTAGATATTTCACGAAGAATATTAACTATAGTTGTAGGACGTACAACAACGTCGTTTTGTTACATGGCATGAGTTGTACTCGAATGTAAATACGATCAATTTTTTGACGTGAAGAAATTTAAAATAAATAATATCCTAATTACTAACCAATAACAGTTGCGATATTATTATCTTTTTATTTGTGATATTCTGCGAATTTCGGGCAAAGTGAAGATAAAAATTTTAATTTTTAAGGTTTCAATATGCTCTTCAAGTTTGCCCTGCACTGGCGACAGATGACGTCGCGACGACCTGTCAGTTATCGCAATTAAACACAATAATAAATTCTATTTTTGGTTGGTTTCTGAAAGTTATATTTTAAAATAATGTTGAAAATACTAATGGAAATGTAGGACTACGAAAGAAAATATACATTTATTATATGTCATGCCGTTGTGGGTACCGTGGCTGAAGTTTGAGATGAACGTTTCACCGGCCATTTCTCTTGTTTACACTGTTTAAGACTACTGGCGTATTAAATGTCGAGATTAGTGAAAAATGCGCTCTGGACCTTAAACAAGGCAAAATAATTATATTAATGACACATCATTCTGGTGTACTTAGGTACGCCAACGGATAGTCGTGTCTTAAACGTTAGAAATCCATTATATACCAATGATATTATTCTCATTACGACGCAGCAGTATCATAATGATGAGGTCGAAATAATTAGTGGTAACCGTTTATAAAAATGGAGAAACAAGTGTTTAAGATTAAAATTTAAGATTAAAATACGAGTATAATAAGCGTATTACCTACGACAGATGTTTAACATTTGAATTCACACGGTTTATGATACATGACGTTCCTTATAATGCATACATATTTATATTTAAAAAAAATATATAAAATTTATAAGTTGTGACAATTTGGTGAAAAGTTTGGTGAAAGAATTACAATAAAGAATATGTTTTTGGAATAATCTTAAATACTATTGGTTATTAAATTGATCTTTAATCAAAAACGTTTTTTGATTGATGCAATACGCATGATATAACTTTAAAATATTGTGATGCTTGTTTAGATAATTCACTAATGTCTCATGCCTTAAATTTTATTGTATTTACAATTATTTATGATTTTTTTCTAATTTCCAATTCTTAATAAAAATTAAAAAAAAAAAAAAAAAAAAATTAATACTATTTTAAAAGTTTTTGATTTGAATTAAAAATGTACACTGTGCGTATACATTTGTATTATATATATATATATGTATATTGTAACTCTAGAATGATAATTTATTTGTGTAATTATAATATTTACAATATGTACTATAAAGTAAAAATTAATTTAGGTGAATTTCTTGAAAATAATTTTTTTTGATTAATATACTTGAGATTTACAATTAGATTGAATAATATCAAAAATTTAAAACAATGCTTATCATCTTCAATATTATTTTCATTATGATGTTTGTGATTTGAATACAATGCAAAAAACTGTTAAAATTTTAATAAGTTATTTTATTTTTTTAGAAATACCATGGTGTATTTTAAATTTTTATAAGCCTTTTTTTGGATATATTTGGGCCGTTTGCCGATTAATGTTTTATATTACCTTGGTTTGGCATCATCGTTTTCACATTTTAATACGTATAATATCGTACGTACGTGCAGCAAACTATACTCGCTCTTATGCAGCGGTCGGCTTCGTCACCGCAACCGCCTTTTGAATTAACCATCAAAACGGTCGTGTTTCGCAAATAATACCTTTTCAAAGGAGAAGAAAACAAGTCTATTGAAAGACACTCGATACTTTCCATTCGACAAATATCGTCGTTGCCGTAGCGGCGGAAGTGAAATAAATACACGTTTGGGCTCTATATACATATACATTTCTCTATACCGTCTCTGCCACTTGTTTTCTCTTTCTCTATAATTCGATCTCTCTCACACTATTTCACTCTTTCACTGTATTTTTATTTTTATTTTATATATTGACACAAAATTAAGTCCGCCCGTAAATAAATACAGGCAGCAGTGGCTGCCGCCAAAGGGTGGATCTTTTTCTTATTTTAATGCGTCCTTGTGGAGCTACCCTTCAACCCTCTGCCACACTACTGTCTCTGTCTACGACTTGCCTCTTTGTACATTACGCATTTACGGGTCAGTGCAGGGGTTCAAAACGATCTTCACGCAGCAGTGTGCATTTTTTCTCTCATTTTTTATTTATTTATTTTTTATTTTTATTTTCTTTTTTACTTGTTTTTGCACGAATTTTTCTCGCGTGATGTACACCTCTCCTCCTTCCTCCACAAACACACTCTACACCTCCGCTTGTCGCGTTCCACTTTTCACACAATTGCAAACCAAATCATACAATCTTTTGTGTGTGTTTGGTTAAGCACTTTTGCAAAACTTATCCCGCACGGCGTTCATCTTTACCCAACGGAAGGATGTACAGAATATTCCGGTTACGTTCACCATTCGTGAAGCAGCTGTAAATCGTAATTATTTTAACGGCGAACGGTACAGGCGTTCTGGTCTAGAAACGAAATAAATAATGGTCAAAAATTCGTAAAGTATAATATTTACAACGACGGACGAAAACGCTACGAAAAACAAATTACGCCCAGTACATCCTCGGAAAATGAGATACGTACCTACCGTTGTAATATGCGTACAAATATGTGATGTAGGACATGTAGGTGTAGGTAATACATAGAAGTACAATATAAATTATATTATGAATATTGTTCTATATTATTGTTAATTTATTTTCATCACTTGAATTATTTCTTTGTTCGTTAGACGCTTTATTATTTAATAAAACATTTTTAAACACAATGTATGTTTATAGAGCACAAAATTCTCTTATAAATCGACGCGTGCGTGTCATTTTCACGCTCTTACAAAGTTTATAAGCATAAACAATTATCATACTATAGTTCAAGTCTGTTGTATGTATTTAATCTTTGAGTCTGCAGATTTATCTTCATGAAATCGTTCGCTTAAATCGTCAAACAATAAATAATTTTTAACTGTCGTTAAACTATAGTATAAATTATTGTGATGAAAAATGGTTGTGTGTTTAGAGCACATTTTGAAATTGACATTAACAATAGTGAACGTCTTAACAACTCATTGATAAAATAAATAATATTATTATATACTGAATATGTTTGTAGATTATTTATGATATTTTTAAAACATTATTTCATAGTTATGCTATTCACATACTGCATAATTTATTTTTAATTTCTAATAGTTGTCGGAACTATTATTTTTCTCATAATTCTACAATAAAATTATTTATATAGTATTTAATAATGATGGTCTTGTAAATAAAATGCTTAATCTTATAAAATATAAGAATCGTTAAAGATACGTTTTTCGAGAATTTTAGTAAAAAATATTATTTTTAAACAAACGTTTATACAGTGTTTAAAATCTATAATGCGTGTATTATAATAATATTTCCGCTATTATAATCGCACGAATTTTGAGTAGTATTCACAATTTTAGGTTATGAACGTATAAATAATTACTCAAGTAATGTGGAGTTAGGGACTGATCATTTTTCAAAACGTTATTTTAAAATTTAAAAATGTAGTTGAGGTTGAATAAAGTATGAATGTGACAAATTTATAGAAAATAATGCATATTATGATGAATTATTTTAATGACTAACAAAAACTTTATTATGTATGTGTATTAGTATAGACGAATAATTTTGTCAAAATATCAAAGTATCATAAAATGCTGTTATTTATTTTTTTTTTTTTTGAATAAATAATAATAAACTTGTATATTAATTAATGTTTAGTTAAATATTAAAAGAAAATATTCAAATACTTTTTTCCGAGAAACTTCGGTTTTATTTATTTAATTTCGCTCATTAATAAAGTTCTTATGTATAAATAATTAACATAATAGTTTTAATATTTATTTATTTGTTGAACAAAGTTTAGTCACTGGTTTTATTGTTATGTGTTAGTATTTTGATTGTGTGAAACTTTTGTCGTTTATTTTCCTGTGTGTAGTTTTTTGTTTTTTACATTAGTCCTGGCGACAACTTGCAATATAGTTGGATATATTTTGCGTGAAGTAGTTTACACGACGGAGAACAAATTTTTACATACACAATTACTCTATGAAGTTTGACGTGTTTCTTAAATCGTTCAAAAAAAAAAAATCGCAAATTCTGTCTGGCAGAATAAATACAATATCAGTGGTAATCAGAATGTATGTATACCTTCGGAGGACTGAAGGGAAGGTGATAATAAAAATGGCAACAAAATATTATGAAAGTCAATGATATTTTGCATGTAACGGGGCATAGGATAGGCAAAATTGGTACATACGTGTAAACGACAATTTCCATAAAACAATATTTTATCGTGTTGGACTTAAATATATACTATTATATTATTAATGATTATGGGAAGTAGTATTGTGCTTAATTCCACGATAAGAATTTCTCTCAGATTTTTGATGATAAATTCAAGTTGTGTAATTAAGTTGAATTAATAATAATAATAATAAAAAATAACAATTAATAAAAAGTAAAACCGAACACTAAAAACACGACCGTATCAATATTATTATGATACATTTTCTTCAAAACTAGTAAAAGAGAGTTGATGGCAGCGCCGGATAACAAATAATCAGAGTAACGAGTCCGTAGTGTAGATATATATGATGGTGGCTAGTTTGATAACATAAGTTAGGATAGAGTTCAGTTATGAATAAGGGTCTAAAAACCTAATTATCGGGTCAGTTTCTCGTCACGATTATTATCGTTGCAAAATCGTGGAGCGAATCAAGTGAGAGTGGCAGTAGTAAAATGTTAAAATGTCGGCTTCAAGCACTTTGCACCTGCGGCCGTCGACGTTTGGCCCATCGCGAGGTGCTAAATATCGTTAATATCATTATTGTGTGCACAGTCATCGTGGTCGTTAGCAGCGTTATCGCGTATGCCAATGCATTTGTCGTTAGTCTTTATATAATTGTAGTTGAATCATTTTAATATTATTGCATTTTTGTGTGAAATAGAAGACGAATTTGTACTGCAGTGGTTAAATAATATCGACATAATATGCCTGATTGGCCTGATTGTATTGTGTCTCATATTTTCAGTCGTAAATATCCGTGCAAAACTGTGACATTTTTTATTTTTTTATTTTTAGATTTTTTTCTGTTCAATTAAAAAAAGACCTATTTCATTTTGAACCCATGTGAGCATTCACAGTATATATTAAATTAGCACATATTTGTCGTTTTAGATTCTGAGTGGAACGACAAAAGTATTGATTTTACAATATGTGTTTTATTTTTTATCTAACCTTTTGGAGCAGTAAAAATGCTTCAATTTTGAACTTCAATATATTTTCTGGTAGAAATGTAAATCTAGTTGATACTTTAAGGGATCAAAAGTAAAAAATTCCCAATTTTATTGTTTTCATAAAAATTGAGGGTAAATAAAGTAGGAAAAGCCTAGAATTTTTATGTAAATTTGGTTTTTGAAAAATAATTTATAGTTTAATACAAAAATATATTTTTAATACTTTTAATCAATTTATAGATATTTAGGTTTCTTGTTTTATTCTCTATAAATGTCTAAAAACTGTAAAATTTGTCTAAAGTATATACATTTATTTTTAGCTATTGATTTTTTATGCACAAAACTTATTAATAGAATTTTACAGTAAAGCTTAAAAAGTTAAAAACAATAATAGATATATGATAATATAAATTATGATATTATAATAATAATATAATAAATGCTATTTTTTAAGTAAAAATTAATTCAATTTACCATATTACTAATAGTAAAATAAATTGCTATGATAGCAATATAAATATATCATAAAATAAACTTAATAATATATATATATATATATGTATATAAAGACTGACATACCGTCTTCACTCAAAATCGTTTTTTGTGCATGCATGATTTATCGTTGAATTCAAATTTAACACATCCATTACAGTGACCTACTCAATAACGAGTTACACTCGACACCTTTTGTACAGTAAGACGGTTACCTATTGTTGCCTGTTTTTTTTTTTTTAATATTAAGGTCTTATACAATAAACATCGTTTCGCGAATCATGATCTTTGTAATGGTTTAATATTCGAAAAAAATGTCACGTCGTTGTTTATACTATAAACCCGCATTGGTCGTTTATTGTTTAGTCGACGTTTGGGTTGTAATGAATGAACGAGTTTTTTTAGACTTTTCCAAAGACATAGATGGGCCATAATTAATATAATGATTAGTTACAAACCCTTATGTGACTAAATTACTTAGCTAAGTAACTACTATCTATGAATATTTTAAATTTTATTGTTGATAAATAATGATTAATATTTATTATTGTTTAACATTTATAAATTATCAAACTGGAATAGTAATGTTCAAAAATCTACTCTGAATAATTTTCGTAATAAAATAGTTATGTATTTTACATATCTTTTTTATTTTGCTATTTACAAGAATATTTATTATTATGTGATGTTTTAAATTGGTACCTTTATCATACTTTCTCGAGAATAACCTCTTTTTATCTTTAATAATAATTTCGTCTTACTAAAATAGTCCATAAATTAATTTTTATCTGTAATAAGAAACTATGTAGTAATATTACAACTAATAGATAATTTATTTATTAAAAACACATTATAAAATATTATCATTCATAATTTATTATTTTAATGTTTCTTATATTTTCATATGGATATTATATATTTGTGTGGTGCCGCTGTATAATTACTAGGTTTATGAGCAAGGTATTCGCTTCAACTCCGGTGATTATGTAATAATTATACTAAAATAAAGCTATTATTTTTGACTATCTATCGTATAACATTTGCATGAATTAAAATGTTTAATTTTTATCATTCGTTGGATGGAATCCATTAATGATATTAATTAACTAATAAACCGCTTAGAATTTAACCACTTTTTAAAAAATAGGTTGACAAAAAATCTAGTGACAGTAGAACGATCTTGAATGACAAGGGAAAAATTTTTTCTCTATGTTAACTTGAAGTGAATGTTCCTTTAGAGTTTATCACACAATAGGTATTATAATAAACTTTTAATTTCATAAAAACGCATCTTATTATAAGTTATAAAAAAAACTTTATTTCTATCCAGCAAAAGTTATCTAAAAAAAGTACTTTACATTATCTACTATGGAAACTAGAAGAACATTTTTTGATAGTTTATATTAAAATTTGACAACTGTTTTATGCAAGAATTTTTAAATGTGATTTAATTTAAATAAATGATAATTAGTAGTGGTAGAAATTTTATTTCAAAGATTATTATGAAATGTATAATCTTCAAAAAAATATAATTTGATGAATATGTATTATTTCCAGTGATAATTTATTTATTTGATATTTGTTTTAAATTAAAACTTTATTTTAGTTTCCAATAATATTTAATTGATTTAGTTGAGATTTCAGAGTATTTACTCTTATAAAATTTTCCGTTTCTTTCACGGAACTTTTTTTTCTTGTATTGTGTATTTAAATAAAATGTTTAAAATTAAATTTTTTTTTTATCATTAAAAATCAAGTTGAAATTTGAAAATTCAAGATATTATATAATTTATGAACTACCAGAATGTTTTTACTAAATTTAACGGTGACATTTTAATCCGAAAAATCTTTATTATAAGAATGTTTGACGATTTTACTATACTGAGATAAAAATCCTATAGCACATAAATTAAGTTAAAAAACAATAGATTATATACTGTAAATGAAAATAAATCACCTGAATTAAACTACAAAGCAATTCTTGCAAGAACCCTATAGGTACATTAAAAATAGAATACGAGGATGTTTGATGGTAAGTTTAAATAGATTAATTTGATGAAAATAATGATATAGTCCTATAGAATAATATTAAGTCCCTTATTTAACGTTACGTTGTGATAGTTTTTAAAGTGTCCTCAGACTTTTGATAATCAACAGTGAACATATAACTAGTTGGAAAAATGAGTATTTAAATATGAAATTATAATAAAATGTGTATTATATATTACTCGTATATTATTATGTAATCGTTTGAAAAATGTTGTAATATGTATTATTGTGTATCGTGCTCAGTAGGTTAGGTTAGGTAAAATAAAATATTTTAAATTTACATCTTGTTTTTAAAATATATTTAACCTTCTATGAGATAATGCAATCCCCCTGAATACGTTCCATACTTCTATATTTTTATAATTTGTAAAAAAAAATGATAAATTAATATAATTATTATGCTTTTATTTGATATAACTACAAATATTATATTCCATTATGCATATATGAAATCAGTTATATAATAAAATATTGAAGTTTATAGAACTTTTGAAAAATACTGAAAACAAAAGTAAAAACATTGAGAGTTTCTCTATGTATCAGATACTTTATTGTTTATTGGTCTCTCAATACTAACCGTACATAGCTGTAAAATAATAGTTTATAGATTTATGAATTGTGTTTTGTTTTTAAACAAATTACAAAATATAAAATTTATTGTTTTAAATTATCCAAATAGACAATTTAAAGATATTATATTATTTGGACTTCTTGACGAACACAGCAGATTGTAATATGTATACTGCATAATGTACATTGTTCAATTTTATTTTATTTGAATATATTTATTTTCTAACTTTTTAGTTATAATTAAACAAATAACGGATTTCTCCTATTATTTGATGATTGTTTTGTATAATATTTAAAATTTTAAAAGGCAGCTGCGAAATAAATGAATGTAAGATAATTTTCTATAGTGTAATACTAAATTATTATTTTTCTTATAAAAATGCAATCTATAAATATAACAACGGCGACACTGCATAATTTATATAATATTCCTTATTGGTGTGTCATAATAATATGTGCATCAGCTTATATAATTTACCTATTTATAATATGTGTAGATCTCAGAAAATATAATATTAGTTATTGATAATTATTATTCGAGTAAAATAAACACGATATACCTACATATGGTGTGTTTGGTAAATGTGGAATCATTTATAATTAAAATCGTATGATGAATTATATATATATATATATATATATATATATATATAATAGGCGCATCAATTAGGACAACAATAACCGATTAAATTTAACAGTAGTAAGTTTATAGATTAAAAGACTACTCATAATGGTTTCTTAATTTATAGTAATTTTTAACTATCGCATAATGCTTTAATATTATCGTTAAGAAGTTTTATTACAATAAGAAAATGTTCTAATTTTTTAACTCGCCAAGTACAAATAATAAAATTCTTTATAATATGCTTTAATATGAAGGGATATTATAAATATGTTATAATAAATTAAGTCTAAAAATTCGTATTGTTATTTAATTTTTCAAATATGATTCAAATAGGGATTTTTATTAATCGTTATGGATTTAAAGATTCCGTGTGTATTATAATATAGTTAAATACATATAAAATAATTGAAAATATGTTATTTCATCTGGTCACATAGTTGATAAATTATAATCACTGTTGTAAACAATTACGATACGATTTAAATGCATTACCATTTTAATAACCAAAGGATAAAAGATTTAAAATTAATTTAAAATTATTCCAAGTCAAATAAATTAATTTACGATTGTCAAAACGTGTAAAAGACCAAATAGTTATATTTTACAATAGTAATATTTGTTGATTGAAAATAATACATTTTAGATTTTTTGAAATACAGTTGTCTTACTATTTATATAAGATGGTTATTCATGTATGCTCATCCTTTAATTTTTTTAAAAATCACAGTTATTTACAATTTTAACGTTTCAAAATCAAAATTCAAACAAATAGTTTTTGAGTTATTAAATTTTGTGTAATTAGAATAATAGGTTCATAAAAATGGGTTTGGATATAATGCTATAGTGACTTAAAAATTGTAGTAATCCATTAACATTTATATTTCTAAAAAATTGTTTAAGTGTAATTTATACTAGATTCAATATTACATCTATTTTATGTTTTATACGAGTTTATTGTGTTCAAATACTCGTAAATTTCAATGATGGATGTTACATATTTTGTTAAAAAATTTAAAAAATCCAACATATAATTAATATATATATTTTTCCCTATAATTAAATATACTATTAATACGAAAATTCATATAAAAAAGTATTTACTATGTAATTTTTGAATAGATTATCACGTAATGCTTTTTTTTTCATTTAATTAAGATTATTATAAATTAAAATGTCATAACCACAATTTCTTTTTGCAGTTGGAATTACGTGTGTATAATTTGTGCGAGTATCGTATTTTATGTATAATTGACATTATACATTTTTAACCATGTATGCAACGAAATGTGTTGTATTAATTGTATTACTAACGTATCGTTTTAAATTTGATAATCTGTTAAATTAAGTTAAATTACCTTTTTATAAGTATTTTTTTTTTTAAATTGAGTAAATGTTTTATTTCTAAATTTTACAGAACGATTTAAGCTTTAAATTTTAACGTTAATTGTTACTATTAAATATAAATTGCCTTTTTATTAATTATAATTTTAACATAATACTTTTGTGTTAAACTATCAGTAGATATCCGTCGTTAAATAAAATAGTTACGATTTTGACATGGTTCACTTCACTATAATTGTTATGCTTCATATTACACCTTATTCTGAGAGTGTAACCATATTATTCTATAATATTTTAACCTGTTATGTGTTTGATCTTAATCGTAATTTGTAAAATTTAAAATATAATAAAAAACAAGCTCTGTATTTTTTCCAGAATTTTAACGATTGTATTCCGTAAACTAATATTCAAATATTTGTTTATTATTAAATTTATAATGAATAACTAGGATCTATACTCATAACGAATTTATAAATAGTATTATAATAATTTGACTTCAGTATTAACTATTAAGGAAGAAAAATACCTATAACTAAGATAGCGTTTTTTTTTTTTTTTATTAAGCAATATAAAATTAATTAAATGTTATTATAAAATAAGAATTAATGAATTATATTATATAACTCAATAATTGTTCATTTCTAAAATATAGAATCGAACTATACTAAATAAAAAAATAAGGATATGTGTAAAAGCTGCCTAGAAATCGTTATTTATGAACAATAAAAATATTTTAAATATATTTGGTATTAAAAAAAATAAATATTGTAAGATTTTTTAAATTCTTTTGGTCAACAAAATTGTATATATAATAGTTTAGAAACAGTCTTTTGTTCTTATTGATCAAAATTGAATACGATATTTATTGAAAAACGGGTTGTCTACATAAGTAGTTTTGGGCCAACAAAACATTTTGTAAATATTCTCTAAAAATATTTTATATAATATAATCCATGTTGGTGTAATTTAAATTCTTGCAGTGTTTCTTTTTCTTTTGTTTTACAACTAACTTACGTTTATACTTATCGGTTTTTAATAAGTAATAATCATATCAAGGATATTATTAAAACTTTGATGATTTTCACGTTTCATTCAATTGCCATATAATACATGTATAATAAAATTTACCTATTTTTAAATTATATTATTGTTTGTCTATAAATTTATTACTATATTATTTATTAAAATTTACATTTTTTTTAGTGAATACATGTACTATTTTTTCAAACAGTTCTTTGAAATTAATTTTAATTGACATTTATTATTTGCACATCACTTTATTACTACAATAATAATTAAGATATGTATGAGTGTTTTTTTTTTTTTTTTTTTATTACTATTATTAATATAATTTTGTATTATGTTATATTGTTATAATATTGTAATACCTTAAAACAAATTTATTGATAATTTTTTTTTTATTTTACATTTATAGTTAAAAGTAAAAAGTATATATAAATTAGTTATTTTATGTTATACTTTTACAATCATGATAATGAAAAAAACACAATACATAAAAAATTATAGTATAGAAAAAATTATGAAAATTACTTGAAAGGTATTAAATAATATTTAGCTATTATATGTTCAGTAATAAACAATAAGCAACGATATTGGACATATGACCTAAAATGGATAAAAATAGTATTAGTATTATATTTATTTTGAACGCATTAATTACCGAGTTGTTGGTCAAAGTGTTAATTGTTATGGGCGAAACGTTTGCGAATAAATTGGAAAATTCTTTTCACTTCGATTATTAAGAATCTGGTCACGAACAGACGACAAATAAAGCGACAACAAATCTTAATGTCTTTGGCAATAAACACGAGTATAGTAATTGCTAAACTGTGCTGTCACAATTTACCGAAAAAAAAAAACAGAATATCCAAACAAATTCTATAATTTTATATTTATCTCATTTGATGTTTTACAGTTTGTTATATGTATTAATCTATATAATGCCGTAGATAGTCATTTATATTTTTTAATGAATGTTTAAAATAAAATTTCTCAATTCAAGCTCGCACAATTGTTTTCTTCTATGACATAGCGGTTATTCAAAAATATTTTGTAGTTGTATCGTCATTGATTTGTGTGGCAGTTAAATCCCTCAAATAATTATTGTTTACATATTATAAATTTTACGCAGTGAGAATTATACGAATTATATGGTTAAGATCCAAGTCCGATTCTTCTGAGAGAATTCAAGGTGAGAATATTATTACAATACATTTAAAATAATTACGCTATCAACAAACTGTACCTAGTAATGTTCTATAACGATTTAGCATTAATGCAGTTTAGTATAGAATATCTATACGTCATATAGCTTTAAAAATATGAAAAAAAATTGTCAATCGAGATTTAAAAAAAATAAAAAGGAGTTCTTGAGCCTAAAATGGTTTGGATTATGCACGAATAAGATTGATTATTAAGTTTTTAAATTATTGAAAAATAAATTCATAAACAGCGATCTGTATAAATACTGAGTTAGATACTCCAGTTTTAATCATATTATTTATAAATAGATTTTCTTAAAATTTCCAACTAAGTCCGTCGTAATCAGTAAAAATAAATTCAATGAAAATAAATTCCACTAATCAATAACTATTTGTATTACTGGTTTTTGAGATAAATTAATGCTGATGCTCGTTTACCAAAAATGATTTAGGTTAATAAAACGTAAACGTACAAACTGTGTATAACTAGTTGAAACGAGGGTGAAAAAATTGCGTATGCACTGGTAATTATTTTTCAATTTATAATATGCAGACATGAATAATGTGACTTTAAGTGGACGTTTTCTCCTTGTAGTACTGAGTTGGTGGTGTTGGCGGTAGTGGTGGCAGTGTTGGTGGTGGTGCACTTGAACCGACAATTTCTGAGTTATTAACCGTTACACGAGGACACGCAATATTTCACACCGAAATTGACAATCGCCAGTCGACGGAAATGATTTATGTGACCGACACGGGGCCAACCAGTGCTCCCTCCAACTCTCGGCCGTCCGTTCCTCGTATATTTCTTATTACGGTTTCACACACGAAACTATACTTTACCCCACCTCTTTTGCGATCCTTTTCCGCTCGTTCAACTATAATCCACTTAGGTTGACATTACGTAGAAAAACCCGCAAAATCTAAAAATTGCATTGCGACAAAATCGAGTTTTAAACTCACAGAAAAAAATAAATACAAAGTTGATATCCAACTTAATACGGACAATCTTGTGTTTATATTTTGTTAGTGTTATTTTTGGGTGACAACTATAAACTAAATTTGTCAGTGAACTTGATTAAATGTATGTTAAAATTTAAGTGTTAAACATGTTTAATCATTAGACATTCATATTGATTCTTGCTCTTTTTAATAATAATAATACATTTTGTTCGTTTACTTGTGATATGATTTTATTTTAGTTTTTAAGTTGATCTAGTTGTTTATTAAAAACATAATGATTTATTTATTTTTTTTTTTAAAGTTATTTTTACACATGAACTGTAGACATGTAGGTTTATATTTTTATAGAATCCTTAATTTCGTAACTAATTATCCTTAGGCAATAAAAAATATTTACAATTTTCATTTGTTGATTTTATTTATTTGACATGTTTAGAATATTATTATTGTTATTGCATTGCAAATTAGTTTGTAACTAATTTATTAAAATTAATTTAAAGTATACTTTTACAATAAAATACACATTGCACATAATAAATTACAATTTTAAGTTAATGCATTATGAATATTGTTGTATTATACAACTTAAATTAATTATTTGCAGTACATTGTAATAATGTGTACAATTGTGTTTTGCAGTATGTTGAAAAGTATTTGTAATGTAATAATAAATTATTAGAGGATATGAAATATGACAAAAAATAATAGGTTCGAGGATCTCGAATATTTAATATTTAAAAATATTGTATATTTTTGTAATATATTAAGAATATTTTGAATTGAAATTGGGTTCTACAACTCAGGATACTATATTTTAACCATTATTATAATATAAAAATATACATAAATATATTTACAAATGTATATATTATTTTAAATTATATATTGTTTTCAAATAATCTTTTTTTGTATCAATAATTTTGGATATATAATATAAAGTGTAGGTAATGTATGGGACTTGGGTAAATAGTGATTAGTATTGAACCATTGGTCGTTGTATACTAAGCATTTTCTTTGCTTAAAATATATGGAAAAAGCAAATCATTTTTAATGAATGTCATATAATAAATGCTGAAAAAACTGAAAAAAAGCATTCTACTATCATTCATTAATAATAATGGACCGAACTTTTATGTATCTCTCCATTCCCCACGGATGACATAATACTGTACCTATGTAAATTATTCTTACAAAATAAATTTATTGTAATATTACGAACATTTATCGTTGTGACTTAAGCCATAATTTGTAATTTAACTGACCTTTAACGTGGTTTTAAAGACATTTTATGGAAAAAATTAGATAAAAACAACCAATCTGATGGAAATATTATGCAAGGAGAAATTATATATACATGTATAATATATATATGTGTATAATATATACATAAAATGAATATATTTGAACTTACCTTTCTTTTGAATCAAAATCATTATTATGATTTTGTTCGTAACTATTTCATAAAATATTTGTTGCATAGTAGTTTTGTTTAAAATATAAATTCTTGTGAAATTGTTTTAATATATTCTATATTCAAGTATTATAATATAATATTTTGTAAAGCATTGATTTGTTTTGAAACACAATATAGTTAGATCATTTTCCTAAGTTTATTTTACTTTTGTGAAACGACAAATATTTTAAGATAAATATCATCATATAATATTGTTCGTAAATTGTGCACAGTTGAGCAATGAAAAGCTATAGTTTTAAAAGTTACTAAAGTCTTAAAATTAATTTAACACAAATCAATAAAATAAAAATTTAATTATAAAAATGCCATTCGTTTTTCTTGTTAAATAAATTTCATAAAAAGCTTGTTTAATGAATATTTTTATGCGATTAAAACAAATATGAGGTAGGTTAGCCGAGTATCTAAACTATCAACAATATTTTTTTTTATCAAATACATAATTTTTGAGTTCATTCTAAAGCGTTGTTACGTTCAAACTGTATGATACGATTATCGATGAGTGGAATACCGGTTTATTTTATAACGGGAACTGAATTAAATTGTTCTACCGAATTGATCAATTAATTTGTACGTACGTATCTAATTTTGCGCAGTCATTGGTTTTTATGCGCATATATGCACAATGTAGTCGGTAAGTTGAGCATTCGGGAAATGCTGTTGCAATAAAAAGAAGTATAATAATAATCCGAGTATGTGCTAAAGCTATTTGAATAACACTAAAACGGGTATGGCGCATCGGTTTTGGAACGTTTCGCTTGTGGAGAAGGGTCTCCGGAATTGCGAGCAGTAACTCAGCGTGAAGCGCAATAAACCCGATAATTGTCAACTCAGTTGGCCCATTGCCCCTTATAGTCTTACCTCGCGTATACACCGAACAGAGTACTTTGCACGATCGTTTTGAAAAGAAAATATTTCATATCCTTTCCTGTTACGAAGATTTGATTTTTCTATTAACTTACTATTTACGCTATAACTTTTTACGTGTTGACCAAACTGGCTGCGACAAAAATTACATGTGTTTATGGCCACTACCAATAATCAATTATTGATAATAAGTGCTTAAAAAAAGTACGTCAACATTGGAAATTATACGTTAACTTACGATGTGTATTTTTATCAACTGCAGAGAGACCAAAGTGAATTTAAATTCCATACAGAATTAACTGACTTTGATCATATTTATTTATAAATCGAAAAAACTAGGAAGTTTTTCGTGGTTTTATTCTTGTCCCGTACGATCATACTAGCGCTAAAAAATGACTTTAGAAGTGATTGATAAGTTTAAATAGACTTTATCAGTTATCGCTTTGATATGTTCCACTATGGTGACATGACAACATCAGTAGCTGCCGAGGATAATATGTTAGAGCACGTTTGTTAGGAAATACCGTCTTGATATCATTCGTTTCGATCGGGGGGGGGGGGGGGGGGTTAAGCGGAATAAGTCCACCAAAAATTAAAATAATAATTTATTTATATTTAATTGATTGGCTCAATTAATATATGACAATTTTAATTCCCTCCACATAATTCAATCATATCCTCACTTATGGATGATGGGCGCATAGAAAATGTGAGAAAGTATCCATTAAGTAACGCACTTCATTCGTTTTTATAATACCTCTTATCAATAAATACGTATTGAGTTCAAAATTGGTTCAAATTTTATAGACATTCTATAAACAAAATAGTTTTTATTCTATTACGTTTTTAGTTCAGATCTTAAAATTCTCCAGACACCTAATTGCAAATCGATTCGACCGTTGCATAAATTAAAATAAATTGATTAATAATGGAATTTATTTTACTTTATATTGTTCGTCTAATCATAAAATGTAAATTAACTTTGATACGTTATACGACTTGAACTGTAATGAAAAAATTGTATTATAAAATGTTCACGATGATTTGTATAACATATTAACAATTGTTATAAAAAAAATATACAAATTTCGTGAAGGATATTGTCAAGTTTGTCAAATACATTACGTATTATTTGTATGATAAAAATAATTTAGAGTATCTGCAGTGTTTTGAATTTTTCTTGTATTCAAGTTTTGAGTTTTTATTTTTTTCATAATTATTATTTGGGGTTTGTGTAAGGTTTGATCAACAAAGACCAAACAGTTTTTTTTTTTTTTTTTTTGATTAAGTATTAAAAAGGAACTCATTATAATATCTCGGAGTTATTACTTTTTACGATCTGTTACTTTAAGTTTTTTTTTTACTAATGTATACATGAGGTCGTTCTACAGACAATTAATAAAATAAATAAATTTAAAAATAATAATTATAGTAATAATGGCACTATATGAATAAAACTTATATTAAAACTTATAATATAAATTCTATGTTTATAGTTTATATTTTAATATATTTTTATTAAAGCCACGTTAATTAAATTGCTTTTGGACGAGATTGTTTTACACTTGAAAAATGTTTGTAAATTAGTACTTATTATATTATATTGCATAGAATTGAAAATTTCCTAAATTTCATAAAACTCAAATACTAAATATAATTATTATTTAAATTTCTTAAATTTAACACTGGTAATCATAATTTTCTGTTTTAAAATTCGTTTAAATCTTATTTTTTATTAGTTTAGTAAGCAATTGTTTTTCTTGACTTGGACGATTAAATTAATCTTCATATGTTGTTTACTTTAATTTTCAAAAATTACTAGAACATATTACTAAGTTAATTAAAATGTTAGAGAATGAATTGCTTATTCTTTGCTATAATCAATATAATATTATGTCGGTTTCAATTAATATTTTAACTACGTTTTCATTTTTTTTTTATGGCATAATTTTATTTGATTGACATTGTATTAGCTGAACAATACACGGTTAAGTTTTAAATTGGATTGAAAATATGGTTTACAAATTTCGTGAGCATTTTTCAAAAGAATTCTACAGTTCAATATATTATATAATAATATAGTAGTATATTTTATAGTTGTATTTAACTTTTTTTTCATGTATAAAAATCTAATTATTGGGAAAAACACACATTTTAGACGTTAATCACATTTGTTATTACTCTTCGATCCTTGTTCATTGAACAGTTTAACTATATGTACACAGTGTGTGTAAATGTGTTATACACGCCTAATCAATAACATCCTGTCGTAAATTTTCATACGAATAGTTGGAGCATTGAAATTGGTTTTCACATCGCATAGGCATTTTCAAACAGAATATAGGATGATGGTAAATTAAAATTTCCGCCCTTCTCTCACTTTGTGTCTAAGACGTTCGTCTTTTTTGTTGGACAAAATTTATGTTCCCTTGCTGTTTGCCAGAAAATCCGTTCTGCTTAATAGCCAACACGCAGCTGCAGAATTCCTCAAATGGGCAAAGAAAAACGTATTATTATATTTTTATTTATACATAAATATCATATATTTTATTGTTTTTTTAACTTTGGCCACGTACCTGGAATTGTAATTTTTTATATCAATGGATTTATATTACTTACTTTTTTTTTAGTTATTTTTTTAAAGTGTTTCAATTAAATAATAAACTTAGTTGATAGTTTATATGTTTCGATATTTTATTGTTGCTAATGAGACAAACCATTTTAAAACGTGGATAGAACTCTTTTGTTAAGAAGGAATAGAAAACCTTTCAAATATAATTTGAACGCACCTGGCATTTTGTGAGTTCTATTCACTATAATTTCAGTGCTATTTTCTGGGGTTGTGCGTTCTTTGATAACATAAACTTCGACAACGATCGTCGTTTTTTTACCTTTTACGGTGTATAGTGCTTTTGGGTATCGATAAAATTGGTTAAATATTTTATTGATTATATATGTATATGGTTAATATAATTATGTTTATTATTAATTTTGAATAACTGCGTATTAAAAAATAAATTACGATGTTGCCATTTTCCTTAATAAATACCTAATGATTTACAAATTTGTCTGAAAAATGCAATTAATTATCGAAATATAAACATAAAATTATATTTATTGTTGTGTGTTTAAATGTGTTATACGTATTTTATCATTATTTTCATAAAATTTACATTTGTTAAATATCAAATTTTACTTTTATAGTAGTCATTATTGAAATTTGTTCATTTGTGTTATTGAGTAAATTCTAGTATTAGAATACGAAATCCTTTAAAAATGAATATTCATAATTTAGTGTCACTTTATTTTACTTCTCTTAAGTTTTAAATAATTGATATTGACAATTGACATGAAAATTCACATTATGTTTACAAACCATAAATATCGTCTTACGTATCTTTTGATTTATATGTTTTAATTTTAAATAATGATACAACTTTTTTTTTTTAATGTTTTATGTTGTAAATTTAAAATAAATATAATAATACAAGTTTTAATCAAAAATATTTTTAAGTAAACTTATTAAATATAATCTATATATTTATTTATAAAATTAATTTCATTTTGTGAATATTTTTCATTCATATAGGAATAAATGAAAATATGAAATATAAACTCGACTAAAGAGAATCTTAGATTCTGAATGGAGTGATAAATATATTGATTTTTCAATTATTAGTATTATTGTTTATAATTCTTTGAATTACAACTCTTAGAAAAGTTTTGGATAGAAAATCAGATCTAATTTATTCTTCAAAGAAGTTAAAATTAATTAGAAAAAACAAATAAAAAATTAAAGAAAAATGAGAAT
Organism: Melanaphis sacchari; assembly: GCF_002803265.2. Lineage (NCBI taxonomy): Eukaryota > Metazoa > Arthropoda > Insecta > Hemiptera > Aphididae > Melanaphis > Melanaphis sacchari. The sequence continues at coordinate 364,145 of NW_020270395.1, read as the reverse complement.
TATACGCAAATCCAATTTTTTGATAACATTTTTTTTTTTTTTTTGAGTAACTCAAAAAACGTAGATTATTTGAATTTTTTACCATGTTTATTTTATTATTTTATTTACATGATATAATTTAAAAAATATTTTGATACTTTTTGAGCTATAAATAGATATAAGATTTTTTTTTAAAATAAATTTCAATAAAAAACTATCCAATAGGTCAAAATTCTTAAAAATATAATTCAAGATATCAAAAAGGTTTTTATTGTATTTGTATACAATTATTAAATATTCATATAAGATTTTGTTGTAAAAATTTATAAAACCTTTAATTTATATAACTAGCTAAGGTTTGATGTAATATAGTTTGATTGTAATTATCATAAAAAAATGTAAAAAAAAATATTCAAATACAATTATTTTTTGTAGATATTTAAAGAAGTTCAAACTTGAATAAAATTATGTTTTTTATCAATGTTAATTATTTTGTTTAAGTCAAAAAAATATTTGTTATCTCGTTGGAACTTAAAACTTATACGTACATTATACTAATACGTAATTTACAATAAGAAATTACATTTTTGATTTATTTTAGATATTATCTATTACCTAACCTATTCTTACTGTTCTACAGTATTTTTAGAAAAATATTATTATATTTTGAATCATGTAAGTTGATATAATATGGTATAAATACATATTATAATTATAATAATTAAATACTAACAACATAATAATTGTTATATTTTCAGATAGAATTTATTAGCTTACCATAATACCAAACACAAAATAAATAATTTTAATGCTTAAACAAAAAAAAAAAAAAAACATCTCATAGAATATACTGTGATAGAGGTTGACAGGATGTATCTTTTCATGAACGTTTTTCTTAAACACTTATGTATAATTGAATTCAAATTTAACACACCTATAATAGCCATCCACTCATCATCTAATGTACTGCAGAGTGATACCACTTGCGACTTGCCTACTTTTTTTAAAATTAAACTTAGATTTGTGATTAATTTAAATATAATAACAGTAAACATTGTTAATTATTAATAATTTATACATTGAATAGTTACTAAATTGTATTTATTATTTACTGTAAATATTACTTTCACATTGTTTATAAGATAACTAAGATCAATTTATCCAAATCAATGGCTGAATCAATTGGGAAATTAATCTTAAAATATTTATAATTTTTTTGTTTGATATTATTTACTAACAAAAATTATATTTATTTAATTACTTTTAGTTTTTACCATTTAAAATAATGGATAGTATTTAATATATGTTTAATATAAATATATAATAAATTATATAGGTCTTGATTCAAATTTATAATTATTTACTTTTATAGAATATAGTTATTACTTTTTAAAGTATATTGAAGACCTTAATTTAATCTTGTTTTAAATATAGTTTTAAATATATTAATTTATAAAAATGTGTGTTTTTTTAATAAATACTATATTATCTATGATTTAACCGAAATAGTCTAATGTGTTTTAGTGACAATGAAATTAAAAACGACTTTTCGTAAAGTATGAACATTTTTGCTTGGCTGCTGCAAGATATATTTTTGTAATAAGCTCGTATAAGAGTAATCTTTGAACGTCTTATCTCGTGCCACCGAAAATAAATTAACTGATGGCTCAGCTAATTTGTTGGTTGATATAGTGCGCGGGATTATTTTTGTTTTCCAGTAGAACGGAACGCTTTAATAATAAGAAAAAACTACTAACATTTAAAACTCTGTCGTAGAAGTCAATCTATTTAGGTTTCATTATAATTTGTTGTTCAAACTGCTCTTTGACGTTTTGTTTTTTTTATTTTGTTGATTTTTCGCAAGAAAAATAATTGCAAGTTCTTTTGTTTATCAGTAAATCGTTGACTGGTTTTAAACGGTGTAGAGTGTAGACGCTGAATGAATCAATCCATTTTAAAATTGGGTCAAACAAATTTGAACGGATATATGATCTTGAAGATCTTCTAGATCACTTTAATAATAATGAGTAATAACAACTGAAATATAAATATATTCAATGGTTGAATTATTCGCAGTTTTTCAAGGAATTTCTAATGAGTAATTAATTATATTTAAAAAAGCAGATTTAGAAATAAAATTTTTTGTCTGGTCGTTACGATAAAAAAAAAAATTTCAATGCATCAATTTGTAAGTATTAATTTTTCAACGAAATTATCGACTCCTTGAACGTTTTCGTACCTATCAAATATTGTGGGTATAAAATTAAACGTTTTTACTGATTTTGTCGAGTCTTTGCCATATGTTATTTGGTAACTAATTATACGTAATGATTAGTATAATTTAACATTTGGTTTTTTTATAACTTGATCACTAGTAAAATTATAATGTTTAGTAAATCTTATATATTCTATGTTTTATGTTCAATATTTTTCTATATTTAGGCCTCCATGTTTTAAAACTTTAAAAGAACAATTAAAATGAGTAGTTTTTGCAGACGAGTTTTTAAAAATCTCGTTAATCGGTTTAACTAATTGATGTATTATTGTTTAATATGGAATTTATGTGTGGTTCGTGTTTTGAATATCTCTGTCGTGTAGTCGTATAGTTAAAATATAATATTCAAATAACAGGTCACGTACACATGGGTTGGTAATGAGATTTTAAATAAAACATATTAAAATAGAATTGGTGACTTACTCATTTTGATCTTCTTTATATTTTCATAGACTTTTGGTATCAACTAAAAATTATTATATTATTTAGAAATTATTTTGTGTTGAAACTAAAACAGGTATTCATGGTAGTTTAGCATTATGTTATTGCTGTAATCAATAACTTAAATATTTCCACGTATTGTTGTATTACATTTATTAGTTTACCTAGTACCAATACACGTTGATGTATCAGGATCGCCACGTGAATTGATGTTGCCGTCAAATTTTACCCCCAAATAATGTTACTGGTGGGGAAAGATGAGAACATTTTCCTAGGAATAATTTATTCTCAGTAAAAATATCTTGGGACATTTATATCTCCCTAGATGGTAATGATTTCATTGGATAATCTGACTCCCAATTTCCTAGGATAATCTTAATTCTTCTTTGGGAATAATAATTTCCTAGGAAAACGTTACCGAGGATACGATTATCCTAGGATAACTTTTCCCTCCATTTATATTATTTTTATTATAACCGGTTAACGAATTTAAAACAAATAGAATTATTGTTAGAAGTATTAAGTCATTTTTTTAGTTGAAAACCTAAAAATATTATTGTATAGTACTGTATATTATAAAGTTAAAAATAAACCTTTAATTTTTTGTATAATTAAACACAAAATATGCATATATTGTAAATGTATGTGCAAATAAGTAATATTTTATTTGTGGTGATCTATAATAATATTGCAAATGTATTGTAAAATTCATTAGAATTTTATTTTTAATAAATCTATTATAAATGTAGGTACCTATAATTTGTTACTATTCAAGTAAGATTTATGATATATCATTATAATATTTGCAGAAATTTGCTAATAGATTTAAGTAAGAACATTTAATTGTAATCAATACGAAATTCTGCTCGCAAAAATAATATCATTATAACAGTAATTGAACATTTTTGTCAGACTGACTACCCGAGAACTGTATAAGTGTGTGTACTATTACTAATATCTATTTACCTTTTAAAATTAACTTTAACTTATAAATATATAAGTCAATTAATAAAATCAAATAGTTATCATAAGTGTTTATTTTTTTTAAAGTATAATTTTTATATTTTATTAGAATTGAATCATGCAATATAAGAAAATATAAATTTGAACAATATTTTTACTTTTAAAGGGAAGAGTTTTCAACAAATCTATTTTTAAATATAGTTTGAAATTAAGAAGTATAATATGTAAATCGTATAGTTTATGGAATAAAATGACTTAAATTTATTTTTAATGGGGTTCAAAGGTCTAATATTTGCAATAGTCAGCATTATGCTTAGTTCAGAAATAAAAAATATTACTTTTCATCAATATATATATATATACATACTAATATTAATTCAATAAAAATATTGTTATTACCCTTTGATTTATTCAAAACTACGATTATGCTTGTATTGGAAGTATATTTTTGTTCAAAGTTTAAATAACAATATAATACTATCATATTTATCAGAATTTTTATTACCTAGTACTGTATATAAATCATAATTATTATTATAATTTTGAAATTATTAGTTTTAAATTTCATTTTGATGAGCCATGGTGGCTAAAAAATTGTCAAATAATTTTAAATTTTATACTAAAATTGTATTTTTCTCTATTAACATATAATAGAAATGTTATAAGTTAACTTAATATAATAATATTAACGGTTTTGAATATATATTACTATTCACTTTATTTTTATAAAATAAAAAAAAAATGGGATTTTTTTTTAATGAGAAAATCATATAAAATAATGAGTTGTTTATTAATTTTCAATAATATTATATTTTTTAATACATGGATTTTTATTTGAGTATGTTATGTGTACTTTTTTTTTTAAGACGGAACAGCTTTTTCTGTGAAATCATTTTTGAAACGCAATATTATAATGTTTGATAAACTATTGCAAATCATTTAAAAATAATTTTTCTATTTTGATGTACGAGTAAAGAAAGGGTTGTATAAATATTTTATTAGAGATGAGTAAACAAAATGAGATGCCCTGGGAATAAAATATAGTAAATTTTGTATTTAAATCAGACCTTTTGTTATGTTTTGTCACTGTAGAAATTCTTGTTGTCCTTTTCATGTATATTATTTTAATTTTTTTTTGTGAATGCGCTTTATGACCCTTCTTCACTCTTCCTAACGTCTCTTCTATGACCCATACCTTCGATATCACAGAGGACAGCTTGTATTCCTCTGAGTATTTGCTTGAGGCAACTTTGAAAAGGTTCAGACCATTTGAAAACTGGGACATCGAATAACGTTATTTTGTTATCAACTATTATATGTGATATGGTAATCATATACTAAAAACTAATTGTGCACATTTATTTAATATTAAATCGTAAGTGAAAGTTGACGTTACACATACTATTGCATTATACATTATAATATATAATATACCTATAGATAATAATAAGATACGTATTATAGTTTATGAATTATAACTATTGAACAGATTACGGGGTACTATCAATGAGTGACTTTTCCTTTGTGTTATTTAATTATTATCTAATTTACTTATTGCATAACAAGTAAATATAAATTGTTAATATAAAAGTTTAAAAAAAAAAAAAATAATAATAATAAAACATTTGGGAAAATCATTTGTATTTGATTAATAAATAATTTGTTTATTAATAACATATTTGTTTTATATAATTATAATTATCGAATATAAAATTAATAATTTATTATTAACAAGTATTGTTTTTTTGAAATATCTTTTTTTAAATTTGAAATATGAAAATTTACAATCTTCATAGTAAATAAATTTGATGGAGAAGGAATCAGGAATCGTGAGTGGAAATGTCACTCAGTGGCATAACAAAAAATAAAGAAAAATATTTTATATAAACCCTTTCAAAATCAAATAGAATAGGCTTAAATAGTTTTACTATCATAATTCATACAGAATATACATATATTTAAATAATTATAGTACCAGTACAGTACTTTATATTTTGGTATATTACATTTTTAAAAAATGATTTTGTACTGAGAATATCAAAGATAATATAATATTAATTATTGTATAATATAAATGGAACAATGTTTTAATAATATTAAAGATGATTGGATAAAAAGTAATTTAGAATAAATTTATTAATAGTTTAATTTTTGGAGTATCTTCACAAATGTATAAAAATAAATTAAAAAAATAATTCATATTTGCAAAAAATTAATCAAATTTAATTTATTTCAAAAAATGTCAAAAGTTTATTTAGTAAATATATAATAAATACATAGTAAATAAAATATAAACTAAAATCTGCATCACATTTAATTATCCATAAATTGATGAATATATTTTTAAATTATAGTAGTATAATATTATTTTTTAGTTATGGATTGGATACATGTTTACTCTAAGTACGTATAAACTATACTACGTATACATATCGTGTACAATGTACATAATTTATAATACATGGGTTTTTGTTATTTTAAATGACATATTGACTTCACTACAACTTTAAAACTCGGAAATTCATGAAACATTGATCGTAGTGGATTTTGAACCCAATCAAAGCTATGATATAGAAAAATAAAAACAGCGAAAAAAGTTAGCTATTTTTTTTTTTCATTTCATTTTTTTTTGTCCTTGTATGAGATACGTCTCACGTACGGATGAAATTTTCAAACTTTTTTCAACACAGAAATATAAGTAACAATTGAACAAGATAAATAAAAACAAAAATGTCAAATTCTAAGTATCTTCAAGTATTTAGCTTTTGTTTTTACTACTCACAGACACGATAAAAATGTCAAGTGACTAATGTAGGTCATTGGGAGCAATCGTGACATGTCAAAACAATGAAAATAAAAACAAATACCTTATCTAGTTTGGTGTGGTGGGTCCGGAAATTTCATTTTCGTCCGTCTGTTGCATGAAACTCGACAAGCATTTTATTTAAAATCGTCTAAAGCGCTTAAAACCTGCAAAAATCTACCCATATAAATCAAATTTTCCGTTTCCCCCCCTTTTTTTTAACTTAACACGCCGATGGTAAATTCTGATGAATTCATTCTGTTCTCGTTTAATACCTACATAATATGTGTTTACAGTATATACTCGTAATATAAACACCATTCGGCTTAGAATATCATAGCTGTTGTAAAAAAAAAAAAATAAAAAAAAAAATTATCGTAATTTTCGATCAAACAATAAAGTATTGTGTGATTTAAATGGTATTTCACTCCCTCTCTCTTTAAACAATGTGTGGACGCATGGAGTTGATGTCTATAGAATTGATGAGCACAAAATCATAATATAATATTTATATTAACTTTTGGGACAGTATCACGTCACTACAATTGCAAACATTTTTCATATTAGTTTATATTAATTTGAGTAGCTTGCTTTTAGTGACATAATATTATATAATACTCGTAAATAGCATATACTTGAACAAACACGATTAAAAATATTATTATTTTTAATTGTGTTCACAGAAGTATAATAATGATATCCTTCCTGTGCCTCTTTGTTACTATTGTGTATATACAATTTATATTGTTCAACATCTTTTCCGTGTAGCATTCAGTAAGATTTCTAAAATATGGTATCGTTGTTAAATTAAATTTTTACTCAATATTTTCATTTCATTACAATATTTGATTAGTTGTAAATTTAAATTAAATTTTATAGTTCTATAATAATGAGTACAGTGAATATTATAAAACATAAAAAATCAATAAAACTTCAAATCTCATCAAAAAATATGGTATCATTATAGTTTTTAATTATATACAATTTATATTTTATATATGATTCATTAAAAGAAAAAAAAATGTATTCGAGAGTTACATAATTATTAAATATTTTATAATTTTTCGAGGGTTGACTAAATAATTATAATTTTAAAACTTGTTAGGTATACTATGAAGGAATGCAAATTCAATTAGGAACATCAAAAGAGTACATGTTTGCTCCTATTAATAATACGTCAAATAAAAAATACACGAGACTATACATTGACATGGTTTTATTGTTGTTACTAAAAAGTTGTGTCCCTAAGTAGATTCTATTCAAAATAAACTACATAAAATTGAATTATAATTGAATAGAATAAAACTGACACTCTATATATCAATACTTCGTTTTTTTTATTTTTATTACGGTGCACAATACTATTAAATAATTAATGGCTTAACTGTTGTTAATTATTATTAAAAACTATATTTAATAATGCTTATAATAATATATATGGAAATATAAAAAGATTTCGATTGTTACTCAATTAAAAAATAATAATATTTTAATACAATTTTTGAAAAGGTTTGAACCAAAATTTTACTAAACACTAGTCTATGACAAAATGCCATCTATTATTGTACCTTTGAAATTGATAACACATATTGAATATAAGTAAAAAAAAAACGTTGGTGGTCACTATTTTTTTTATAAAAATCCGTTTTTGTTGTATTTATTTTGTTTACGAAATATTTTTAATTTTTTCTTCTTATTATTTTTATTATTACTGTTATATTGTTATACAATATTGATTTTACTTCAGCGTACGTTAAAAATAAATCTTAATTTATTATTTTTATAAACAATATGATTATTGAGAGGAGAGATGAAATTTTATTTGTAACATGTAATACAAATTATTGATCTTTTAAACTTATATTATATGCTGACTTAGTAAATCTACCGAATTAGACGAATGAAATACGGTTTTATAATATTTTCTCGTTTAAATCAATTATGAACTTAATGAAAATTAATTAATGTTTACTACCATAAAATATAAAAAAAAATTATGTTTTGTAAATTGTATGAATGCATTTATTTTTCGTCCAATGTTGTATAATATTATGTAATAAAATTAGAGAATAATGAATGTTGAATTTAAAATGCGATCCGTAAACAAAATATTATATACATAAATATAATTACATTTCAATGTGAAATTTCAAAATGCAAATAATATTATTAATCGAAATAAAATTATATGAATAAAAAGTAATTTGATTTAAATACCTATAATATCATTATATCTTCGTATGTACTAAATATCCACTGGCTCGTGGTTACAAATACTATCTTATCATAATAATTTTTTATACATATTTTGTTTTAAAATTCATTAATTTCCGACTATAGTCGATAGATAAAATATATTATTAGTCATTTTAATTATTGAGTTACGATCATAATAATTTAAATTGTATAAACATTTTTTTGTGTTTATATAATATCCTGAACATTTAACATACTTGAATAATGTGTAATACCAATGTAATTAAAAATGTATTAATTTTTTCGAAACGGGAATTTTTTTATTTTTTAAAAGTTGTTCTAATGACATACTTGATAATTGTTAAGAATATTTATAAATAGTTCTCAACTGCACATGGATAAAGTTGAACTAAACCTTGTGTGAAAACGTTAAACATTAAATATCTATACTCTTTGAGGTATCTTTAACCTCGTAAAATAGGTTAATAATATATTTTTTTTATTTTATTGAAATTTGTTTGTTTATCACTGCTATATTCTAACTTGAGAATTATACTTAAAATCTTAAATTATTTTTTTAGTGGTGTATAATTCTAATAAATAATAAGTTTTAGTTCTTAAAAGTATAACTTTTGTAACTACTAACTACATATATAAAATTAAACATCATTATGAATTTATAAAACTTGGGTTATAAATATTAATTATACATATTAGTTATAATAAATCAGAGTAATAATACCCATATATTATATGAAATAATCTAAGCAAATATATTTGCAATATAGTTTGTGTAAAAAATTTGTAATACGAATGATATAAATTAAAAATTAATGCAAGTAGGTGATATGATGTATACGGTGTGATTTTTTTAACAGTAATTATAAGTTATCTTATAATATATTGACGTGTTTAAAAATATTTATTTTTTTGTATTATTTTAAGTTACTATCAAACAAAATTTTTTTCTTACTTTTTTATTGTTATCAAAAGTATATAAGTAATTAAAAAAAAATAATTGGAGTCAAATAAAATTCTTATTTGTGATAGAGAATAATAATTATGGGTGTAGTCAATTTGCACCAAAATTGACTCCAATTATTTACATCATGTGTAATTTGTACCAAAACTTTTAAACTGCATTTGTAATTTGCACCAAAATAAATGTAATTTATACCATCTTAGGTAGTAATAAATTGGAAATGTAATGAGCACAAAAAAAAAAAAATCGATTAATATGAGATAGGTACTATTGAAAGAATAATCGTACAACTTTTGATATTTGAGTATAATATATTTAAAAAAATATTAATATAAAAATAAAAAAAGAAACTGATGTGGCATTTATTGTCAGATAAGTTAGATTGCAACTTATGTTTTGATACTTACAGATTTTTTTTATTTGAATGCAACTAATAATTCAATGAATGACATTTTTGATATTAATTTATTATTATAATGGTCAAAACCAACTTTAATTTTATTTGTTCATTCACTTGTTTGAGATGTCATTCGGTTAGGTTTATGTAAATTCAACAGTTTTATAAACGTATCTATTTAAAAATCGGTGAGAATATTAATAGAGTAAAAGCTTTTTTTTAATATCGAAATTTGTACGATTATTCTTTTGATAGTATCTATCTTATACCTAATAATCGATTTTGATTTTGGCGCAAATTAAATTTCATACTTTTTAGGTACTACCTAAGGTGATGCAAATTAGATACCCTTATTTTGGTGAAAATTACAAACACTATTTTCGGCTACCAACTGCAAGTGATGCAAATTATGAACTCCAAAAACTATAACGTGAGTTTAATCACTAACCATTTATATTTTTATATTGATCAGAATTGTGTAAGTTATTACTTTAAATTAATTTCCTCAGTTGAATCAAGTTATTAATATATTTAATAAAATACAAATTAAAGTCACAATAAACATGAGGCGTGAAAATGATTGCAACTTAACGGCTGCGTTACATGTAAATATACAGTCCTCCAGCATCCCTGATAGTCGTATGTTATGCTGTCCAATTTTTTCTTCTAATTTTTTCTTCAGAGGTCTTACAATGTGGCAAACCTTCTCATAATTCGGGTAAGTAGATTATTTTGTGGATTGGATAGGTTATCGTAGATTAACAAAGATTAACGACTTATTATATTATATTATATTAGTGATAAATAATTAATCACGATTTTAATTAATATGTTACAGTTAAATGTTGTTTTGGTAATAGACCTATTTATGCTAATATTGTTTTTAATAAATAAGCTCAAAGAATACGTAAATCCATAACAAAATCATGAAATAAAATTTAAAATTGTATTTTATAAATGTTTGTATACTTTAAGATTTCTGTTTGTGAGAACATATTTAAACATTATTTTATTTTTAGAGCTTTATCCATAAAAATTCCATAAAAAAAAAAGACGTATATAAGAATGTAATTTAAAAATTTTAATGCCTATATTATATCGACATTTCATAAATATTGTATGCTTTTCCTTGTAATAAGTTTTGAGATTATCGTCATTGATATGACAGTTTTTATAATACTATATTTACTTGATATTTTGTTTTTATTAAAATATCAAACGAAATTACTACGGAAACGATAAAATATAATACTACAAAAATAGAAAATTTAATAAATATTAACTGTAAAAATATAGTATAACATTTTTTTTTAGTAATTCGGTCAAAAACTTTTTATTTAATGTAGATTTGGGATTTTTAAAGTGTAATTGTACTTTTTTTTCGTTTTTTTTTCTTAATCTATATTAAAAGTATTTTTATATAAGAAAAGTGGAGTGGAGTTGGATTAGAGTACTCCATAATAATATGCTGTTCTACAACTCTACGACTAGTATAAATCATAATACTTGTAATTTATGAATAACTCATTAAAAATTCGATTTTTACTCAAAAAAATATTCTGCTTTGGAATATTAAATAAAAAATAAAAAATGTATCTTTTAATTTAAATAATGTCAAAGATAAAAATAGTTGAATTATATTATTTTTTAAAAACGTAATTTAATTATGATTTCTAGACTCTAGTTATGCAAAAAATAAATATATATATATATATATATAAATACTCGAAAATATTAATTATTTTCGAGATTATACCTAACCTATAAAAAATGTATTTGACTATTGTAGTATTATAATTTGAATATAATATATGAGTATAATTTACACATAAACGTATTCAAATAATTACGATCTAGAAAAAAGAGTTGGTTATTAAATATTTAAAATTATATTTAACAGTAATTAACATAGATAAGAGAATATATTTATTTTTATGTTTATAATACAGACCAAGATTTCAGTTTTCATCAATTCATGTATTTACTTTCATAAACAATACTTCGAATACTTCAGTATTTTAAAATCGTTGATGAGGAGCTTTTACACTTGATACGGAAAATGTTTGCAATATAAAACATAATATTTTTTTTTTCTTACCACGCATTTAACAGTACTTAACATAATAATAATAATATTGAACTTTTTGTTGAACTGAAGTTCAATAATATTAATCGTCATGTTCATTGATAGTTTGATTATGATATTCTGATATCATTATTAATCTGTTGTTTTCTGGTCTGAAAAATTATTTTTTATTGTTGAAGCTATTTATTTTCCGAAATCTAACTAATGTTTGATCTCATTACTAGTGTTCTTTCACAGTTTTTCTGAGTTAGGTTAGGTATACTACGTATCATCAAAAAGCTTTGTTCAAATATTGTTGACCAACAACCAGTGACCATAATAAATCTGATGATAAAATTTTAACACGCTTCACCTTATATTTTAAAATGCGTTAACATATACTAGTAAAAAAGAAAATCTATGAAAATTGCATAAATATGAATCTTTTTAGTATCATTGCCGTTATACCTAAATACCGAAGACTACTGGTAATAACTGCATATCTATGTCAAACGTTTTTATGCTTGCATAAAACAAAATTTATTTTGTAAAATTTCTATGAATGAATTAATTGTTGAAACTTTTTTTTACAAAGAAATTAAACGATAAAATACAAATTTTATAAATAGTCGATTTTTTGAAGAAACGGATTTTCATGATGAAATATTTAGTGTATTTGATTTTTATGCATATTCGGACAGTTGTTTAACTTTAATTCATAAATACAAATGTGTTGTACAGAAACAGAATTTACCCTTAATCGTACTTGATTGAGGATAGTAGTAGAATCATATAGTTTACTTAGCGTTTTATTTTACGTTTAATCTTTAAATATTCTTCAATGCCGATGAAAAATATTGTCTGTTTGTAGAGGTAGTCCAAGATAATAAATTTTTTTAACCTCATTGTCATTTGTTTAATATTTCAACTTAAGTATATTGTCGCTATGTTAGTATGAATAGTTAGCTTTAAACTTTTGTCGTTAGCATAGATTTTTCGAGTTATCAATCATTTTAATTAATCAATTTGATCTTAATTGAGAAAATTTAATTATTTAAATTTGTTATCTATTTAATCATCTAATAATATTATATGTATAATATTTTAATAACTTGTATATTTATAATGATATCATACCTTAGATAACTATAAAATATGTGATTAATATGATTAATAAATGCTATCTTAGTCTAAATTAAGTTTGAGGTATATTTAGTATCCATGTAGTTCAGTCCTATAATTTCTATAAATTACACGAGGTCTATTGTATTAATAAACTTTAAATTATTAGTAACAAATTAATTTAATTTAATTTATTACAATACAGTTTAAAATAATATAGATGTAATAACCTCTATACTTTATTATTAAAGAATATTCATTACAAGTAATAAAAAAAGTATATCTAGATATTAATCTTGTAATTTATCATAGAATAATACATAAATATTTAGATAACACGTTATTTTTTGTATTTGTTATCATATCAACTAGTTCTAAATTCGATTATTTATTTTAAATTTTGAGCGATGCATGTATTGTATTTGTTTGTACAATAATGCATGTGATGTTATGTTTTTATAGTTTTATTAGTCACATTCTCAGTTGAGAAACAAAGCATTTTTGCCATTTTAAATGTTGATGATAAAATTAACTATTTTTTTGCATGCAAATTTTTCAAATATTCCCGAACACAAAATATGTTGACGTTGCTTGATTATATAAAAACACTATCCACTTCGATGTTGATATACTATTATTCCATTAGCTATGGGATTTTTCTATTTTACTACAGTACTGCATTAAAGTTACACGATTTGATTGTAAATATGAAGGGCATACTTCTACTCATGTTAGTTACAAAAATAAAAGAAACAAATCCAATACTTACTTAGATAATGCTGTAAATAAATTAAACGTTTAAATCAGTCAAGATATATTTTGTCGTATATCCACCTTTCAGATGTGATATACCTCTATGGAATAGTGTGGTTACTCAAACAAATTATACAATCATCGGTCGGAAAATAATTTATTAAAAAACATTGTTTACAAAAATATTCCTTTAGTCCTTCCGTATCTCGTCGAACACTTCGACGACCTCGGCCTGATCAGGACTCCCCGGACTGACTCGGAGTCCCCTGCACTGTTGTTTGGCGGCGTTATATATTACACAATTTTTGTTACCTCAGCACATTTGCTTCATAGGCCTAACCTACTTTAATAAAAATATCTTACTTGCTAAAATTTAATCCTTCCTGCATTATTAAAAAAAAAAACAAAATAAATAATATTGACGACTATTTACATTATACAACAATTTCAAGTAAGATAATAAACAAACCATCTCAGTTAACGAATACAAATGAAACAATTATAGTATTGAATATAATACAGACGTTTTAACTGATAAGAACAATGCAAGTATACCTTATATAACAATCTAAAAATCAGCCGCAGTATTAAGCACCTCATTAGGAGGAATTAAAAGACAGCCACACCTCCCTTGTCACGTATTTCATTACCACCACAATTTCCGTCATCCAACTTAAACTCAAAAAAAAAAAAAATTAAAAAAACAATGAAGCATTAGAAAAAAATTAATTAAAATTTGTTATTACGAAAAAGACTTGAACGACGATCTCAAACTGAACAGTTTTTATATACGATAAATGAAAATTTTAAGTCATGTAAAAAACAATATTTAACAAAATAAAAATATTTCAATTTATTGTGATCAATCTGTATTATGTAGAAATTATTGTATATCAGCGTTATTATAAATTATTGATTTAGATAGTCCTGATTATTAACTGTTTTATTAACCGATTCTCTGTGATCCACGTCTTTAAGAGTTTCACCAATGGATGGTTTCTTCGCCTGAACACTAAGTCATTATAAAATGTAGCAAATTAATTTTATTTTTATTTATTTTATATTAACTTTATAAACATTATTGGTGACTATTGTATAATATATTTACAAATTGTACAATGTCAATAATAAAAAAAAGTTAAAAGTTCAACTTATATAATATTATTAAGTTAAAAAAAAAAATAAGATAATAATAAACTAGATATAGCTTATATAACCATCTTAAACAATAAAAAATGTATAATATATCGGATGATCCATTTAACGGAAGATGACACTTACTATTATAAAAACTATTAAATTTTTTTGAAAAAACCTATTTTTTATAACTTAAAGTCGTTATCAAAAATGTATATTGTCGTTTAAAAGAGTAAAAACATGAAAAAATAGTAACGATTAAGAATAGTAAAAAAATAATTTTTTTTTGTTTTTAATGGCTTAAAATTATATGAAAGAAATATTTTCAAAAACGTAAATGTCTTATATAATAATAAGTGTTTTACATAAAATAGATCATGATTAAATAGATAATGTCAAGTCTTCTGATTTCAATTTTTACACAGTAAAACATCAAAACAATTGATTCATATCTCACTAAGTATAGCAACATAATGGAATGTACTCAATAAAATAAATATGGGAAATTATTGTCCCATAACTTTAAAAATCAAACACAAAAATTTTCAAGATACATTTAAAACAACATCATAAACGGCATAAATAGTTTTTTTTTTATATTTATCTTGCTTATAACACAGAATGTGTAAACTGAAAAATCATGCATTTGAAAACTATTAAAAAACAAAAAAAAAAAAAACCACTAAGTATTAATGTGTATTATTTATGTTAGTTTATATGTATTTTATTCACCTCTCATAAAGATTGATAAGAACACAATAATTATTATTTGCGTTTCAACAATATTTATTTTAGGTGAGAAAAGACATTAATTCAGCCAATACGTGTCCTCGATGAAGTAATTCATTTAAGTAGTTTTTATAGGTCAATGTTATTATAGTCAAATAAAAAAAAATTCTAAAACCGGCATCGTAGTTATTATTATATTCGTTGAATAACTGATTTGAAAAATCTTCGTTTAGCGTTTCTATACGACATTTAAACGCGGTGGGAATAAATATTTTATTTACAATGGTGCATATATGATTTATGCTAAAGTTACACGTCTTCTATGTTTGTACATTTGTATATTATCGTCAGCGGAACGTTGAAAATATCTGTAATTGTTTTGCGCGCTCCATGCGTAAAGGACGTTGTATTGTTCGTCATGTCTTTTGGACAAGTATTGTGTTATGGATTTGTTTCTATTATTTATTTATTTACTATCCGCATGGAGTCGATACGGGAAACTGGAAAATAAAAAATAATTGTAAAAATAATAATAACAAAAATGACGAACAGCTACCAAATAATAAAGATGACATCTTCTGATATTGACACCCGGTTGGATACGTGAATGCGTGGATTTTGAGTTGTAACTAGTGGCGAAGATCAGGCGCGGACAATTTTATAGATTTCCGCTGGGAATAATCAACGTACATTTTCGAGCTCACCAATCGAACCGTATTTAATAATATCACATCTGATGGTACGTGTTTATGTTATATAATATATATATAGATATATGTCTACACAGTACACATAGTTCGCAATAATGTGATTGTCTCGTATTGACATTATGTTGAAAAAAAGTTCACACTTTTAAACTAAAAAAAAAAAAAAAAAAAAAAAAAAACGGAGGAATAAAAAATAACGACGATATAAAACCCGAAACCCTTTCATTATGAGCGTGCACCTAACCAATTATCATTTGCGTTGCATCGTAGTCGGGTAGGATAATTTTATTTTATGAGATATATGTATTTTTTTTTTTAAGTATAAAAAGTTAAATCGTTTACGATGATATACGTATATATATATATATATGTATGAGAGCATAAGAGATTATGGACAGATAGATAGATATACCGTGACGGCGGGCGAGAGAGGCGATTTCACCTCCACCGCTGACTATATAACGTTCCACTTGATCGGGATGCAACTGGGCGTGGTCGTACTGGTGACAGCAGCGTGGATATGGCGGGTGCTACTCGAAGGGTTAAAAGTGGAAATCGTCGCATCGCGCAGATGCGGCACGCAGTGCTCTCCGGTTAATTAAAGACAGCGGTAATAGTAGTATTAGTATTATAATAGTAGTATTAGTAGCAGTAAGAGTTGTAGTTGTTGTTTTAGTAGCAGCAACTGCCTCGACGGTTGTGTACCTATATAATTTTGTGTGCGTGGAGTGCAGGCCGTTATCGAGCGTTTAAAATCTTATCATTAACGCGCGCGCTGAAGGACGTGCTTAAACCGTGGCAGGATGAGTGGTAATTCCAGTAGACGGAACCTAGAGGGAAGGGTTTTGGACGTCAGTGTGGGAGGTAATATTCACCAAAAATGGGTTAATCGGTCTAATTAAAGACGAAAGAGTGCGGTTATCCTTGAATGTGTATATACCTACTATATATCTATATTAATAAATGTATTAATAAATTATGTGCTGAGCCTTTTGAATACAAAAATGTTAATACCAAATACAGTTTAGATTATAAAATCAAGAATAAACAATAGAAATAAAAATGATACAAGTAAATACCTTTACAAATTTACAAAACTGAACAATTATCAAACTAAACAGGTGGTGTACACTTTTCCGGTAACGGCCCATTTTTTATATAATACGTTATAAGCTTACCGTTGACTACAGTATACTCGTAATATATATATTATTATTATGTAATTATGTAGTTAAAGAAATCCAGAAAACTTAGCCACGAGTGCAGTTTTTCAAAAATATATTTATATAATTTTTATAATTTATTTGAAAATTATGTGAATATAAAGCATCCCCTTGTTAATAACTACTTATAGAGGTAATGATATTTGTATATAAACTGCCCGAGGATTTTTTTATTTTGACGATTAATGATCTTTAACAATATATTTCAGTGTTGTACATAAATAATAAATATTAATGAATACTATTTTGATAAATATATAAAAAACGTTAAAACATGTTTGTGTTATAACTCATTTCAGTGAAGAGAATCCGGTATCAATAAAATATTTTATATGGTCCTCGGCGTTTGAGACACCTTATGTCTTGAGAATTATTAAGTTTATCTCGTGTTTTCGGGCAAATTTAGTAGTATCGTCTTGGGCGGAGGCTATCAAATCTTGGAGGATAATGTCGTTTCTGTCGTACCGATATATTGCAATAATAGCACGAAGAGCAATGTTTTGGTAGCGTTGAATAATTTCAATATTGAATTTATTAGCACAATCCCACAATTGTACTCCATTGGTCCATATTGGTTTAATAATCGCTACGTATAAAATACGTTTGCTCGTAAGGTCTAGTTCGGAGTGTTTTCTGATCAGCAAATATAGTGTCCTCGATTTCTCTTTAATTTGCAGTTTTTTTCTGACGAACGTGATGTATTCAATTTAATTGTAATTGAGATACATTCCTAGATATTTTTGATTGTTTTTTTGGGATAATCCGTTAATTTAATAATACTGGGCTATAAACATTTTTTTCACAAAATGTAATTTACGTGTATTTATTTGTCACTTAATTTTGATTTTCCAACGTTTAGTCCAGCTGAAGACGTTGTTAAGTGTTAGTTGAAGTTGATCAGTTATAGTCTGTTAGTCTTTAATAGTTACTAGTTACCAATATTGTCGTATCATCGATAAACATGGCTGTTATTGAATATTTGTTAGTTGAAATGTCAGCTGTGTAGAGTAAGTACAAAATAAGTCCAAGAACATTACCTTGTAGTACACTAACAGATGTTTTTCCAGTCATTTATAGTTTCTTCGTGTATTACTCTGAATTGACGTTCAGTTAAGTAGGATTCAATGAGTGCGCACCAAGTATACGGCATCTGTTTACGTAGCTTAATAAGTAATCTCTTGTGCTAAACTCTACCGAAAGGTTGCGTAACGTCGAAAAATACTCCACAGCAATATATTTTTTTTTTTTACAGTACCTTGTTTATCACATTTTTGACGTGATGGTTCTATTCAATTGTTGAGTGTTTATTCCGGAATCTAAACTAGTGTTCAGAAAGAGTTGTCTTACTTCTATAATCAGTTTTAATCGCTTAAAAAGTAGTTTTTCGAATAGTTTTTAAAAGCTCGGAAGAAACGATATTAGTCTGTACGAAGCTAATTATTCAGGTGGTTTTCCTGGTTTAAGTAGCATGATTACTTAGGCTCATTTATACTGTTTAGGAACGTATTTTAAACGCAGAATTCAGTTGTATATATGTGTATGATGAATCATAGCTTTTTTGGGTAGTTTTTTCATAATTTTCGGACTTATTTGGTGTCATAGCCAGGTGTTTTTTTTTTTTATTGATATTCGTATCAATTTTTTTTGTAATTTAAATTTGAGTGAAATACTTTCTCTTTTCACGCATAGAGGTTATAATACGTATATTAATATTTAAGTGCACTGTAATATTGTATTAACCACTGAAAGGTAAATTGGGACAGACACAGGGCACAGTATATGTGTTATCTTTCGGGTACCGTAATATTCCCGCACTCGCTTAAATTTCGAACGGGAAAAGGCGAAAGGTTTTATGGGAAGGGTTAGAATGCATATGCGATAACATTGAGAACAAAACGCATGATTCTCGTTCACCCAGTGAAAACTCCTCCATCCTATCCATAGGTGAAAACAAAACTTCTGCGCTCGCAAAATACATTTCCACCGAATTTCAACACCAATATTATGTATATCTACACATGTGTTTGGAATCACCACCTCTGTACGAGCTTACTACTCAAAAGTTCAAACTTGGGTGTCCAATAATATTTGACAATTAAATCTTGAAATTTATAAGAGCTAAAATAGAAAATACATGCAAACAAAAAAAGTAAAACATCTAAAAATAAATAAATATTTATCATTTGAAAACTTACATATTAGGTAGTAAAAATGTATATTGTATTTATGGATACTTACTTATAATATCACAAGTTTTGTATAATATAAAATACGTATTATAAATAAATAATAATTTTGAAAAAAAAAAACTTTTAAAAATATTTCATGAATTTCATAGGTAAACTAATCGTTGTTAAAATAGTTTAGAAATATAGAATCAATAATAAGTAATAGCAAAAATATTTTTTTATCATTAATATTGAACATTGAAATTTATGACATAATCTGAATATTTAATATATTTTTTTGAAAATTATTAAATTAATCAAAAATATGTATTTAAAATTTTGTTTAGCTCATCATTGTGTATAGCGGATTTTCAGCGTGATAATATGCAATACATAGAAATCAGAACACTATTATATATATATATAAAATAGTACGTAAATTCTACCACTTCTAATATTAATAATAATCAGATCAAAGTCATTCATGTACATTGTAATATAGATATAATTTAATTTAAGTATATGAAATTCAATTACAGGTATTTTGAGTTAAACTTCTAGTCATCTTCAGGTTTTGTTAATGATTGGGGAACAAGAGGATTCTAAGAGGTAAAAACCGTGATTTTTTTCACATTGTGATCATTTTAATGCACCCGAGATAATATCAATATATAAGTTTTTAATTATTATTTTAAGAAAATTATTGGTGATGTATTTATAAAATAACGTAAAACAATTTATTGGTTTGAAAAAAATAAATAGTATTTAATTCTTTTTTCTTTAAGTATAATTTTGTATTTTCTGGTTAACAAAAATACTACTGTATACGTTTGCTACTCCACGAAAAACAATATTCTAATAGAACTTTTATAATGAAGCCTAGTCGTGGGGAACAATTATTAATGCTATAATTGCAATAATACTATTTTAAAATTTTATTAATAAGCTACACATGAAGTATAGTATTTGTTAAAAAATTAAATGACACAATACAAACATTGATAATTACTTTTTGAAAAAAGCAGCGTTATCTCAGTCAAACAATGATTTATTTCGTCTCTTGCATGTACCCGTAAATATGCCATAATAATGGCAGTGTGAGTATAATATAGGGTTGTTGTATGTGTTACTGAAAATATCTTTTATGTAGGGACTGTATTGTTGTTATCTGTTTGTCGTTGCAGTAAAGGCCTTAAAATAAACACTATAAAATATATTTTTATTCCATGCTTATCATGATTCTTGGCGTGAGCTCATTTCAAGATATAATATTGATGAATATCAAAACTTTTGTCTGTAAAAATCCAAATTTTTTGTAAAAAAATAGGTTGATGATTGTATGTCATTTTTTAATAGAACTGTGATTACATTATCGTATACATTTTATACAGTCATAGAAATATGATGGAAATTTAAAATCAGTCTCACCAACCTATAAGTTTGGTAAATTTGATCTGTCTTTTTGTTGTTTCAAACTCACTCTTTGTTTTGTTATTGTTTTTGTAGAGAAAAATTCGATTGTTAATTTAAATTTATTCATTTTTATGAAATAATATATTTTGTGTTCCTTTTTCTTTGTATGGTAGACATATCCTTGAGCCAAACTTACTAGTATCTATACGATTCCCTAGATGCCATTTTATTTTACCTCCGACTTAGCCTTGGTCACAACTTATTTAATGTTCATTTATTTAAACTCTCCTTAAAATTGTACATGTAAAATGGAGTATTTCTCCGAAAAGCATTGTGCGATATTGTAAACCTTTTTTAGATTCATTTTCGGTACCATAATATATAGATCAATCCTTTTTTTTATGCATTGTACGTCTCTTAGTGTTTTTTTTTTTTTCATTCTTGTCTGAAATACATAAAATAAAATATATATACATAAATGTATTACATTTGTTTGGAAATAGTTCTATTTTGAATATTGTCATTTAATTGTGTACTCAACGTTCATTTATTTTTTAGTACACAATAATATATTGTTTAAAACATTTTTAATTAATTTACAAAAGGAAAATGGTTAATGAAAATTTTTATGTTTTATTTCTTATTATATGTTAGTTAATTTTTTAACGCATAATTAAAATAATATTTTCAACAATATGTCAAGTTCATTATTGTATTAAACAAAGTTATATTCCTTGTTAAATATCAATAACTATATAATTTTTATCTTACAATAAATTTAGTCATAAGTAGCTTTTATAGTTTTTACATTTAAAAATAATTGGTTGTATTCAGGATCTTAGTATAAACATCTGATAATTATGTAATATATCACGCCTTCACAGACTATATTAAAATAATTTCTATTAGTACAAAGAGAAGAATAGAAAAACGAATTAAACATAATATGGGAATTGTCGTTTATTACTAACAAGTCATTAAAAAAAATAATAAGGATATTTTTATTTTTCAAACAATTAAGATCGAGATGTGAAGTAATGATAAATTAAAACACTTAAACAATAAGTCACTTGATGAATACCTCTGCAGTGATTTTTATGAAAGTTATGATATTTACTTTTTTCAAGACTTTTAGTTACACACAATAAGTGGTATCTGATGTGTATTAAAATGTGTATGTAATAGACATTATTATGTTAAGATGTCTGCACTTTCTTAAATTATAATAAGTTCGTGTCGATGGTAAGCGATTAGCATGTAAATATTAACAGACCCACGGCGCATAATATGTTAGATTTACGCTTTTGCTAAATAAAATTGTCTAATAATTTTTTTTTAAATGTAATCTGTGAATATTTGTAATTAGCAAGTATTTTGATTTATCAACGGAATTATAATCAAATTGATTTTTTCAAAAAATAAGGATTATACCTCAACCTTTTGTTTTTTTATATGTTATATATATATATTACAAATCGATCATAACTATCTGAATATGTGCAAAAATATTATGATAAGTAAAAATATAAAGTATTGTAATTTAGAAGTTGAATATGATAGATAATTTTAAGTAATTGCAAAAGGTAATTAAAGAAATTTTTTTTGGAAAATTAGAAAACAAGTTATATGGTAGTTTTACAGACCTATATTTTGTAAGTTTTTAATCATTTTTACAAGTTTATGTGATAAACGATTTTCGCATAAGAATTTCAATTTACTATATAAATAAGTATAACCAGATTTGTGATTCCACAAAATTATAGTTTTTTACATAGAAATACATGAAATAAACTTATTAATGATTTAAAAAAAATAGTCAAACCTTTTAAGAAATTTGAAAAATCATATTGTATTATAAATACTTATTCACTTGTAAATATGATATTAAGATGTAATAGTCTGTAATGCCTATTATAAAATAATATCATACATGTTATAGTTATAAACTATATATATTGTAAACTTTTGACTGTATAATTTAATTTATTGAAGTTTTAATATTATTAACAAATAATTTTTTTTTTTTTTTTGTAATGAATTGCTCTAAAAATATTTAATTAAAAAAAAAAAAAAAAAACTGGAATGTTATTTCGAGAATGATCTGTTTATGAATTTTATTCGAATTATATATAACTACGAGTATAAGCATAAGTTACTTTTTAGATAAATACCTCTTTTTTATAAACCAACATGCTCATTATGCTATAACGCTTATATGTAATTATATCTATATAATGCATAATAATATATCAGGTATTAAACTATTATTTGACACAAGTGTAGTATAGATTAAATGTTTTTATATTTTTCAAGACAATGACATTATTATTTTTTATAACCCTTACATTAATGGATATGAATCTATTAGTTTTATATTGCCAAACATTTATTTTTCTTTTGTAATCACTTTTTGTGTATACTCTAGGTATATAATATAAGGTTCAAATATCTAATTTATGATAAATTAATTGAGGAAAAATGATATTATGTTATGACTTATGAATTAATTTAGACAAAACAATATTCAATTTTTAACCGTTAGTTGTTATATATGTTAATCTATATTAGGTCTTTAATTTGTCATGTCTACACTTCTGCTAAAAACTTAGATAAGTTATTAAAAAAAAAAACGCATTTCCTCTATTTTTGCGTTCTAAACCTGTATCTATTCTTTTTTTCTTTTTTAATTATTATTATTAAAGTACATAGTTTGTAAGTTATGATTTCATTTTGTTTTACTTAAGGTAAAAATTATAGTGTTTTATTTGCATTTGTTTTAAGCCCGAAAGCGAATCCCTGTTTTCATATGTTATGGTTGTGAGTCAACAGTTTAATCTGTTTTATAATGATATAAAACGATATTTTTCTATGTTTTCTCCTCTTCCTGTTCAAACCTAAAATCCTCTTCGTGGTTATAAACAGAAAATTTAATTTAAGTGATATGGTACACGTCCCGTATACATTTATAATTTGTATAATATACCTATATATATATTTTTTGATTTTCAAACGTTCTAACCCTTATCAAATTATAATATATAGAGTGGCAACTGTAAGAGTAGAAAAAATATATATTTTATATTTTTAACCTTATATTTTGTATGTTATTATTAAAAAAAGCTATTTTAAAAATAAAATATTAATATTACAACGTCGTAAATAGAGCTAAAAATAAACTTAAATAAAATAAAATTAGAGAATAAAGATATTGATTTTTATTATGTTATAACGTTAGGTTAGGTTCAAAACATCTAATTATTGTTAATGAGTTAAACATTATACATTATAGCCATAATACATTAATTGACCTTATGGTTTATATATCTAAATAAATAAATAAAATATACTTTATGTGCTGAATTAATTCAAAAGTTACTTATAAAGCTATCCATTTTTGTGATATTTGATTTAAATTTCTTAATATTGAAAATATAATTTATTTGAAAAAATTATTGTTGGTACAATACTATAATTTACATATTATGTTACCTATTATTATACTGAATATTATACAGTAAATGGTTTTGTATCGTTTCTTACTTATACGAATATAAATCGTTGAATTAATAATAAATTGTAAGACAATGCTTCGAAATATTAAATTATATTTATTTTAATATTTATGTATACATATGTTTTTTTTGTAATTTGTAATTAATATTTTCTATCATTAAATAACCTATTTTCAGTATAATTTTTCTATAAGTCAATATATTTTATGTTTTTTCTTTGTTTAAAAATACTTGTCAATTAAATCCAGAATTAAACAATTTTAAAATTTTCAATATATTATTTTAAAACTTTCAAGGTTTTAAAATAAAAATAAAAAAAACCTTTGTTTTGAATAACCAGCTATAATAACATCAATTTTTTTTTTATATATTACTAATTTTAATATTATCAGGTTGTTTTGTTTTATCTCGTTTTATGTGAATCCATAAATATTTTGACTTTTAAAAAATATGTATCAGGTAATTGATAGTTAACAGAGAATAACATGACTTTAATTTATTGCTATTTTGCTTTTATATAATATTATAGTTCGACTAAATCAATAAGCAAAAATAATGTTCAGCTCATATTTTGTACCGATAAAAGCCTTCCGATAATCTCATAATATTTTTGAAATTACTATTATTTTTTATGATACTTTTATATATAATTTTTTTATATTCATTAAATATTGGTGTAAATATCGTTTGGCTTATAATTTATGTACAATTAACGCTCATAATATAGAATACAAGGCATGTAGTTGTTTTAAATATATTTACTTTATCTTTCAAGCTCAATTAATGAATTTGTGTTCGGACATGTCAATAGGTTAACATAGAATATAGTAATATACATAATTTAAGGAAATTCAATATTATGTTGAGTGTAAACTGATTAATAATATAAGTTTTGTCTATATACACTATAATACGTCAATATACAACATAATTTCTAATCACTGCTTCCAGTCACATCGTTTAAGTTTATGCGCATTAGTATTTAAATGCATTGATATATATATATTAGCGTAGTTATTCACATAATATACAAAATGTGAGACTTCAAAGCCTACAATTTACTCGATTCAAAGCCTAACGAAACTTATCTTAGCATAGCGCGTCTTGAAAATGTTTTAGTCACGGAATTGCATTTGCAAACTGAACGTGTTAAACATTAACTATGTACTAGATCTTCGTATGGTGAATATGTTACGTGCGGCTTAGAATCTAAATTCAATTTTCAAGCGATGTTTACTTAGAAAACGTTATCAATTGCGATCATATGGAAATTAATTTGAGTAGGATTCGTTCGTTAGTTATGGAATAATATTATTACATCAAAATTAATTAGATTCGTAATTAAAAAATAAATATGCTCGTAATGTATTATTAACGAAGCAGTTCACCTTTTTTTTTTTTTTTTTGATTTAATAATATCTGATTTTTAATTTTTTAAATATATATAAAGTTTATAGTTAGTTTCAAAATATGTCTTAATCATTTTACACGTAAGTGAAAAGTTATTTATTATTCAGTAATAAACCTAATAAATTAATCAAAAAAGAACCTAAAAACAAACTACGTTTCATATATATTATTCAGAGATGCGTTTATTTAAATTATTATTTGTCTCCAACAAATAACGCTAGGAAAACTAACAGACCTGAAGCTTTTCATAAACATTTTAATGCAAAATTTTATCATTCGAATATATACTACATAGTAGACGTTTTGATTAACATTCAGATAGAATAAATAAATTAAAAATTAAAAAATAAATAGAATAAAAACCAATTTAATGTATAAAAAAGATTTTTGTCTACACGCCGTAAATAAAATTTAGGTTTTGTAACTTTTCGGGCCGTTAGCACTATAAACCATGATATATTTATATGAGGTGATTTTAACCCATTTTTTATTCTTCAATAATTTATTAACTCAAAACTTAATCTTTGGAAATTTAAAATATTGTTAAAGACCGTATTTTTAAATTCTAAAACATTTTTATACTACCTACTTAAGGAGTTTGTGAGTTTGTTGTAGAGATACAAGATTTTATTTTTTGAACGAGAACTTTTTTTTATCATGAATTACCTAGAGAATAATTATACTGAAAATATTTACTTGACAAAATAAAAATTTGAACTAATAGTTTTTGAGTTATTTAAAACTGTTTAGTTAGGATACAAGGTCCAGAATGATGAGTTTTAAATATTTAAAGGGTATGGTTATTTGATTTAAAAATGTTGGTTTTTAATATTAATTTATCAATATTTACGAGAATAATTTGTAAGAATTGTCCAAATATAATAAATATTAAATCTAATTTAGTATCTCATTTTATAATTTAATTAAACTATTTTTAAGGACTATTATCTTTATATTGTATACATTTTAATAATTGAAAATTTCAATTGAATTAAGTTATCTACATTAACATTTTTAGACAAATTATCTGCTAAAAAAAATACAGTATAAATGAATAGTTTTTATTTGAAAAACAAAAGTTTATATCACCACATAATATTCCTTAAGTACCTAGTACGAATAATCTGAATAATTTGAAAAATTTAATTTGTTCTTTAAGTTTTTAAAAATGTTTTTTGTTCTAAAAATTAGAATTTAAATATATTAGTTAAAAAAAAAAAAAAAAGGAATGAGGATACTTGGTTGATTACTCTGTATATATCACTACGAATCAATGAAGTGTCTGGGGTCAAAGATTATGATGATATATTTTTTTTTTTTTTTTTTATCAAATGCTCCATTTTTGTGACATGAAAGCAACGCGCGTAGCAAAATCGATTTCCACAAATAAACGTTATTATATTATTTAGCGTTTTCCACAGTGATATAATACGATGTATATTGTCGGCGTACGCTGTTCAATCGCTCTGTACATTTTTCTTTTTTTTTTCATGAGCCGTGTACCTAAATAATACAAAGCTTCTATTCGTTTTATCGAACCAGTCTTATGTCGGATTGCAATAACGGTGGAGAACTGCGTGTGGACAAGTATCGAGTGGAACTTGACTGTGGATTTGTGCAAGGGGGAGTAAAAGTGTTGTGTTGCGTTTTTTACAGTATAAATCAGCCCCAAGCGCGGTGGGAAACGTTGAAAATACATTTATGTGTGTATGTGTGTGTGTCCAGAACGATGGGATTGTTTTCTGCAAGTTTGCTATTATTGTTATATGCTATTATTGTCGTTTATATGTGAACGTCCGCGGCTCGTTCGATTCTCTCCACCGGTTTTACGACCTTCGGTTCGGATTGCCAAAAAACTATTCCCAAAAATTACGAGCTATCCATTTTATAGCATCAGTATACGTATAAATGAATTTTAAAACTGAAAATGTATTCGCATCGATATAATATACGATAATAGATCACAATTGTTTTATAATAAAAGTAATTATACTCAACGGTTTAAAAACAAAAATACGGTTAAGGGTCACAATACTTATAATGAATCATAATTGATAATTTAAATCGTGTGTTACCATCATGTTTGATGATTAGTGTGCATATACTTCCATTCCAATAATCTATGCAAATAATTAAATTAATTTAAAACTGTATTGGACAATCAAGTGAAAATTATTTGTTCTGTTTATGACAATACAGTTTTTATTTAATTATGCGTTCAACGGTAAAAAACAATAAATAACAATTCTGTTTATATATTTTATAAATAAATATTAAAATATATTTTAGTGGTACTTAATGTTTTCATCAACGCGTGTATATACATTTAAAACTTTATTAACAGAATGGATACTCTATGCTTTTTATGTGCAAAACAACACTTTAAGCTTCGGTGGATAATAATATTTTATTAATTTATGTGGTGAAATTAAAAAATAACAAAACGATAAAATATAAAGTTGACATTTTTTTTATAGAAAAATAATAAATACAACACACCTCCCTCATAGCTTCGTTTTCTAAGAATAGGATGATCCAAATTGAAATGAAATTTATGTACAGCGAGATCTTTATTTTTTCTCTAGTAATTTATTTATTAAAATTTCAATTATTGGAATTCTTAAGTGTATTTAAATAGAAGAACCATATTATAAAATACTTAATATTTTTATATCATTAGGAATAGCCCATAATAATAGAAACATTATTATTTTAAAATAAAAACCAACCTGTTTTTAAGTAGATGATTATTTTATTTATTTTTTTGAAATCTTGGGATATTTTAACTAAAATTTTTACGAATTCTAAATTTCTTGATTAATAAAATGTATAAGTTGAGAATAATAATTTAAAAAAAAAAACATATATAATGGATGTTATTTTAATTTTCATGCTTATTAAACTCATATAATTTTTACAAATAATTATGTTTTTAATATTAATTACTATAATTATTGTTATATAAATAGACTCATATTATATTCCATATCTGTTATTCTTAGTTTAAAAGGTTAAATAATTAAAAAATTGCTTCTTCAAATTTCAATAAATCAAAAATTTAAAGCGGTAATTTGCTTAAGAATTAACAACTTAAAAGGTGATTTTAATTTGAAGAAAAAAATTAATATGTTACAGGATACTCTTAAATGGTATACAAAATTTGAGTAATTCAATGTACATAATTTTTAAGTTAACCACAAAATTCCAAAAAACAAAACTTGAATTAATTAATTACTCAAGAAAAAAATTGAGTGAGCATTCCGAGCGTATTGCCTTTTATATTTAGAAATTAATTTTTCACCTCGGTATCTTAACATTCAATACTATTGTAAAAGCACATAAAACATTTTTTCAAAAAGAGTTTAAGATAGTTTTTGGTGTATTATATCGTTTTGTTTATATGTTTATTGGTATAACCTTTCATTATGTTCAATAACTATAATAAATATTTTGCCTATGGATTTGTAACCTAACCTAACCGAAATAGTCTGTTAATAATCTGTTTCATATTTTCACGTATTTGGGATTAGGAAAATATGTAGATATAATGAATTTGACTTATTCAGCCAGTGCTTGAACTTTCTAAGGTTACAGTTTTCATAATCTTTTGATTTATACCCACATTTTCCTAGTTCAAATGTTGATAAAGATAAAAATACTACAATAATTTTATTTTAAAATATAACTAAGCATTTGGTCCACACATATAACATTGATAGATTATATATAATGTTTTATATCATTGCATAATATTTCTTACATATTTGTGTACCGAAAAATCATTTATCGGTCTCATGATCACCGAGGCGATCATCATTACATATCATGTATAGTATTATGAATACAACATCTTTCCATTTCAGGGCTGAAAAAATGTTACAAGTGCATGGCACCGTATAATGGTGATCCTACGAGTGTATATAATATTATATGTGCGCTAGATCAGGTTTTGCGGGGGTGGCGTACGTGTCCGGGAATCTTAAACTCGACGATATGTATTTATTCATTCAGTCGACACGGCCGCGGTTGCTGACGTGTAGAACGCTCATCTCTTCTTCACAGACAAATCCAACCCGCTCCTCTGTCATCCCTTAGCATCGTTTTCGACCCCGTCGACTTCAACTCCACTCAGAACACACCAGCTCTCACAATCCTGATCCACCATCGACCAACAACTCACCCTTTCTCCAAAGACACGACCATCGACTGGCGGATCTTAATTGGCGGTGTTTAAAATCTATAAATAATAATAATATTATCGCGTGTCATACTCCGACAGTTATGACACATAGTATGAAAATTCATCTGAAACTATACATTATATAATGTATGTACATGAGTACGACCCTCCTGCTACAACTGGCTCTAAAAAAAAAGTTTCTCGAAATTTGAAAACGCCTCTGCCGCTATCAACACCGCTTTTAAATATTGTACATCAGATAAATAGTAATAATAAAAATAATATTCATTTTTTTCTTCTAATATTTAAGACATGCTGGATAGAAAAAAATCTCAAATATATTTATTAAAATTTTTAATGAAATAACTGTTAACATTTTTTGCATACGTTCTTTCGATATTTTCCAGAATAATTCGTAAAAAGTTTTTAAAAATAGAAACAATCTTATTTATTAAATTTTGATCCAAAATTATTTTTAGTTTTTTTTAAGACACGTCACCGTTGCTGCTGTGGATGTCGTTATTATGAAAATATTATAATATTCTATTCCTGTTGTAATATTAATTAATTTAATTATTTAATTATGGTTTTCGACTTGAGTTTGGTTACTCAGTAGTCGGTTTGTGTGCATTAAATATTATAGCGTTCTATTTTGTGGTCACAATGACCATTGCAATAGGCTAATAACTTTATAATACACTCCTATAAGTACTATAATATGTTGAATATTGTTCAATGTATTTTTTTATGTACTGGAATGTTGTATAGTTATAACAATAATAGTATATTCTATTCGATTTTCGTTAAGTACTTACAGTTATATAAGCTGAACAAAAAGAGCTGTAGATTTCTCTTCGAACACAATACTCGAGTCCATCGGTCATAATCGACGTTTTGTTAAACATGAAACGTGAAATACTATTTTGAATGTTTTTTCATCTGAATAACGTCATTGAACAACAGTTCATAAACCAAAATACTGTGAAACGTGATATTATTATTACACATCCGTCTTTTATCGTATATAATAATATCCTCTGACTCGACCGACAATCATCGTTAATACTTTTACGAGTCTTGTTTGTACTTCAACCAAGCGTATTTCATCGATATTATTGATGCGTGACGGTTAACTTCAATAATGCCGTTCAATACATATAAACAACACACATAATATAGTGCAAGATATAATAGTTCCACTGTTTACCATCCGGTCTAACACATCAACCCGTATTATACTTTCTTCCGACTAACAACCAAAACACATATCCAAATTAAACTTCATTGCAACTTATTTTTCTGTTATTAACATTTTGATCGGTTGAAATGCTCAGCAAATCAAGCGTGACAAAAATGTCTGTGTTTCATCGGAGGATAGCTTTATTAGGTTTTGAACTTTTCAAACTATTTCTAGACATTTTGGCCATTACAGTATACGTACTCGATTTATATGTGTGTTAAATTATATAATATATTGATGGAATTTATAGCCTAAAACATTTAAACATTTAAAATTAATTTGCTATAGACTTAACGAAGAATTTCTTTAAACGTTTCTACTGTCACTTTTCACGGAATTGTAAAACTATGATCTGTATTATTACAAAACGTGTTA
Organism: Melanaphis sacchari; assembly: GCF_002803265.2. Taxonomy (NCBI): domain Eukaryota; kingdom Metazoa; phylum Arthropoda; class Insecta; order Hemiptera; family Aphididae; genus Melanaphis; species Melanaphis sacchari. Next base: position 332,075 of record NW_020270395.1, on the reverse strand, counting down.
ATCGCATTTTTGTTGTATATATTATATTATACTGTATTGTATGGTTAATTGTAATTTACTCATTAATTTTTATTTCACGTATGACACTTTTCACTTAATTTCTCAATTCAAATACCTTTAATAACTATACATAGGATTTTTGTAAATTTTTTATAAACTATTGCTAAATGTTAAGCCAACATTTTATATTTTGTATGACCATTCAAATTCAATCATATATGTATTATTGTATGTTTTTATTTTGAATTAATTTGTACATTAAGAAAATGTTTAGAATGGCAATCAAAAACAAAACAATTAATATCAAGCTTTTTTTCATAATTTATTTTTTAGGATAGCAATGTTGCTCGATTATGTACATATTTTAAAACAATTTAAAATTAGGAAATTGATATACACCATGATAATCTAACAAATAAAAATATTATTTAAATTTTAAACCAAATTAATGATAAATACATTTTAAATTAAAAAATGTGGTGTATTTATATAAAAAAATACATGGCTCACAGATTTTCGCATTGGTAGAATTTCAAGTTATTAAAAATTAAATAGCTTAATTATAGTATACACAATATGATTCATTATTTCACCATGTATACTCACCCCAATTTTTTTCTGAACTGATAAAATAAAATAATTTTATTTAAATTCTGATTTTTAAAATATTTAAATATATTTCAATACCATATTTTCAAATTTTTGACCTTTTTTTCTATTGCATAATATTCTGTGGTAATATAAACTTAAGGGTTTTTCAAATTTTTTAAAAATGTTGATGTAAGTACCTAATTCAAAATTCAAACGAGTAGTTTCTCAGTTATTTAAATGTTTATAGTATAAACTTTATATTATACGTATAGTCTTTAAATTTGGTTCTAATAAAATATAAAATTGAAGTAATTTTGGATCTAGCACTATTTTATTATACTTGGGTAATTATTCATTATTATAAATTATTAATGTTGATAGATTAATATTAATCACTAAAATGTTTAAATCGCCATAGCTATCCTATAATCTTCCAAACTCATTATCCCGGACGCATTATCCTTAATGTGCATGGTGTTGAATCTACGCCATTTGATAGAAAATAGTTCTATACTTATAAATTTAAAAAATTGAAATCCGAATAAATATAACCATGTTCGGTGAATCTATCACGGTATATAATATCAGAAATACATTGCGTCTGTAATTCGGTCAGACCCATGTGACATCGATTGACTTTGAAATCCAGAGGAAATAATATATATTAAATACATCGAATCGAGCGGAGTGCACCGATATTTATATATATATATATATATATATATATTTATACTTGCGTGTGTGTATGAGGTTTGCAATATATACAATATATACTTAGATGCAAGTGACATTTTGTTCAGTGGAGTAAGGAGTGAATGCGATGTTCGCTGACCGGATATATCTATATTATATAATATACGAGTGTTAGCGGGCTTCTCTGCGTAAGACGATAGTTAAACGAAATCGCTAGGATTTTATCAGATATGTATATCGTTTCTCATGACCATTGGAATCGTAATCGAATAGTCTACACCAAAATGAAATACACGGTTTTAGTACGTAAATAATATAGGTAACATACGACACCGACAGGCGTCCTTTTGACAATAAGATAAAAATGCGTTAAAAGTCAAAAGCCATTACCGTATCGTATAATAATAGACATAGCATGTCAATAAGGTTAGGTTAACGTATGTTTACAATAATCAAATTTTATGGAGTAGCTATTTAGTTAAATTGTATGCATTTTTAAATCATTGTAACTCGCGCGACTCTTATTGTAATTAAATATTTTATTTTTTATTTTGTTACTATTTTAATTTTTTTTTTGTAATTAAAAAATACTTGTGTAAATAGGTGGATTTTATTCATTCTTATTGGCGTATAACGTCAACACATTAAACACTGTTGGTTTTCTTTTAATTAATAAATTATAAAATGTAAATGACTATTAAAAAAAATATATACTCAATTATAAGTTATTTGACGTATGTACAAAAAAATTTGTATAATTGTATAAAAAAATACAATTATTTTTATATAAGAGTAAAAATAACTTAAAAGTGGCTCTGACAAAAATAAAAGGTTCCTATAATAATATCGTATTGAGAAAAAAAATTAAAATATAGCAAGTGATTTCTGGCTTATGAATTTTGTGTTTGAAAGATTATGCAGAATATCCTGTTAGATACAAGTATACAACTGACTCGTAAAATTATCTTAAATTTTAATGGACGTACATACACTAAACTAATAATAAATTGTTGGTCATCAAATTATATTACATTCAGTGGCACATAAACATATACATACACTAGCTCTCGAACTGACAGTATGCAGGTGCAGACTACAGTTTGTACCAATTTTTTTTTTTTCATTTTATGAAGGTTGAATTGAATCCTTTTTATGTGTCCTTCCGTTTTTCCACAAATGTTTTATTCATAATTGGTATTTTTATTTTATTTTTGTTTTTAATCTAGTGTCGTAACTCGTATACCAACCATATTTCGTATACGGTTTGAACATTCACTGTTAATAGCCACATGATTTATTAATTCTTTTTAGGGTCCCTCCCTGCCAACTTCAAACGGGTAACACTATTACATTCTCTTGGAAGGAAATTAGACGGTAAAATGCGTATTAGTAATGCATACACGAGAAATGACCCGAGAATATTTACGAATTACCGCTATGCGTATATACTATATAGTCTTTGAATATTTGATACGATTCCCCTGCCATGCACTTGTACGAATAAAATACTGTTTTTGCGTCAGCGCGATAAGAATCCGATTGGAGTTTTAAATATGTATTTTTGAAAATGGAAAACTCGGTTTTTTCTTTAGATTTTTCGATTAGTAACGCTGTACGAAATTATTTATACAATCATTCTAAATATTGAAGATTTCTGATTCCAATTGAAGATCGCAATAAACGTTCGGAATTATTTACTTTTGAGTTATCTTCAATTGATGTATTTTGTCAGTTATTTTTTAATTTTCGTTAAAATGTTTGTTAAAAATGTATAAATGAACTTTCAAAGTAATCGCAAATGACCTACTTACTATTGAATATTATAAAGAAATATGAAATTAAATCCATAAAATTGTTACATTTTATTGTATTTGAATTTAAAATATATGGTTTTTTATTCTTGGAATAGTTTTTAAAATTTAGATTATTAACTTGCAAAAATATTTAATATTGATGTTACAAATAAATATAAATACATCGTTTTTTTTTTTTTCGGATTGAGTTATACAATTGAATTTGAGAAATAAGATAATTTTTTTAATGTTATTTTCAGTTGGGCTCAGAGTTTTGAAAAGCTTGCCCGCAATTTTTAGGCTTCCTCTGGTTTTCACTCTACACAATTAAGTGGTTGATTTTAAGTAGTTCAGCCACGAGTTGAGCAAATTTTTGGTTTTTTCTTTATATAAGACGACTGTTAGACATCTCCTAGTGACTTATTTGTAAAATACATAATTCATATTAATGGTGAAGTAAAAATTGGTGAGTATTATATTTTTTTAGAACATCTTTATGATGGAATAATTAATAAATTACTTGCAAATTTGTCATTTCTTTTAAAAAGTCATTATTATTAGATTTTATTCAAGTGTACCGATCTGTTATTTAAATGCAATTTTTTTTATTGGTAAAAATATTTTTAATTAATATTATTACTTTATTTCATAATTAATAATACGTTCAATCTACTAGTATTCGTATTTAAATCCATTATAGTGTTCCTCTTTATGTCCAATAACCTAATGTCATTTGTTACGAATTATCCTATTTATAATTTCTCTGGAACTTATGAATTAAAACGTATTATAGAAATCTTTTAGAAAAATAATGCGCTTATAAATGTTAAAAAGTAGATTTTAATTTTAATTAAAAATTTTTTTATTGTCATAAATATATAAAATAATTGCATCACGCCATAAAAACTGGGTCATTGATTGATCAAACATTCTCTTTCTAGGTTTTAATTACTTTTAATCCTTGTTTCCGTTGGCTTACTGTGTATAAATTATACTATTTATTTCAATGTAAGGTAGTTTGAGCGATTAGCTGACAAATGTTTCATCGTTCATGATTATTATATAAGCAAAAGATGATATTTATTTTTTAATTACATCTGTATTATATTTAATGTTTAAAAATTTTAGATACTTCAAAAAATAATTAAAATTATATTTTCTGCAAAAAATTGTGTAATCCTTGGTATTTTTTCACAAACAGAGGTGTATTTCACTAACGAAAATTTTCTATTTGAATGAATCATAGATATAAAGTGGAGACTTTTGTTACGTACATGTTTATGATTAAATAATGGAAAGAAAATAGATAATCATCTTGTTTTATTGTAGGAATTCAGTGTACTTTGTAATTGAATAAGTCACTGTGCAATATATGTATTTAATTAGAATTCTATAATAATTGAATATTTAATACATTTTTAACTAAAAAATAAATTGTAAATTTTTCTTTTGACTGATTTTATTTAATTTTAAATGCTTTTAAAAAAATATTATACTTATGTTTCTTTAATATTTTAAATGACTATAACAAAAAAAAAACTAACAAATAATATTGTGTTATAATTTTAAACATTTGACTGGATGGAAAATAGTTTATCAATATTTATAGAAAAATGTATTAAAATAACTAAAAAAAAAGTCGAAAAATTGATATGTATAATAGTATTAATTGTGTAGAAAATTATAATGTTGTATACAAATTGGTGATTCAGCTTAACTACATTGATATTCATGTCATAGTACTTCCGCTGAGAGGCCTGTACAGCCGTTAATTCTGTCTTATTTGATTATTTTTTTTTCTTATCTTTTTTTTTTTAGCTATATCTTCAATTATTCTTGTTGTTTTAATTTTTGTAACAGATTGAATAAATAAAACTATAAAAAAAAAAAAAAAATTGGTGAAAATTTCAAGCGATACAGTAATTTGTTTTTAAATTACATAAAAAAACAAATTTAAATTCATCAAAAACTGGGTTTTTGTGAAAATTACCATTTTTTTTTTTTATTATACAATCTATAAATAAATGTTATAATACATTTAAGCATTTGAAGATAACTTAATCTAGATAATTTAACTTTAATATAATATATATCTATATATATATATATATATGTGTGTGTGTGTGTGTGAAGAAACCTTCAAATGAAGGCACTTCGGCTTTTCACAATTATTTATAGTAAATAAAATGAAGCAATAAAGATTTCTCGAAAACACTAACTAGATCCAATTTATTACTAAAAACCACCCTCAAAGTTAAAAATTGATTTTTTTTCTACTTATCGTGAATAAGTATGAAAAAAACACATCAATGTAAATTATGCATTTATTCTTAGTATAAATTTATAGACAACTTTTGCGTTACATTTTTATATTTTGTATAGCATTTATGTCCACATAGATTAAAATCATATCTTAGATTTCAAATTTTTTTTGTTTTGTAATGTTTATTTTATAATTTAAATACTAATTGGTGAGTATTCATTATCCAATTTCAAGTTATATTTATTGAAGTTTTGAAAAAGTAAAACCAAAGTATGTTGTATATATTAATTGAGTTTATGGAACATCTGGTAATTATCTTTAGTGTTGCAACTTATAAGTTTATATTGCTATTGTTTCTCATAATTATTATTTTTAGTACTATTGTTTCTTATAAACAAAAGAAAAGAGACATTATCATACTTTTTTTATTTTATAAAGAATAACACAATCAACTCTTTAAAAATCCTTATTTACGTGAATTAAATATTTATTGAACAATTCGACAGAAACTCAATAATGTAATACTTTGATTTGGTATTATAACAAAAATGTCATTTGACGACTGTCGCAGATTTGTGTTATACTTGATATCTAAATAATTTATTAATGACTTTGTAAAAATAAATATATTATCCTTACTGTCTTCTAACAGTTAAAGACTTAAAGAAAATATACAATTTTTCATCAAGTTCAGTAACCAATATTCTAAAGATATGTTTTTATTTATTTTTTTTTTTTTTTTTAAAGAAGAAAATGACTGAATTATTTTCTTGATGATATTTTTTGATTATTTTGCCTTCAATAAATCTTTGTGTATAGTATATACTTATTATTATATTATATTTAGAACGATTAAATATTTATTGTGTTTACTAATACATTAATTTTCTCTCGTAATTTTTATTTTATATATTTTTAAAGTTTTTACCATGTAATATTGATTAATAATAATTTTATAATCATATTATTTAAGAAGTGTCAAATTAAATTTTTTGGCAGTACATTAGTCTATTTTAAATATTTTTATAAATATGTACAGACCTTCAGTTTAGGTGATGACTATACTATTTAGGGCCCTTCTATAACAGCTAACAAAACAAGAAACTTTAATAAATTGTTATTAGGTATATTATTAGATATATACTATATAGGTATAAATTAAATCTTATACGATTTATTATAATAATAAATAATAATTGTGGCAACCTCCTCCTGTGCACGATTATGAGTCTTTTAATACTAACTGTTAAATAAGCGATTTGTAATTAATAGATACCAACTCTTTTATGTTCATTAATGAAATTAAACAATAAATAATAATTAAAATACACATTTGGTGTAACAATAAAACTAAGTTCACTACTATGTTATCTATCACTTCATTTTTCTTGTATTGAATTATGCATAGCTATTTTAATCATGGTATCATTCACTAAGCATGATCTAACGTGAAATTTCCAGAGTTAGGCCTCAATCAATTTTTAGACATAACTCAACTGATGAAGTAGCTGTAAAACATGTTTAACAATAAATTATGTTACTATACTGTTATAACATTAATATAATCGGTCGTATGAAAATACTGTTAATAATATTATAGTCATTTTTTTGTATTTAAAATTGGTAAAGTAATAAATTATATAACAAAAACGGTGACGATTACAGTATATTTTATTTGGAGATATTGGAGTACATCGTATATTAAGTCATTCGACAGTAATTAAAGATTAACTTTTATTTTTTATATAATAAAACGTTTTTCTTGATCACCTTCATCTTTCAATAAAATAAAAAAATAAATAGTATAATATTACAGAAACGGTGGAGTGTTATCACAGGTTCTGTCATAACTCATTTGTCGTCGTTTTAATATATTGGCACATATATATTTGCCGATTAATATAAAACATTTTTTGTACCACTTTCGCCATTGCCATTAAAGTTAATCCTCAGCACAGTTTAAATTCTGAAATTCGACAAAGAAACAAAATAATTTACCGATGGTAGTTGATTTATCTTTTACATCTCTTGAACACGCCTATTATTGATATTATTGTAGGTAAGTTTTAAAATATATTTATATTAAACTATATTATAAAATTATGTTAGTCGGATTGTGCATTGTTTTTGATACTTATTAGTTATTATTTATTAAGTATTATACATTTAAAAATAGTTTTTATCTGTATCAACGGTATATATACTAATAATCTTTGTGCGTGTGAAATTTTAAAAACCTTTCATGTATCCGAACATCAAATTTACCACATATATTCGTTATAAGTAGGTTGGTAATTACTTTATTATTGAATATTTAATTCTAAAACGCGACGTGAACTCCTTAAATCGTAATCCTGACAAAAAATAAAAGATTTTTACATACTTGATAAAAATCATTTATAGTATTAGTATGTTAAATAATAGTAACATAACCGTCTACTATATTTGGATTACAATATATTGATTGTTTAGATGTCGAAAGTTTAGTCTTAGTTTCATTTTTGTTTAAAAAATAGTTGAAAATACGAGTAGTTCTTATAAGATGAATTAAATAAATATTTAAGTATTTAAAAATTGATAGTTTTCTTGGTGTGTTAAACAATAAGATTCCATTTAAACGTATATTTTTATTCTATTCGTATGTTATGCTAATTGTATAACTGTGTATAAGTATATGATATGTTATATATAGTTTCCTTTAGTAAAAAATAATTAATATTTATTTAAGTCCCAGAAAAAAAAAACAATGTTTGAACCAAACAACATTTTTGTAATTTTTATTATTTTATTCCATCTCTTTTTTATATGTTTATGTTTATATTTATTTTATTTTTCTTCTGAAAATTTGTTTGAGTAAATATATTAAAACAGTATTTATACGTCTTACTGTCAACAGAAAAATTCAAACATATCAAATATACGCTTTCTTACATTTAGGAAAACTTTTTTTAGCTGCTAGACCTTAGTATTAATTTCAAAACTTAAACAGACAATGGCGGTAAATTAACATATTTTGTACTGTAGACAACTTTTGCAATTATTCATTTTTTTCTACCAAATTCATTTAGAAATACTTTTTATTTAAAACCTAATAAGAGTAAAATATTAGGGTTTTTTTTTTTTTTTTTTTTTTTTTTTTAGTTTCAATATTGTGTGTGTTAAAAGTTGAATCTCTCGATCTCATTGCCCATATTCTCAGAATCAAATAAATAATGTCATACTGCTAACAAAGAAATATTATATTTATAATTATATTTTTAGTGTGTTTAGTTAATAATATGCTCAACGTTCTTTAATAATGACCATGTAAGTTACTGTAAATGTTATTTTAATCATATGTGTATTTGAATTCCAATCGATGTTGTGTTGATGTATATATATATATTTATATTTGACAATATTTTAACGTATAGTATACATATAGTATTCTAAAACTATATAGTTAATTATTAAGTTAATAAGTATAATGAATAATATTGAATAAAAAATATATGTTGAATACATGTATGAAATATGAAATAAGAATATAATTTAAGAATGATAAAATACATCTTATATTTGATAATATTCAAACACGTAAAATATTTTGTCATAAAATTGATAAAACTGTATTTCATTTCGATTATGATAAAATAGATGAAACTATAAATAAACTTTACATTTTTATAATTTTATGTAGTATTTTATAATATCATAGAGATAAATAAAAAAATATATGATAAATATTTTAAAGCTACTTTATAATTTTAATTACAACTAAAATAAAAATACTTATTTATATCGTTAGTGTTTTATATATTTAACTAAAATATAATTTTAATCTTGTTTATTAATACAATTTGGTAGTAGTAATAAATAATAATAATATAAATCATTATATTTTGACAGTAAACATTTACTACAGTATACTATACACTCGTTTTTAAAATAACAAAGGAATAATATTAAAACGGGATATTCGGTAGTTTAACTATTTATATTCACATCCGATTTCTTAATAGCATTACCGATATCAATTTTTTAAGTATTAATGTTTATAATAAAATATAAACCTCTGTGCCACAGTCAAATATATAAATACTAATCATTTCTGCATTTTAGTATAAAATCTCTTGTGTCTTATTGAAATTATTGAAATATTATTTTGATATTATAATATTGTTTATTTTTTTTTTTATACGTGTATAATTTTTATCGTAAAAAGACCGATTTATACTATTTATTTATTTAATAAATAATGTATTTTATCTATAGAATAATCTTTTTAAAATTTTACAGTGCTTATTTGAGTATTATTATATTGCAGATAAGAAAACATATTATAGCTATATAAGTTTTAAGTCGAATTAAGCACTTAATCGTCTACGTTCGATTTGTTGGTTGCCGGGGGCTAAGTATTCTCTCACAGTGTGTACCGATCTCTTATTAAAATAATTGTCGAAAGGTTACAGCTGATCAATCGTTAATTTTTGTCTCCGAGTGGTGTACTGTATAATATAACGTGGGACCCTAAATAAAATTCTAATTTAAGTCAATGATCGTCGTATATAATGTATATATATACGTACGAGAACATCGGTCTGTGTTGATCGAAAATGACCTAACATTTTCTGTAATCGCAAATGGGTCATATGGGTCGTATACCGATCAATCTGGTGTCATTGATCGAATACGCGTCTATCCCGTATGCCACTGTTGAAGCATAATATTTTTTTTACAAATCTTATATTCTTTTTATATGCATTTTAAAATATCTAAATAAAAATATAATACTAATTTATTTAAATCAAAATTAATCAAACAACTGAATAAAACATGAACCACGATCATAGTCCGGTGACAAACTTATTTATATCCATATTTTCATAACCTGAGCCATGAATGATTTTTCTAGAGTAATAGTACCTTCGCTGCGCATGGTTAGGTTACTACTTAAATAATATATCATCGAAATATATTTTGAGAATAATATTTTCACGGAAGTTTAATACTATAAAGAACATTTTATTCCTGGTAAGATATTTTTAGGGTGTTTACAATTCCCAAAATATCATAACTGAGTTTACAAATTGCCTAGAAAAATTATTCCTTTGATAATTCGCTCAAAGGATTTTCATGCCTCTCAGAATAACATACCTTCAGAGGGTAAAAACAAGTCCTAGAACAATTATAGCTATAGTAATTTATTCATTGGATTTTTATACTTTTTAGTTTACACGAGGGGTGGAGTACAGTAAAAACATTGTAAAAAAATTAAATCTAAAATTTCTATGAATATCCACGGGAGTATAATTCATCTTATAGAAATAGAAAAAAAATGACGATACGTAAGTACAACTATTTATAAATGTTATTATAGATATCAGAATACACACATACATAATGTGTAATCCAATGAAGACGGTTATATTTAAAATACACCTTTTACATTTATTAATGTATATATATATATATATAAACTATAATATGAATAATTGTATCTCTAACAAGTGTTAACGATATTTTATGTGTATAGTTCATCAACTTATCAAATAATTCTATATTTAATTTATATTTATGCGCTATATTTTATATGTATTAATATATACTCGCCGACTTTAAAACAATATTGAACTCAATTAAGGTCAATTCATTAAGGCCAATTATTACTCGTATGATGAACAAACAAAATGCATAGACTAAAACTTCTATGTAATCATTTTTAATCCAACTTACTTTAATGATTTTGAAACAACTAATGATTCTGATAACAAAAATAGGTCATCCGAACTGGTATAGATTATCTAATTATCTCATAAAATTACAAGAAAACTATAATTTTATAATAATACCACAATAGCTGCACTTCGAAAACAAATAATACTTGTTTCGTAGTATAATTCTGCGTATGGTTTAATTTAGGCCATCATGTTTAACGGCATACTTAATGGCTTAATTTTGTATTTACTTTCAAATAATGTTTGAATAAAAATAAAGGTTTTTTTATTAGATTTTGCGAGACTATAATTTTTATGTATATAAAAAAAAAAAATAATAACACATATTTTGCTTGTATTAAGAATAAATATTTAATTTAAATATCCATTGCCAGTAAATATTTTAATGCCAAAAAACAAACAATAAATATAATTTCACACTACATATAAAAATAATATAGTTCGATATGGTACTTATATATATAAATACCATTAAGTATCGTATATTTGCACAATCTATTCAAAAAATCTCATTTATGGATAAAGCAGTTAAGGACTGTTCATGGAAATATCCTATTAAAAATAATCAAATTTTTATATATTTCGGAAAGTTTTCGGAATTAAATAATATTCTACGAAATCCGAATATTTAAGAGTTATAGTTTATTACAGAGTTTTGCCAGTAATTATTTACAGTTGATTTTTGGCTGTAGATTCTTTTTGTAATTCAACTATATTAACGTGATAAAATTAATTTTTAAGCATATAATTTTTATAATGGATTAAGCAGTATTCCATTTTAGATTCCAAGTGGAAACGAGAATTGTTTCGTTTGAAATAATGAGTTTTCTTTTCTTTCTTTCTTAGGTATTACAATAGTTATATAAACATGAAGTTACAATTGATCTCAGTGAACCTGCTTTACATAAATTTCAGAATTTCCAAAATATTTTATTTTAAGATTATAATTTGTTTTTCTTTAAAATTGAATAGCAATGGTATAATAATTTCGTTTGAAACTGTGTTTTAATGTGCTTAAAATATCGATTTAAAAGTGTGTACATAAAAATACAGCCATCATAATACGATTTAAGCAACTGCGTGGATCCTTTTTTAAGTTTATTTCGTCTATTTAATACGTTATTGATTAAGTTTTATAAAATGTATGCATTTTAAATAATCAATTGATAGTTTTAGAACACATGTAAATATTTTTAATGCATATAAAAACATTTGCAAATCAATTGTTAGGAAATTAATGTATTTAAATTTATTATAATTTCTATCGCAATATAGATAGCATAATAGTACAAAACAATTTTGTATGGTATCTGAATTTTCTTTATTAAGGTGTCAAAGTCATTAAGATAATTATTTATTTACTTATTTTGAGTAATAGTAGACAATTATTGATATGAGTGTTAAATATTTAATCAAATAATTATAAATGATATAATATAGTTATACATAAATGCCCATTATCTATTATTTTTGCTTATATGAAATAATACCCGAAAAACTTTATTAAGTAATTTAATTGAAATGTATATAATATGTAACTAGATTTACTTGTTATGGTATTTATTTATGCATAATGATTACATCAAATGACTCATTTGTAATTATGAAGCCATGCAGTTATGTAATAATATTATTGTAATTCAAGTTTCAATATATTTTACACAAAAATTCTAAAAATGTGTATTTATTCAAAAATGTAATAATTGTACTTATTATTTAAATCGCCACGTTTACTAAAATTATCTTAAACTTCTAATGTGTTTGACACTCATTTAAACTATTTAATTAAAATAAAAATATATAAAATACAGTTTCTTTTGTATCTCTCGTTATCTTGATAGATGTGCTAATTTAAATAAAACAATATTTATGTGTTAATGATCATAAACTAAATACTAAGTTAGTCGTAGAAGTTGTTTATTGTAAAAAGTTCCCTTTGATTAAGTTTTCAATAGTTAAACACGACGTCTTTAAATAAGTTCAAATTAAATATAGATATATAAGGGTATTTTTAATTAAAATACATAAATACAGAAATATTCAAACGAACCTTGTGGAAACAAATTTTGAAAAATTATTCCGAGGATTGAATCTGTAGAGGTAACCTCAAAAGTAAAATATAATTATATCGACAGACGTTGATAGGTATGATATTTTAGTTATTAATATAAAACACTTAATTTACTAAATTTAAGTAAAACATAAAAACACACTGTTAGATAGGATGTAAAATTGTAAAGCAAATTTATCATCTTTGAGAGTATAACACTTATATTACTAATCCATCCGGGTGGCAAATTGGTTCATTTAAAAAAATGTTTTTGAACTAAGTTTATCCTTCAATTTTAGGAATGTAACAATATTACAATTATATGATGTTTCAGTTTAAAAAGTTTTAATAAGTAAATAAATAATATATATTAATAAATCTTGAATATGTTAACTCGTAAGTAATTGAGACCTCCATGTAAATAACAATGGTTAAATTGTAAATTTCTGATCATCTTATTTATTTTCCATATTTTTATTATATTATATCGTGTTAATTGTTTCATACCATCTTTTTGTATGCATAATAATTAAAGAGTTTTATTGTTTTTGGCACAAGTTGTCCTGATAATAATTATATCTGTGGTATGAAATTGTATAATAATTTTCACCTCGACATAACATAAATCGATATTAAAGTGCATCGTAAGTTACGAGTACAAAGATTTAGCTATTTTTATTAGTCAATTGTTTTAGGCATAAAAAACGACATTTATTTTTCAAATTATTCTTGTCTTATAAATTATATCTACTACTTATTTCACTGCACCTCGGCGCATTATACATATACTTTAATGTTATCAGTGTTATCACTGATTGGTTTTTATCATCATTTTAATTGATTTAACATTATTTTATGTCATTTAAATGATAGAATGTAATTGTTAAGATAACAAAGCAGTTAAAATATATTTTTAGATTTTTCTGTATTGGGCATAAGTTGTTAACACAATACTTCATAAAAAATATGCTTATTTCTCAACTTAGAGAAATATCTATGCTGTACAATAAACTTTTGATAAATAAGGTTTTATATATTACTCCTAACTGATAGTTATAATGGGTTCTCTTTATTTACATAAATACTCGTATATAGATAGATAAAAAATAGACAGATAGGTATTATTGAGACAGAATGTGTAAGTCACTTAAAAAATTCTTTTGACGTTATATCATTTAATGCACATTGCAGAAAGACCGAAAAATCATAAAGGGACACAGAAAAGGAGTCGAATTTGTTGAACAAATAATAGCAAAAACACTTGAAAGTTTTAGAAGTTGTTGTCGCGAGACTGAATTTTTACAGTGAATTCAAAAAGAGAGTTTATTTTTTTTTTTCAAAGGTTTTAAAACACAGCAGCAGAGGTATGTAATATTATTTTTCGAAATATTAGCATAACCCAACTGGCCAAATAGTTTGTTTATGTCCAGGTAATATTTCCTGGGGTCGGTTACGCTGCACCTAAACTATTTTTTTTTATGTTTTTAAAAGTGAGACGAAATGATAATAAGTCTATACGGTTAAACCATATAATAGTCGTTCTAACCATCGTCACAGCAGTAAAATAACGAGTGTATATGTACCCGTGCAACCCACCGCTCCTATGAGTTAATCGACATTAATTTGTACCATCGACGAAGGGTCGGATTTCATTAGCCGAATGGCTTTTAAAAACAATACGAAATTGATTGGGGCATGTTTCAATTCCATTAAAACCGAAACTTACAACGCCGTGAAATATGTACGCCGCGCGTGCATAATATATTATAATTTTTTTTTTCGATTCATCTCTTCACGTTTTGGATCCTATCCAACAATGATCACTATTCGCCCGGTTGTCGCACGGGGCTGAACCGTGTCGGGGGTGGCAAAGACCTCTTCGAATTTTATTCATTCAACAACACGCACACACGCATAAACACACACACACACAAACATACTGACACCCACACACACACACACACATACACACACACACACACACACACACACATACACACACACACACACACACACATATATATATATATATATATCATTGCACATAGGGTTTAGGCGACGATCCGTTTCGCCGTAGACGTTATATTGTCGCGTCGCCGGACGAGTAATAAATACGTCGTCGACCCGGCCGTCGAAGCTTATACGTGTAAGGTTTAGCCGGTTTATTTTACATTTGGCCCGCAGAATATACGCGTTTGACATTATTTTTTTCCAGTTCCAATCGCCGTGCCCGCCGTCCGACCGTATATATTATTACATAGTGTTTACGGTCCAACGCGAACCCGCCCACTAGGTTTCCGCGTTCTAGATTTATGGTCCGGCGGCGCCACGCGATATTTATCGGAATTAAATTCTTCCCGACACGTGGACAAACGGGACGGTTCCGGCCGCCGGGGAATTAAGATGTGTATAAGTCTTTTTTCCCGTACCCCCTCGATTCACGGACACATCCGAACGGACCATTCGTCGTCGATAAACGCGTCGTCTCCGCTCTCCATCGAAATTCGATATATTATTATACTAAAATACGAGACAACTGGGCGGGCTCCCCTATTATACGCGCAATACATCCAATCGCCAATATATTTATATACATTTATATACACACGTACAATTACGTCCAATATTCTTATCAGCGTCACGTAATCAAACCATTTATTTTTATTTTTTTTTTTAGGTGTATTCTAGTTGGCTTTTCCTCTTTAAGCCGTATATGATCGAATTAGTAACACTAATTTTTTTCCGTATCTTATAAAATTAATTTTCACAATCATTGATTCTCATACGAAACAAAATATTAATTAGTATTAACATAAAAATATTTTATGCTATGAATCATCTAGTTATTTGTATTGAATAAGTTTAATACTACGTCCGTTTATCAATTAATGAGTGGTACAGTAAACATTTAAATCAGAAATAGAATAATTAATTGTTATTAATTAGAATTCAAACATTTAATATGAAATTTGAAGAACGATTTATTTTAAAATAATGTAAAATATAATTGTATGTGACTAAGAAGTTATTTTAAGTATCTAGTATTTAAGTAATATAATTTCGTGATATAAGGAAACGTAAAACATAACAACTCTTTTTATAGTCAATAGTAAACAAAAAAATAAATGGATATTTATTAAATATTCTCCTTATTAAATTTGAAATGTATTTACCTCTAATATTGCCCTAAATTTAATAATTTTAATTTTTACGTAGGCTAGTCATATTTTTTTTAAATATTTTATATTGTTATTAGTAAGTCATTAGATATTACGTGGTTTCATGGAGACATTGCTTATAGATAACAGGTTAGATTAACTCATGATGATTTTATTCATTTTTTTAAAACATAAGATGATGTATAGTTACCGAGAACTTGAATATGAATCATATTAATATTCGTTTAAATTAATAGATTTTAACAATAATTTGAATAAACAATGAGCATATTATACCAATGAATTAACTTCTTACCTTCTATGGAGTCTGATTTATAGACAATTTTTTTATACTTATATTTTCAAAAATGTTATAATTATATCACTAAAATACAATATTATATATTGCTCTTATTGTAGCAGTAGCGTATTTCAAGATGGATTATTTTTTTTTTTAGAACAATGTGATAAAATATAAACATGTAATTATTGACAAAATATAACAAGAAAATGCTAGAAAAATCGTTTTATCGTTTAATGTATAACCATTTTTTATTTGCATTTTTAATTTTATAACATACGTGCAGTAAGCTATTAAATTATTAATAATAATACAATTATTGTATTAAAAGACCACTTCACAAGAGGTTAATAAAAAAAAATATATATTATATTTCAATCAATTTAAGAATATTGACGGAATCACTTACAATAAGCTTATAATTTTTTTATTATAATGAAGAAATAAAAAGATTGACAACGTTTTAATTATTGAAAATCTATCCCTCCGCAATACAGTAATACTTAAAAAGTAGTTTGAAAATAATAGCATGCTCCATCGTATTTTATCGGAAACATGGAGGTTAGCGGAAGTTATACCTCACAAACGGTATAGCAAAAAAAAGATTTAGTGGCAGGCCGTTAAGCTGTTAAACGTGTTTACTGTTCTATTATTTGAATAAATGGTTCAAATATTGTGCAACAAATCATATACAGCACGTGTTGATAGTAGCGCGTGTGTTTAGATCACTATTATTAGTATACATATGTCCATGTATATGGCATTGTTAGAATAGTATAACCACGATACTGGATATTAGAAAATACACATTGCTTATAATATATATGACATTTCTGGTATAAAATATTTTTCCTCACAATATAATATGTATACTATATGATGGCGCATATAAAATGAGTATGACACGGTACAAGTGAGGTTGTGTCATATCTTATTAGTTATTAGTAAATTTATAAATTAACTATCATAACTTATAAAAAACCGAGAAAAATAAAATAAAAACTATGATATTTTTTATTTTATTTGATGCAGCATAGATCACGGATTCAATTTAAAAACCAAACTAGTAGAAACGTAGTCTATTAATAACATTCATTAAAATGCATATAGTATAAATATATAAACGTAATTACTAATTACACAAAAGCATTATCTCTGATAATGCTACATTTTAATTTGATTTTATAATATTTTATCATCAATCATTTTTAGGGCTCGGAATTCATATTGTTATTATTATTATTATTTTTTTAGATAGTCTAACACGATGCTTCAAATGTATTTTAAGTGTATATTATTCAAACGGATATATTTTTTTCGGCAAAATATAAAATATAAAATATATAATATTTATAATTTTGGCATATACTATTTTACAGTTAGGTACTAATTTTATAAAGCCGATGCTGGTCAGTCTGTATTTTTCACATAAAATATTAATCAAATAATAATTATATTGTACTATCAAAAAACATGCATCATTGAAGTCTGGTATCAAAGTAATTTCCTATAATATCGTTTCATGATTAATTTATTAATTCATTTATATAGGTAAAAAATGTGTATTTTTGACGGATGCATTTTTCAGTCATCATAAAATATTCTTGGTTTTTAGTTATTTTTTAGTCAATTTATTTGCTCGATCACTTTTATGCACAACGATTAGTAAAAAATATTTTTATTAATTAATATACGTTATAATGATAAATATTATTTTGAATATATACATAGTTTTCTATACGAAATGTTAAGGTTCACTAACTAAACACTAAACGGTTGTTTTTTTTAATTTTTCAATTATACATTTCGTAGGTACTCGTATATGCCGACGCTTATTTATTCACCACGACTGGTCTATAAAGTCTATCCCGAATCCATTTTTAATGTTTACTAATAATTTATATTTGCTTTTGAAATTATTGTTCTTGGGGACAATCAATAAAATGTTTTTTTTTGTTTTTTTACCTAACATCTTGATATGCTAAATGTATATTGGTATCGTCTTTAAAATAATTGAACTATGTTTTTGTACGTTATATTTGCATGATAAACTGATTATTATAAAAAATGTAAATCTTGACATTTTTAATAAAGTGCCTTATATACATGTATAGCATACATCTTATAATATAATGTGCACAATTCCTTTGTAATTAAACTATAATTATAACATAAAACACATATACTTTTTTTTAAACGGCGCTTTGTATAGGCAATTATGATACATAACATTGAAAATGATAAAAATTTGTATTCCTTATTATAATAATATTATCATCTTCATAATATGAAATTTATTTAATTCTTTTAAGTCTTAACAAGACGTTATTACAAAACGTCATATTATTAAATTTTATAAATAGTTTTAAAAGTGGAAATCAATTCATCCTATCAAGGTTTTAATGTTTGTCTACTTTTCAGGATGTCTTATGTATCGGATTCAATACAATTTCCCTATTTGAATGAAATCTTTCAAATAATATGTGTATAATGTGCATAATACATGGATCTGAAATCGTTTTGACTTAATTAGCACTAGTAACTTTCTATAGTTTATAGACTAAAAATAGGATTTTTAAGTACATAATTTCATTAATAATAAGTTTACCTTGATGATTTATGCTTGCCCATTCATGTTCTAAATTCCATAATTAATAATAAAATACAATCATGTACTATACATGTTGTTTTTTCGTTTATTTTGTTTGTGTTGGTTATATTGATCATTGGTGGAAATAATAATTATTCACACAAAACTTCAGTAACAATAGGAAAAAAAACCACAGATAAATATGAATATTAGTAAAAAAAAAAAAATAATAATAATAATAATAAACAGGTTTTGTTGAATACGAATATTATTGAAACGCATATTTTTTGGATCTATTTGTATATTCCGTATTTCTCTATTATAAACGTTTATCAATTATGCTCTCAATTTAAATGAGAAATACACACGGGAAAATTCTATAGTTTTGCCGATATGAGGTTTAACTAAAACTTGATTAACTCGAAACACGGGATATGCGAGAAGACGTGAAAATTAATCTGAATTACGCGAAATATATCTCATTAATAAATAAATACATTAAACATAATATACATGTATACTATAATGAATATAAAATTGTTTTTGTTATAACAACGCTGTTTAGTGATTAATTGCTAAGTTGTTGCATAAGTTCCGACTCCATCGACAATTTATGTAAATAATTTTTATTATTTAATCTGAGAAAATACAACTAAAATTTTCGGTCATAAATAATACTTCAATATTCAAAAACTATACACATTTAAATATTTTAAATTAATATAGTAGATGAGTTTTGAACTTGTTTTGTATATCGAATACAAAGTGTAGGTGATTATAATTATGTAGCATTATGCGTGTATTCAAACCGAGGTACCTATAACCGATAAAGACGGTGTTTTTTGTATATTATATTATTGTAATAATACAATATATATAAATGTGTAATTTAATTTTGACAAAAATATAATATATATAGTATATACAATTTGGTAGCGAATTTAACTGTATTTTTTTATTATGAGTTTATGATAAATTTATGTTTTTTTAGTATTCTACGGAAATCTGGATGGGTTGACAATCAAATTTGCTATTTTTTTATTGCTTTTTAAAAAAATAATGATTAAAAAGGCTACCACTGGGTACGAAGTGTGCAAGTTGGACAATTATAATATAATATTACATATTTATGACAGAAAAGAGGTAAAAAAATGGTTGAAATATATAGTTATGCTCTAATAAATGTTCGTACATGAAATTTTCTATTATTTATCGTTTTTGTTATTGAATTTCTTTCGGATATTATGTTGTTTTGTATACATACGTATAATATATAATTTCTTTTATTATTGTGTAGATTATTGAGATATTATCAATTATGTTCTGTATCCTAATATCACAAAAGCAAAATAAAAGTGTCTGAATTCGAGCCATCTCTTAGTAGCGTCTGTTCAACTAGTTCGCATTGAACACATTGTGAATTACTATAATATAATAATATATTTTATTACAGATAACTAGACCTCACTAAGGAATTCAGTAAGACAATCTATTATAACATTATTTTATATATATTTCATTTTTATGTGCGTGGTGAAAGCTCTTAGTACAGTTTAAAATTAGGTATGTTAATTAATATTGACAGCGATAAGTCTATTATACTAGAAGAATAATGTTTGTAATCAAATGATTTAAAATTATAAAAATATTTTATTAGATTTTATAATTATTTTAGGGTAAGTATACATAGTAATATACCGATATATAATTTAATTTTATGTAACGAAGATATACGAGGCTAAGACAAATTGATAATTTTGAAAAATAAACCAATAAATTGACTACTTTTGTGTTTTGGGCATTTTTAACTATCTTATTATTAAAACAAAACTAATGAAATATCCTTTTCTTGAAAACTCAACAGTAATTTTTTTATGTAGATTATTACAATATTCAGGCCTGTCGTTATGTAAAATCATTTTACTAGAAGTTTTTAGAATTTTTATTATTAAACAGATATCAGCATTTCAGAGTTAAAGAGTTACGCGTAAAGAACTAGAACAAGCTTAATAATTTTTATTATTTATTTTTGTGCAACCAATTTATGTGATATAATGCGCAACAATTCATAGTGAATATCTATTTATTTGTTTACGTATTTTATTTTTTTTTACTATGACTTAATGATGTATGAAAATGTCGTTTTTATTTTTCATACATTTTTTCGAAAAAAAATTTTATTAAACGGAAATTGATGTTCATCTATTGTACAGCTCAACACGAAATGTACTACTCATCACGCGCAATCACGTTCCACAACAGCATTGTATTGTAATGCAAGACTGGACCATTTTTTTTACATCTTCTTCAGCGAATAGACAACTTTTAACGTATGAATATCACACCAGTACTCTGTACGCTTTATTATGCGCTTTTGACGTATGTATTTTGCATGTTTATGATTGGTGGATTGGAAAGAGCTACTATGAATATTTCCATTTTCCTATGTCATGTTTGATGGAAACTTTAAATAGCAGTTTTATTCGTTTTTAACCGAGGAAACTGTTATAAATTACGGGCATTGGTCTCAAATACAGAAATATAGTTATCTGGGTTATAATTTTTTATACATTTTTTTTATTTTGATTTCATATAAATACTATCACGTTTACAGTTTTTGTTGTCAATAATGAAGTGATAATTTATTATTCTATTGAATATATATTTTTTTTACCAATCGCATAGTAGGTACATTTACTTATTGAATACACAAAAAAAAAATGTATTTCAACTTATTTTTCAAACATTAGTGAATACTGATTAGCAATTAATATAAGCTTAAATTAATTTAATTTCAATACTTTTGTAATAACTTGTTGTATTCTTTTCTCATTATTTCTGACTATGATTTGATATTGATTCAATAATCTTATATAATCATGCGGTGTTAAATACAAAATATCCAGTACATTTCCTTAAATACATATCATTGTAACCGTAATCAAATTAATTAACCGATCATTTTATCAAATCATTTTAATTTTATTAAAATTTTAGAGTTTTCGGTTTAAGCGTGTTCGAAATACAAAAACGATCGTCTATTTTCTATTCATGTGAGTCGGTTATCTTAATGTTAATTTATTATTTTAGTCTTTTTAGTCATTTCACGATTGTCGATTTCCACCGTCACCGTTCTATTATCTTCACCGATCGTTGATCTTACAATAAAATTATTATATAATTATACATGAATTATAATATGGAAGATTGATATGGCGTATACGACAACAACAACAGAAACAATAATAATAATAATAATAATGAAGGCATGCAGTATTATAATATAATATTATCCGGAGATGCCTGGTACCCGCGACCCTTATCTTTAAGAAAAAACACGCACGCCCGCCATCTCGAGCCGGGAGTAACAGGTAAATAATATTATAATCAAGTAATCCGTTCTCGAATCATCACGGTTCGTGACATTCAAATGCAATTAATTTTAGAGTTGCCCTGGTGCGGCTTAGTCAGTTTAGAAAGCTTAGCGCGTGTTCAGTGTTTGTTGTCTGCCGCGTCGCTCCACGTCGGTTTCCTAGCTGAGATTACACGTTTTGTATAATATAACCAGAGTGAGCATACAAGATTCTATAATGTTGTATTCTAAAACACGATGTGTGTACCATGCGGATAAATCGTCGTTATACTTTAGATAAAATAATAGACAGGTTCGTGACCGTTATTCGTAGTCACGGACTTGAAAAAAAACAACTTTCGATTTCGAAGGTTATATCAATTCGTTTTTTGATGTCTACGTCAAATTGTATCTTACTACTAAACTACTACTACTACTACTACTACTACTACTACTACTACTGTTACTACTACTACTTCTATTATTATTATTATTGGCATCTTTGAACTTTTAACCGTTGTACGCCAGAGCGATGGCCGCCACGTCTAACCTTTTTTTTCAATATCAGATCAATGACGCGTAAACGTCGTTTGGGGCAAGTTAATAGTAATATTTTTATTTTTTGCTCTCTCATGCAATTATTATTATCCAAGACTGTATATTATTATTTTTATCCTATCACTATTCGAAGAAAAAACGCTGAAAAAGCGTACAGCATAGGGTACATTATACGTCTAGAAAAAATAAATAAATAATAACACATCGATTCGTATTATATTATTATTATCTCAATTCGCGTCATAAAGTTTTTATTATTACGCAACACGTTTCTTTACATTCTAGAAAAAAGTCGCTTTCTCACGTATTGCTTTTATTACCAACGTTGCTCGTCCATATATAATATTTAA
Organism: Melanaphis sacchari; assembly: GCF_002803265.2. Taxonomy (NCBI): domain Eukaryota; kingdom Metazoa; phylum Arthropoda; class Insecta; order Hemiptera; family Aphididae; genus Melanaphis; species Melanaphis sacchari. The sequence continues at coordinate 308,659 of NW_020270395.1, read as the reverse complement.
TATCATATATACTTTTGGTGTATAAAGTTATACTAAAGTATTTTACCTTAAATCATCAAAAGAAATTATTTTAGATAAAAGTCCCAAACAATACACATAATAATGTACAGAGTGAGTCAATGTCACGAAATTCGTATAAAATAATATTAATATGTACATAAATATGCATAAATTATAATATTATATTATGAAATTCTGACTCTTTCATTTTATTATTATATTTTTATTCTATACATATTGTTTAGTAACAAAAATGTTTTAAAATCCCACAATAAGATTATTGTAATTATTTATTAATTTAAATCATTTTGATTTGAAAACGAATATTTGATAAATATGAAATGTGTTTTTTGACAATCTACAGTCCAATTATTAGATATATTATATCTACTTTAATACATCTACGTCATTTATAATAAACATTAAGAAATCACACTTTTGCATACTAAAATAGCAAAAAAAAACCATCGTGAACAAGCGCTATTTATTTATAAGCATTGATTAGTTTTAGTGAAATTGATAGCATTATTGAATATTATTTCATTATATAACATTTAGATTTTGTTTAGATATGTTTAAACAAAAATACAGTTGATTTTCAAAAATTAATTAAAATTAATTTACCTTTAAAGGTTGGAAGTACATAACGTATTTTATAGACGATACTTTATGAATAATTTTGTTGAAAACGCCCTAATGTTAATTTTTGAATTCATTCAAGTTATTAAACTAAATTAATATTTACTTTATATGAAAATAAACATAATGTAAAATCATATTATTCTTTTTTGATTATGCACCATCAAAATAATCATAAATTAAACTAAAAAATCCATGTAGAATTATTAACCTCTGTTTGTCTATATTTATGTATGCAGATAATTATGATATGCTGTTGTTGTTTTGAATCTGAATACAATGATAAGAAGCTATTGTATTAATAATAATTCTGCATAAAGATTGTGTGACACTGAATGTCATTTTTAATATTTTTTGCATGATATCGTTAACAAAATCAAAATTACTAATAATAACAAGCACTACAGCCTACCTCCGGTACTCGCGTTCTTATAAAAACTCATTTCGGGACACAGACAGCACAACTTAGTCGATTTTCCACCTTATTTACTAAGACCAGATGGAGACAAGTACGAGAAAATAAATTAAACAGATTATATAATAATATGCAAATAATAGAAACGATAGTTAGTTATTAAAAGGGAATAATTTCAAACTTATTATTTGATATATTTTATCACAATGGAGTATGTTTGTTTTTTAACTATACTGATTATAACAGCAACTTTATACAATTAATTATTAAATTTATATGTTTTTATCAATATATTATACGAATATTGTGATCGAATTTAGAAATGAGAGGATGATTATTGAAATAACGAATATACAATAGTTTTTTAGTTTTTTATTTTTTTTTATTTTTTTTTTATCAGTATTCACTGAAGTTGTTTTTTTATGTTATGCGTATAGTTTGGTATGTAAATAATGTTTATTTATATTTATTTTATTTTCATTAATTTAGCAATGCAAGTTGTTTACATAAATCAGGTATTTAACATTCTAATCATTAACATATAACAGCTGTTAGAATTTTAAACGTTTTTGTTTTGTGTTTCTGAAAAACATGAAAAACATGAAAAACTAAGATAATACTATTTTGATGTTGCATGTAGGACTAGGACCTGAACATTATAATATATTCTAATATAATACTTAATAGTTAGAGTAGGTGGATTTTTCATGAAATTTACATAATATGTATTGAATTAGCTGTATATAATATTATGTAAATATATCTGTATAAATACATAGGAGATTTTCTAAATCATGCGTTTAAAGAAAACAAAGGTGTACTTATATTTGTGTCTATACTGAACATTTTTTTGTATTGTAAAATTATCAATTTGTTTGCATATTATAATAATATTGTTTAATCAGCCATTAGATGTTGTATTCACATCTTAAAGCATTATGTGTCTAACAAAATTATAACTGTTCTATAAAAATATAATATACAATTCATTCTATTACGTATACATATTTTTATTGTAATTTGATAACTTGCTTTAATGCTTTCTCGGTATACTGCAATGGTTTATATTTTTCTACGGTTTATAGGTAATGTCAAACGTATTGAGTTTGAATCGTTGTTTTATTTTATAATCATAGAATAGTCATATACTGATCATGATTTGATAATGTTTTTTTTTTTTTGGAACTATGGAGTTTATGAATTTATTTTTTTTTATTTTTTAATATCTGTTAATATAACATAGAGGTATATATAACCCATTTTAAATTTAAAAAAAAATCAATTGTATTACCATAATAGTATGTATATAAAATTTACATGCTTTTTTATTTCATCACACACACTCAATAAAATTAGAAAAAAACTTTTAGATAGAATAATTCCACACGGAATCGTCTTTTAAATGATTAAATATGTTTTACATATTTATAGGTAGTTAAAATATTAAAGACTAATGATAAATGTATAACATTTAAATGTACATTTAAATTCAACTTTCAACTAAAAAATTTCACAAAATTTTTCTGTTGAAATAGATTGAAAGTATACAGATTCATTATTCCTTATCATGTTAACATTAATCTAAAATGAACGATGAGAGACATGGACGTTGAAACTATGGCTTAAAAATTATAAAGTTTATATGGTTAAATTTATAGCATTGTTGGTATAATAATCTTAGGTGAAATTAAGAAAGTGTAAAATTAGCAGTCGTAAAACTAATACTTGTTTGGGTGTTATATTTTAAATATTTAGAAGTTGACTTTAATCAACAAGTTAATAACTATGCGAATATTAACTAGAGTTTAAAAACTTTTTATATGTGTTTTTCATTAATGTCATTATTGAAATCAAAATAACTGTAAAACTTAATGAAAATAAGACTGTATAAAATAATTACGTTAGCTACAGTAAGTACTGTATGGATGTGTGAAGCATGGAATCGACAAAGACAGACAAAAAAATAATTAACAATATCTGAAAAAAAAAATCCTACATAAAATTTATGGGCCCAATAGAAATAAAAAGTAAAATGCAAATGAAAGAAAATCAAATACAAAGTTTAGAGACATGTATAATGAGCCAGTTATAATAGATGTTCTTGAAAACCTAACGATAAGCTGATTAAGACGATGACCACGAAAATGGTGAAAATGAGGAATGACCTGGTTTTAGAAAATACCTAAGAAAACTAAATTAAGCTTCTGAAAGTAAGAGATGGAAAACCACTTTTCATTGACTGAATAGTATGAAAAGATGTAGTAAAAGTGTTCAAGGGACTATAAGTCTGAAATAAACTAAACAACAATCATACATAATACAGTAGAACTTCCATATAACGGTTACCGAAGTAACCGTAAATAATGACCGCTATTTAGAGATGCCCATCCTACAGAGATGATCGGTAACAGAAGTTCAATACCTTTCAGGTGACTGCTACATAGAGGTTATGCAAATTTTAAATATAAAATACCAAATAAATAACAAGAATGAATATGCGAATTAAAAAAAAAAAAAAAAAATGTATTTATGATTTAGAAAATAATGTGAGTACTGTTTAAAATTTAAGAAAAACTCATATAAGTTTTTATAAATATTAAAATTTAAAAAAAATTGAGTAATAATAGTTTATTTTAGATTAGTTTTATTATTTGAACGAATTAAATCAAAATAAATCTAGTGGATTTATCCGATTATAACCGATTGCGTTCTTCCTAATCCATTATATTTATCTTGAATACGTGCACTCACATACTATTTTTAGTAAAATCTAATAATTTTATTTTTTCCGTTTAAGTTAGATGTTTTCGTTTGAACGCCACTGAAACTATAGGTACGTACTTCGAAGCAATTTCAACATACACTGAACACCAATGATAAAATACAATCACAGAAAAATGTTCATTGCGTTATCGACATCATAAATGCTTATTAAGATAAATTGTTAAAAATCATTTAAAAATAATTTTCCATTTGATATAACGTTAAATTTTTACCGTTAATTAGAGTGCCTGCTATATAGAGACGCTAATGTATTTTCCCCATAACACTCGATGGGATCAAATTTATTTATCGTTTTATAGAGGTGGTCGTCCTATAGAGGTAACCGTTATGGAAGTTTTACTGTATTTCGTATCATACAAATTATTGTAAGCTGCTTTTCTATTTCCCCGTCTATGAGAATTAAAAAATTTAGGACACTTTATTTTATACAATCAAGATTTTTTTCAAATGATGTAAAATAAGGACAATAAGGTCGCCCTCAACATAATAAAATGTAATAAATATAATAATATTCATAGCATAATGTGGTGAAGCTACTAAAGTATTCAAAGAGATCGACATAAGCGTTAAAAAATACGAACTTGCAGAAAATTATGTAAATATTTTTTGCATTGACGAAAGAATTTTGTAACTTTCTAGGAAATACATATTCTCTACACATAAAAAGAAAAATCTTTCTTTCATATGAACCGGACCGGCAAAAAAATTAATATATATATAAATTATTTTGTACCGTTTCTTCTTGTTATTATTTGTTAGTTGTTAATATATTATGTATTATATTATAGTGTTGTGTATATAGACTTACAGTAGATTAAATTTTAATGGAATCCAAATAAAAGATAGCTAAAGAATAATAAGATTATAATAGAATCTCGTCGCTATTAGTATATTAGGAAATGCCGTTGACTTACTTGCCTTACTTTTTTGGGTTCCGCAAACAAATTTCATGTTTAATAAAACTGTCTTCTTAACATATTGTTACAGATTCAATTCACGCCCTACCTATACGTACTTACTACTCATTTCTATAGACTTTCCTTGAAAGATATTTCCTTTTGCACTCTTTATAGTATACCTCCGTGATCCGTAACATTCGCTATACCCTAATCCTCTGATCTACATTATGAGTAAACCTCATACGTGTTATATTTCCTATCCGCACATAATATTTCTGCTAGGTATAGGTATGCCTATGCTTCTTTTACCATATTATATTTTTAAAACTCTTTTTATTTAAAATTTAAATCTAATATTAACCAATTAATTTATATTTTCTTTAAACCTATGGTATGATTTCAGATCTTAAACTAAAGAGATAAATTATATTAAATAATATGCAAAATAACTGTTTTTCGTATTTTTTTGAAAAGTGGAGTAGAATAAAATAACTAAGATGTACGACGTTAAATGTTGGTACACTAATTACTATTCCATTTATCGTAACTTTAACTGTAATTAATAATCAAATAATAATTTAAAATTGTATTGATACACATAGATATTTTCAAAAATTGTATTTAATTTTAATGCAGTCGTTATCCAGAAAAACTTAGTGTAAATTCAAATTATATTTTATAGATAAGTCCAAGTTATTTTCCCCTTCACGTTTGTGTTGTGTTTGCTAATCACTTAAGCCGTGGTTGTTAGAAAACCCTTTTTAAATTATTTTCATAAATTCTATGATGGAGGGGTGCGGTGACTATGACTTGAAGAAAATTGAATTGATAAAAAGCGGGGAGAATAATATGGGTGCATTGAAAATATAGAGACAGAATAACGGTAATATAGATTGATAAATATATGATGATTGAGAAGGCGAAAAACTTTCTGAGAATAACGAAAATGTATATGATTATTGCCATGTGTAAACACAGTAACTATGCCATCGACTCATCGACATCTGTTTCGTTATATCAAAGGTATATATATATATAATATATATATATTATATATTAGGAGACAAGGCAAAAGACGTGATGCTATATGAGTGTTCGATAACGCGAAGTTAGAGAAAATATATCAATAGTAATGTTATCTCCGATATCTTTCATGTATAATATTCGCAACAAATAGTGGAGTTTCAAAATTTTAATATACCCAAAATGCGATTTATATTCAATTTCCGACCGTTTAACCTCTGTATATTATATAACATATACGTATATGTATATTCAACAAAAACAGTCTAAAAACATCTAATGTTACATGTCTTTATTTTTATATACCTACAGTGCTTTTATAGATTCGTACAAAAAACAAATATACATAAACAAAATCCGGTCATAATAAAATACCAATAACTTTTTCGTTTCACTCGGCGTTTTAAATATAAACAATTCTGCAATTCAAATAATGCAAACAAGAAATAGGTGCAGACATGCTTGGGTTGTGTTTCAACTTTAAAACATTCACTTTTCGCGTATTTCATATAGGTATACCGTTTTAAAATGACTATGATATTGTATTGCATATATGCGCAGGTATATGTATCGTATATTAAATTGACTATCGCGTCGTTGCTTTATTGTGTTGATATTTTACCGTTCTATATTATGGCAGTCTAGTTGTATTGTTTCGTACCATTTATTGCCGCCCACAAGTTAACAGATTGAATCGTTTTAGATCTCAACCGTTGTAAATGATAAAAACGATACCGATTTGATTTACTTTTTGTTTTTAAGTGCTTCTTGTCTGTCATTTTCTTAAGATGGTAGTTTTATAGAAAAATCGTCACATTTCTTGTGTTCTGACTTATTAGTATTTACTATGTACAAAATGAGTAAATATAAATGTGTGTGCACTATACACTATGTCCATGGCACGTGTACTTCTACTTTTGTACATACAAGCATTCAAATAATTAAAATGTGACTGCATATCAAGTCACTTTTAAACAGAAAAAATTCTTCTGCTGTGATAAAATTGATGGAATTTGGCTGGGTCAATTTTAATAAACATTGAGATTTATTGACGTCTTCTCTAAAATTTAATCATTATGTTTTTAGCAATATAGATTTACGGCTATATAAACAATAGTAAAAATGTTGAAAATATCGACTCTAACCTTCTTATTTGATAATATTAGAGCAGGAAATTTGAATTTTTGTAAAAAAATTCGATTATATTTTAGGAGAGACATTGAAAAATCATTAGATTTTAACTAAGACCAGCCAAACTTCAATTATTACGAACTCAAATATGGACTTGTTTTTTTCTTGAACTGTTTAGAATGTTTAGATCAAACTCAAACTTGAATATATTTTTGCTTGAACATTTTGAACTTCTATGCTATAACAAATTAATGATATAAGTGTCTCCCAGCAGCTTCATAGAAATTCACAACTCAATCGATCTATTTGATGTATCCAAATCAATTCAAGAAAAACCTTATAGAGAATTTATTTTTAGATACCCGAGCACAGTGGAATATACTACAATGAAGTAGTAAATAACGAAGAGTTTATATTATAAATCTCAAATGGAAAAACCACTGGATAAAAAAAAAAAAAAAACCAAATTAAATACTATAAAAACAATATCCAGTTATAGTAAAACCTGGCCTCAATAAAAAAGACGAAACCATTTTAAACCTCTCTGAATAGAACATACATTTATACATTTATAACACACGACCATCTAATCCACAGAGTCATACACATTTAATAATGAAAATCAGAATGCCTCAAGTTCGAAGACTCATGAATCAAATACCACTTACCCTATCTTCTACTCAACTCCAATCTATTACCAATATCATCAACTTCTTAAAGGAAATTCAATTATATTAACTAATATAAACGTAAATATATCCTAACATAAATTTAAATGTAAATACAATGTCAACTAATAACTAATGGCCTATAAAAAATAGTAGCTGTTGTAATTATTTTCAGTAAAAAAAAAAAAGAAGATAAACGATATGGTGATAAAATTAAGAAAAGTGATAAGGGACATACATTAAATATAGAAAATAAAAATAGTATTCTACGGTAAACCTATTTGTATTTTTTAATCGATATTGAATTAATTTTTCTTGAAATATTCAAAATATTTGAGATAGTGGATACTGGATAGTGTATTATTTCTAACAACTATTGAATTATTTTAATTAAATGAAGTTTTGTATGTTCAAGAAACGAAAAGTTTGAAAATTTGTTAATATTTTTTATGAAAAAAAAAAAATCATATTAGCAAAAGTATCACAGTTTTGTCACAAGAAAAGATCTAAAAACAATATATTTTTTAACCAACTTAAGCTACATTAATAGCACGTTTTAAACTAGAAATATCAAGTATAACAATTTGTGGCACTGCGTCTTAGTAATCAACTATTATTTTATATTTTATATAAGATTTGCTTTATAAAAGCAGTTGGTTACGCGCAAACTTTAATAGTTTAATTAAGTTTTGATTAATTTCGATTAAACTACAGCAATCGTGAAAAAAAAAACACGGATATAATTAATTTTCAATTTAGAATTTTTATAACAATAATTACGCAGGTTATTATAGTTATCATTTGACAGAAGTACGTTTAATATTGTTGTGTACTTTTTGTATGAAACTGAAGTTTCACAACACATTTTCCGAATAGTAATATTATATTCAAAATATGTTGTCTTTTAGTTTGTAATACAACTCATTTTAATTAAAAGCTTAATAATATGTTGGAAATATAAAGGAAATTGTTTTTAAATTGTTATGATGTACGATGAAATGTTTTTGTTCCGTACTTAAAACACAATAATAATTGGCATTGTAGGTATATCATTATTAACTTAACATGCGTGTGGCACGTAGCGAATAATAATTTAAACGGTGGAACAATTATTTCTGAGTAAAAGTTAATGTCTTGACTTATTTACAGGTAAATTATGTTTGTTCTATGTTAAGTATTAAGATACTATAAGAAACTATTAAAATTTCGAATAATATAACATAATAGATAATACAATTAATTTTATACAGTTAAAATAAATGTGCTCACTATTCAACTTAAATACCTATTAGCCACCAAATAGTTAGCTATGATATAATAATTAGTTTGAAAATCAAATCTGGAGTTTTTTCTTTTGAGTAGAGGACTTTTATATAGGTTGAAATTATATATCATACAATTTTAAATGGGTATAGTAATCAGAAAGATAAATTTATAAAAATATTCAGAAGCTATCGTAAGTGAACTGTGTTATAGCTGAGTATTAAAAATGTATGTATATTATATTATTTCATTACACCAACGTCTGATGATAATTGAAGTGCAATATACAGGTCGTATAGTTAAAACACAAATAATGCACCTTAGCACCGATAATTTAACAAAAATATATACTGTGTTGAATAATAATTATAAACTAAACGTTCTACTTCTTTTTGTTTTCCATAACAGTCAGAAGTAAACAAAATATTGTAATTATCAAACACATATCTCAAACCTTGTATTTATCATGTTTAGATTAATACATGCCGGTCTTGAATCATAAAAATTATATGTGCAGTTTTATCTGATTTCAATTTTTTTTTTTTTTTTAATTTATTATTATTATATTATCCGCATATTTTATGATAATAATGTTATAACCTGATTAGCTTAAAGTCTTCAAGCGATTTAAAATGTTCCATAGAATGCTTAATAACTTCATATGATAAAGTAAAAATAAGGTAATTCATTTAAAACTAATCAATCATGTAAATTTTTTATATATATACATATGTAAGTGTTTATTTTTAACTTACAATTTATTCTAGTTGATAATTAATTTACAACATAAAAAAAAATCAATTAAATATGCATATCTTTATTATTATTATATTTTAAATGCTTAATGGATGCATATATTTATTAATATTATTTTTTTATATATTTTTTTAAAGAGCAATGTCTAATTATAATGTTTAAAGATTTTTGAATCAAAAAGTCAAAAATATTGATTAAAATAAATCGTAATTTGATTTATATGGTTTTTTATGTACCTATAACTAAAAAGTTAACACTATAATGCTGTAATATTTATATGTTTATATTACGCAGTAACAGAAAAAAACTTTAAAATATAATTACTTATTATTTGACTAAAAAATACAGCTTATTTTGTTTACAGATGTTTTTTCAAAAATGTATTCTTCACATAATATTGTTATGTTTATTAATATTTGTATAAGTATAGGTACCAAAAACCATACATACATATCAATAAAAACAATTACATTATCACTAAGGTAATTACATTTTTCAGATTTTTCTGTAACGTTGTATTTATACAGTCATTAGTAGGATTTTGTGAATTAATTCAATATTCATAATATTATGTTAATTCTTCGGTTTGTTGATTTCGCTGACACCCACTTTTATCGTTCAATCAGTTTCAAAATAAATTTCATTTTTTACAGTTTTGATACATTTTGTATAACTTCAATACCTTATAAAAAAAATATCTTGAATATATATTCTTAATGTTTTTAAATTGTAAAAATAATACCTACGTAGCTATGTTTCATTAAATTTTTAAGCATTTTGATAAATCATAAAAACTCGTTAAAAAATCCACAAAAAGTCGTGGTGGTCTGTGAATTTGGAATTTTCATAAAACTACTAAAAAATTATCTTTTGGTCTACAATATGGAGGTATGCAAACTATGCGTTCTCATATACGATCTGATTATTATGCAAGGGTAACTTATTAATATCTAAAATATTGTATGTATTTGAAAAAGTTTAGGATTTTATTAGTATTTATCAGATACATAATGTTTTAACTTATCAAGTGAATCTTTTAAGTAGTATATTATAAATATATTTAGATAAATTTGGCTTGTCGCGAACCACAGTTAGATTAAAAGGAATAAATGATTTATATCAGTTATGACAGAATTTTAAAAACTAACACTTCTTTAGATCTTTCTTTCGTTATTATCGGTTTTTAAATTAATAATTGATACTTTGTAGGACCATTTTTTTTAACAATAATTATACTGTTTTATTTTATTTCGATATATCCATCTCATCCTACCTGAGATATTTAACTCGTTTTATTCATTTTCGCAAAGTATTTCGATGACGAGATTTCATCAGCTTTTCTTATACCTTTAGATGTTATATCGATTTTGAAATGTCGTGCCAATTTATATAAAAACAAGTACCCCTACATTTGTTAGTTTTAGCATAATTAAAAAAAAGTTTAAACCACAATTCCGTGCCACAACATTGTGTAATATAATAGGTAAACAATATGATAAAATATACGAGTTGTTCTCGTTTATTCTACTTTTCAGTAGTTATAATAATAATTAATAATATTTTTTATAATCGTCAATAGTTTTTTCATTCGTTTTAAAAAATGGGGCGACAAGAGATTTCAAAAATTAAGAACGTGTTTTATGCTTATTTTTCATTGGTATTATGAATGTTTAATAGCTCACTAGTACGAGCCTTTATACTTGAACACAAACATCAAAGATTTTTTAACGAAGTTTTAATTTTTAAATTTAAAGCTTAAAAAATATGATTAAAAAATAATTATATCCAACAGTTTAATAACAACCAGCGACAATATTCGTAAGTTATGTACTTACCTACCTATTGTTTGTTTATTATTATTTACAACAAAGTCACGGAAAATCGATTTAGTTAAAGTTAAACGATTTTAATAGACGCGTAAAACTGTGTTCTTAAGTACTCACTTTTGATTAAATTACATTTAATTTATTTTAAAAACTTGAAATGAAGTTTATAGTTTCAAGTATTTTTTGAGAAATGTGTGTGTGCGGGATAAGCTGCAAATCTGCGTATGACACGTATTATTAATGATGATGGTGGTCGCTATCGTCATACCTTGACCGAGTATAAAGCACCAAAAAAAAAAAAAAAAAAAAAAAGAAAAGAAAGAAAATGTAAAATTCCTACATTTACAAGTTCATGAATTGGTGTATTTGCGTTATTTACTTGGCTTGCAAAATTCATATGAAAAGCTACAATATAACGTAATATAAAATTGTTATCAACGCTCAGTAAATCATGCGTTATCAGTTTAATGCTTTATCTATCTAGTCTTTTATTACTCATCGACGATGAATGTAATAATAGCATAAAGAACGTGATTTCCATTTAGATAATTTTTTATAACGTCAACATGCGATAGTAGAACATAGATTAAAGTTAAAAATTTAAAAAAAATATGTAAAAACGATTTAATACGTAACATGTACTTTTATTTTTAGCAAATATGTAAAATTATATTGTCACTAATCCACTTAAAAATTCACAAAACTTATTAAACTACGTATCTTATAAGATTATTTAAAATGTTGCAATTAAGTAAAAATAGCTTACAGTTTTAATAAAATACGTTACCAAGTTATTAATTATAACTACTAAAAATAATACTATTATATAGCTAATAATAATTATGATAATAAAAAATAAAAATTTTGCTCTACATTGGTTACAGAATTTAAAAACATTTTAATATTTTGTTTTTATTGTCATTATATTTTTTTTCTTTATTTAACTGATCATTTTAACAAATAACAATAATAGAACCAAATACTTTTTTGAATGATTGTAATAAGAAGCCTCCTTGTGGTATGCTATAGAGTATAGATGATGCTAAACGGCTTTCGTGATATGAATATATATGATGTATGTTATAATAAGTATTATAGTTTGTATAAGTTCTTTATTTTTACCGCATGGAATTAACAGAAAAACGTCTTCGAGAATAGATAGAGATCAGTGAGAGGGGTTTCCGGGTTCTTACTACCTCAAAATAATAAAAAAAATATATTCATACAATATATATTTTGATTACTGATTATTGAATAATATTTTATATTCAAGTTTAATTATTCAACAATATATACTAATAAAACTATACATAAATGACTAGTAGATTGTCCGAGATAATCAAAGAGGCTAGTTGACTGATAAAAAAATTCTTACAAAAAAAATAAAAATAAAAATATATCATTTTAATACAGTAAGTAACACTGTATTATGCTATAGTTAAAATTAATAATAAATATGGCTCGAATTTTGTTGCAAATGCTTCTTTTGAGGCGAGTGTAATAAAAAGATAATTATTATATATCAATACGTTTTGAATCGTTCTGATTTCAGAAAAATAAACTTCTTTTGCTTTTTTCTACAAAACCTGCTTAGTTCTTATTATTACTTTTTCCTCTATTTGCTTCTTTTTTCTTAACTTTTAGTTATTTTTCTTGAAAACTTAATTTATTTATAAGTTATAGTCTAAAAATAATATATTAATATTGCCAGAAATTATAAAACTAATACTGATAAAATAACTATCGTTATTGTGCCGAAATTGTATAATTTTAAAATTATCTGAATTATATCTGCGTATTTTTATAGCAAATTCTAATACTTTAGTTGACCGGTAAATATCAATCAGTGAGATATAAGTGTTCTAAATAATTTCTCTATAATCGTTATTTTAGCACTTAATAGGATGAGTTTTAATAAAAGTAACTTGACCAAATATATGATCGTAAATTCCTTTTTTAATATTTAATTTTATACGTAATTTAATTGTTTTTTAAAATTAAATTTATTAAATGCTTTTTTTTTGCTTTTTCAACTACTTAAAATGTTTTTTTAAGGATTTATTTTGCTATAAAATCAGAGCCCTAATAACAAATAATATATTTAAATATCATAATCAATTTTTTTTTTTTTTTTAATTAAATGTTTTATGTTAGTAATAAGTTAGTTATTAAATGTGTATTTTTTCTGTCAAAATTGTTCTAGTAAATTTGTTTGATGAATAAGGGTAAAAGTCTTACGACTAATATGTATGGTATTGGATATTTTAGCCCTCTTTAATATTTACTAAGATTTCTGCTATGCCTACAGGCCTCAGCAAAAATCATGGGTGAAAAAGGGTCTATAAAAATGTCTATCCAATAGATTATATTTTATTAGCTACACTATTTTTACTGCCTATAATAAATGAGTTCCAATTATTTAAACATTTTTTTACGCTATTGTCAATGGTTATGAAAATATTATAATAATGATCGTAACATTACAATCATATTAAGCTCATAATAACTAATACATACGCCAATTGAAGTATAACATTTTATTCAGGTGCAAGTATGTGTGCTATATATATGTATATATATATATATTATTTTTACTTAACTTATAAATGTGTCGCTTAAATTATTTTCTACTTTTTCTTAAAAATGTAGAGTATCGTCACCATATTATAAAAAAATAAAATAAACGATTTATGAATATATATATAATGATATGCTTCTTTCTAGAAAACGATATACCAATGAATCGAGTCCCCCGGGAATTTTTTTTATTTCATAAAAACTGTGTAATAACTTTTCAATGATAATTTATTTTGAGTCTTAAGATATATAAGATTGACTTTGGAAAGGTACAAGCTTTTTAAACATATTTTATGAGAAATACAACGTGTTTCATTATAATATCTTTACGGGTTTAATTAAAAGTATAATCATCAGTTTAAAACACGTGTCAATAGTTTTTCAAAAAATATTTTATTCAGCGTATTATTTTTAATATCGTTTTAAGTTTTTCCAAGTCCTAATTAATTAAAAAAATGATGAATACGGTTTATTTTTGACGTATAATTAATTATTAATATTTTTACACACAAACAGAATTTTTTTCCAAGTATTTGTTCTATTATATTATGTGTATACAATTTTATAGTAAAGTAAAAATTTGAGCATGTCAGCAATTTTTATTTTTTAGCTAACCATTTTTCGATAAAAAAAATTTTAAAAAAAGGAACAAAAAGTATAAAGGTAATTTTAAGATAGAAAATAGTATCGTATTGTTTTGATGTTCCATCGATATTAATTATAAAATTTTATTTTAGTATACTATTACAATTTATATAACCAAGCTCTTTAATAATATTTTAAAAACATTTTTATTACATACAAATAATATCATATTATTGAGTGTTAAATAATTTAAAACAGAATATATGATGTGTTATAATAACTAAAGTAGTGCTAAACTTTGGCCAAGGGGGTAATAATCTCTATATGTTATTTTTGCCTATTGAAAAATTAAAACTAAATGTTATTTGTATGTATATGGTATATTGTAATGTACATTTCTATAGCTCTATCCTTGAGGTTTTATAACCTAATATTTGTGAAAAAAAAATGAATTAAGGTAGAATTTAGTTGTATCCTGGTTTTAGTATACTTTTACTTACTTCAGATCATATTATACCTCACTCTGTAAACTGATTAGATTGATATTATAACCAACTCGCATATGATTGATTGGATATAATATTAGGTTTATTTTGAATGTAGTTTAAACTATTCTTTAAACTACTTTGATATTTTTGGAAATAGTTTGAAATCGTTGTTAATATCAGTCGAGTAATTGTTGAGAATGTATTTAACCTACAAACATTAATTAACTTATATAAATATATAAAGTGAAAAAGAGATAGAGAGATAATAGAATATATTATAAATATATTTTATTATGACTTTTTATATTATAAACATAAAAATATTTTTATAGTAAAATATATAGGGGGTAAAAATATGTATATATGCATAAAATTTGGCACAAATCGATTAAATTGTTTTCAAATCTATGTATAAACTCAATACAAATGTAAATTAATCTATATTTATGTATAGTATTATATTGTATGTAATTCAAATAATATACGAATTAAGATATTAATTTTATATTATCATAAATTATGGTACATACAATTATAGGTGTTTAAAAAGTAATTTATTTTTATCATCTGGTAAATATTTTTTTATTTTGTTTTATGAAAAATAATATGTTTATTTAAATTAAAGCGAAAGATATCGATGATATTGAATATTGCAGTTTCCCAACGAGACCACCTAAAAAAAATATATATTGTCTTCTTAGAAAAAATGTCTAGCGTGCCTCCAAAAATAGTAAGAACAATGACAAAAATTATAATAATAAAAATCATTTATTAATAATATTAATACAAGACTACTTGACAATCACGAAATAATTATTCTACCACTATACAAAATATAATTATGTACTATGTAGTCATATGTTTATAGTGTTATATATATTTTTTTATAATATAGATTCTTGATGCATTATTATTTTGGGTAATCATAATATTAATCAATTGTTAATCAATGAACCTTAGAAAAAAAAATTAAAAAAATATTAACACGTCGCAAATTGTTATGGGACCTACTGTAGCTAAAATATTAATAATGTTAAAATTGTATTCAAAGTTAATTCAGTATAAATAAGTAAATTTTAATTTGTTGGATCAACTATCTTAGTGTTACATTTGAGTTAAGATTGTCTTGAAAATGTCCTTCGATTTATATTTTCCTGGGAAAATTGAAAATCGTGAATCAAAATTAAGAAAAAGCGTCACTAAGTTGTATTAATCGATTTTATTTGTTTCTTCACTTACTGGGCTTAATATCGCTATAGCTATTTTTACTTTGAATCTATAGTTGGACGGTGAACCATTTACGGCTCGAGAGACAACAACCTCGTTTTTCAACTTAATAGGAAATGACACGAACAATTTTTGTAATTAAAAATTTCAACAATCCGAAAAGAATAATTATTATTGCTATAGATTGTTTTTAATTGAATATACTTTCGATCTACTAAAATATTTTTTTCTTATTTATATAAGTACAATTATTAAAATAACGATAACATGTTTTTTTTTTTTTTTTAATTTATTTATTTATTCATTTTTTATTTTAAATTATGTTGATGTGTTGCGGCCGCTCGATTTAGTATAATTTTTCTTTTAAACTGCACTTAAATTTCTAACCCATTTGAATAGTTGATAAAACGATTATTGTTTCTATAAGCGTATAATATATATATATATAAATAGATATCCATCAGATAGCGTAAGTGAGATTCATTTATATAAACGAAGGGCGGATTTGGTGGTACGGAAAAAGTGAAAGATCCGTAGAGGGCACCATTGGGAATTGAGTAAACGAATGAAAAAATAAATAAAAGAGGAATGAAAAAAGGAATACAAAAGTTTATTTTTGAGATTTTATGCCTGCAAAATTGCAAAACACACCTGATTTGCTTACTGAATAGATTTTCAGTTTTCGAACTCGTATTTTATTTCAAACTTAAAAAAGTATATATGTATAATACATTATCTACCGTCGTTTACTTTATGTATACATAATATAAACAACATAAACTACAATTTCAAGTGTACTAATTGCAACTTAAACCGTATATAACTGCAGGTACTATATAGCAGTCTCAAATTTCTTTATTCTCTCTAGGAAACAATAAATTCATTTGCTCATAAATTGTTACACAGATCCAAAGATTATCACTATGGAAAAAAATGCAGCCAATTGTTATTAATGATTTAATGACTTTCGATGTTTTCTATGTGTACTCGTATACTCGTAAATCATAATTTAGTGTAATTTTAAGTACACTAATTCGTCATTGTCATCATCATCATACAATTCTATACTTAATACTTATCCAGTTATCAGGAATATAAAAATATTGTAGTTCATCAAAGATATAATTAAATTGTATACAAATGTTGTAATTTATGAATTGTATTGCACTTATACACTATAAAAAAGAACTATTATGTACGTATTATAATGTGCATAAAAACTCGTTAATTTGTTTCAATTGTTTTAAATATTTTTTTTTTAACTTTGAAGACGTGATGATCATTCAATATTATTTTATTGATATTATTGAGAATGAGTTTGAAGATTTTATCTATACATTGATTTTGTAATATTTTCAATCTTTAAATAGAAGATAACATCGAATTGGCTAGAAAAATATTTGTGAATTAATGTTAATATTAATAGTTCCTACAAGATAGAGAAAAGGTGAGTAAAATGGAGAACTTAAGAAAAAAATTTTTTTATTCTTTAAAATTCATACTGAAAAATAGTGTTTGCTACAAAAATTATTCTTCTCTGTTCTCTTAATATCAGTGTCCTTATACTCAATTTATAACTAATTTTCGTTTTGATTTTCTTTTTTTTTTAATTTTTTTGTTTTTTTTTGTCCTGTTTTTGTCACATAATTGAATAAAATTAAGTATAATTAAAAATTAACTTATACAATTATTTAATTTTTTTCTTTATTCAATATTTTTATCATAACATATAAATTACATAATTATAATATAGTACATACTACATACTTTATCAATACTTAATTATATATTATAAAAATTTTACCCAATTCTTATACACACTTACCTGTTTTAACGAAAACTGATGTCTCATTTATTTAATTATTTAACTAAGAGCTATAATACAATTATTGAAAAAAAATGTATTTATTACTATTAAAATAATACTATATTTAATATGAAACGTAATAATTAATATGTCTAAAAATACACCAGTGAAATAATAAAATAGGTTTTCTGCTGGTGTAAATATTATAATAATACACGATAAAAACAATAAATTTGTTATAATGATAAACATTTTTTAATAGATAAATTATACACTATCAACTGTTATAATACATTTTTTTTTAATGTTTCGAGATAAAATTGTTATCGAAAGATTACAGCATAACTAAATAATGACAGTACCTCGTTTTTTTTTTTTTTTTTGGTTCTGAACTACCCCATCTGTCCCCTATATATTTTTTGTGATGAAGGTTAAGCCGGATTCACGGTTACCTTGTCTTGTCGTGTTAGTTAGTATGCTTATCACATGTACATTGAAGTTATAATATAATGCTACTATTGTATTATATAGTTTAAACTTAAATTGTGCACAAATACTTTTTTTTACCAAAAATAAAAATGGAAGAGTGAGGGTTTGTTGTTATTGTTTTAAATAAAAATAAACCTGTTTTAAATATTACTATGAGATTGAACCGATTATTATAGTGAATTTATCTATTTCTCTTTCGTTTTCTCATCTTGGTTGATTTATTTATCCATCAATCGCGTGCTTTACTTATTATATTACTATGTATAGGTTTATATGAATTGTTTTATTTATTTTTTATACGGTATTTTCACGTGGATAGGTCGTGCCGAAAATCTGTCATGCGTGTTCGTACGAATCGAAAACCGCTGAACGAAATCATGAAATATGATCTCATAGCTGTTAATTGAAAATAGTTGGTCGTCACCGCTTGCGTCTATCCAGCTGTTTGTTTGGTCGCGATCAGATTGATTTGATTGTGTTACATGTCTAGTCGCCGACAAATTATTCTAAGCAATTTTCTTTGTGGTTTTTTGAATTATATACGGTATATTCGATATGATTTCATCGAGTAAATCTAACCAAACTTGATCTAGATTAATTGGAGAATACCGTTCGTGTTTTTTGGTCAAAATAATTGCAGGAAAAACTTATACATGATAATACAGCACCAAGAGAAGCGAAAAA
Source organism: Melanaphis sacchari (assembly GCF_002803265.2). Taxonomy (NCBI): domain Eukaryota; kingdom Metazoa; phylum Arthropoda; class Insecta; order Hemiptera; family Aphididae; genus Melanaphis; species Melanaphis sacchari. Next base: position 289,398 of record NW_020270395.1, on the reverse strand, counting down.
ACTACAATTATTTCTACCTACCTAAATGTGTTTGATTTGTAGATATACCAATTCATGCCCTCAAACAATCTACGATTTTATTTAAACACATTTAATAGGCCGACTCCAGTGCTAATATGCACATGTTGGCTATTTATTTATTTCTGTTATAGTTTATTGAATCCATGACGGAATGTCAAGTGTTATACTATAAAATAATCACTATGTAAATAATTTTTAGGTTTGATATCAGCTTATTTAATAATATACTGTTGAAATTAAATCATTAAAAACAATATAACGATAATGAGTATTGTACTATTACAAACGAATTTTAAATAACTAACTAGAAACTTTTTCTCAGGGTAAGGCAATAAATATTTTTAGATTAAAAAAATAAAAAATAAACAATAACATCGAAAAGGCGGGAGGGAGAATGGTCTTGTGTTCCCGTTTACGGCAAACAACGACAGCGGATTTCCCGCTTGAACGTTGCAAAATATATATATATATATTAGTAAAGTTGTTTATCATTGATGTATTGCTAATGAATACGAACCTTTGGAAATCATTCGTCTAAAAACAAAATCCGACAAGAGCACGCCCGTGCTTAGTAGTTATACGAATATAAGGGTTGAAACGCCGTTCACTCGACAAACAGGAGTAGGAAGTAGTACACAATATCGAACCATCGTTAGTATATATATATATATAATAAGATAATAGGATTGAGGTCATTATCTAAGTATGTTTACAAATTGAATGCCATAAGTACCTTAAAAATATATAATTTCATAGTCTGTTATATTATTCAAATGTTATTTTTACTTTTTGATGTTATCAATGCATTTTAAGTTTAACTTATTATTGTTTAATTTTCACGTATTGTCGAAATTTATCAACTTATAAAAAATATTAGGTTGATAAATTTAAACCAGGAATTTGCACCTAATAATGTATTCAGATTTCTGGTATCGGGTGTTTAGATGTCCAAACATCAGAAAAAAAAATTCCAAGACAACTGTTATTATTCGGCTTAATGTGGGTTAATACTTGTGTCAAATAGTTTAAAAAATATTAAAAAAGTGATCAAATACAAGACATAAATATATACCAAAAAAAGAGATTTCTCATTAACCATAAACATAACTTTATCTTATGTAATACTGTATTGAGCTATTTGTGCCTTTATTATATATAATGCCTATTTAATATTTTTTTTTCAAAATTTTTCTTTTTAAACATTTAAAAAATACATTTAACACTGGTGAATAAAATAATGTATCTAATGTATTAAATTCATATTTTATTTGTTAAGACATGCTTATATAATTTTACGTACATTCAATTCACATCATGATAAGAGAAACGTCATTTACCACATGGGTTTAGAAAATTTAGTATTTTATAATATACGATCAATTTTTTTATTTTATTTATCCAGTATATTATAAATGAAAAGTAGGTATTCAAATTGAACACGTGATTTTTCGCATGAAAAATGCACAGATAAATTTGACTGTTTATTTGTCAGTTGTTTCAATAATGCTTAGAATCGAATGAAGTGATTTCAATAGAATTTACACAGATATTGTAGTATACTTAGAATATATCTTAACTGAATAAAAAATGGAAAACATTGGTTAGATTGATAAATTCTTTTATTTTCTAACTTGTACCCAGGCAGAATTGAGTGATTCAAATTAGTATTATAGTAAACTAGATTTTTTTTATGATTTATTTAAAAAAAAATGTGTTATAAATATATATATATAATTAAAATAATACTTAATCATGTATATCTACGCAAAAATAATATCTTTACTTTACTTTTGTTTAGATTTTATAATATGATTAGCATTAAGTTTATCATATTTATATTTTATTCTACTTCAAAACAAATTAGCAATTATTGCTAGAAGTCACTTGGAATAGGTACTTATATTATTTGTACACATAATGCGCAGCCCACTATACTCTTGTATGGTATTTACACTGAGTCGTTACAGTTTAGTAGATATTTAACGGCACGCTTATACATTATATATTATGATACGCGCCTGGAAGTGTCACGCCGGGATAAAGTCGTACACAGCACACATGTAACATAACTAACTCAGTTGCTGTGCGTTTATAATAATAATGTATAATTACAATGATACTTTTACTGCACACACCATGCTTGCTCAGTGTGCACCTCCCCCTAATTTCGTACATTAAATATGCATTTATTCAAAATGATTAAATTTGAAATTTGAGAGACCGCGGGAAATATTGTGTGTTTATATTGAGGTTACAATAGAGTTTCGTAAAATTGTTCAAACTGTTATTAAAAACATTGTTTCATCGAAATTTGCAAGAGATATCGATGAATACATTACAAATTACCTTAATTTTTTTAATGTATTTAAAACAAACCGATATCTTTAAAGAAATATAGGAAAATATTGAATTTTTATCGATATGACTAGGTGAATTTATCTATTTAAACTTTAAAATAAATAAGACATTGAACTAGGTTAAAAAAAAATTCACAAGTTGTACCAACATTTTTCTTTGGTTTTGAGAAAAATGATCCAAACAAGTTTGTATTTATTTGACAGCAATTCAATAAAATATAGTAAAATTTACTTGACTTTTAAAATATTTTATCGTAAAAAATTTTTTTATACCGTTAGAGAATTTAAGTATTGTGTAAAAAGTTGTGAATATTGCGATGTTCATGACAAGTGTACATGTACTAACCATACGGCATTCACAGTTCTGATATAATAATAAATACATAACTTTAAATTTATTGTATAATATGTTGTAGCCATCCTGTTCAAGATCCTCGTTTTTTTTAACTAGTCTAAAATAATTCATCTTAAAAAAACAAATATATTTCAGGGTTAGTTAAGACTAATTTTATTATATTATAAATTAATTTGAGTAAAGGTAAGTTAAATAATTTGAGTAAAATAATAACTTACTTAAGTTACGTTAAAAGTTAGCAGTAACTTCTTTTTTTTTTAAATGATGCTGTACCTTAACCATGGAACCATAAACTAAAAATAAAAAATATAAATTTATTTTAAAATGTATAAAAGGATGGAAAATGTACCTGTGTAACAAATTTATGATTTTGGTGAGCGTTTTAGTAGTATATTATTTAAGTTTTAAAATGTAGGCTACTCGAGTAGGTATAAATATCTATCTGTTTTTATATATTTTGTTAAACCATGGTTGAAAGATAAACATGAGGCATGCGTAATGCATATATGATGTCAAAATTGTTATTATAATACTCTCAGATTTCGAGGGTTAACGATTTCGGAAAGTGATAATGTTTTTTATTATTATTATTTCTTTTTTTATGTATACATATTATAATCATGCAAAACGATCCGACAAAAATACCATTTTAATGCGATATTGCGTGCGGCAGCAGTCTCTCGACAAACACGGTCATGCGAATATTATATTCATTTTATAAATACCTACAATGCAATGTTATAACACGATACGATGAGGATATAAATCATTTTTATCGGTTATTTGATTTCGCGTGAGTCAACTCTCATGGTTGTCGTTGTAGGTATTATTACTACGACTACCTACACTCGATATGGTCGTGAAAGCTGAGTTTACCACTACGACAATTCCAGATTCTCTCGATTTATTTATTTTCCCAATTAATCGTTTCGTTTGTTCTTGTCAGCGAGAAACTGATGAACTCGATTTATTCAAGATAATGAAACGATTTTTATTTTTCTTTGCAACGCACAAGGTTTCATGACAAATTAAATTATTTTAAACTTTCTTCACACAAAAAAAAGTAATAATAATAATAATAATAATAAATTAATGAGATATTGACTGGAAAGGGATAAATTATTTATACTTTACGGCAACAAGTGTAAAAGTGTGAACTTTTTGAATAATTTATACAAAAATATTTCAGATATTTTTCAATATTAAAAGTACTGGTAACCAAAATATATACAAATATTTTAAATATTTTTTTCAAAAGTATTGTTACTTGTTTTTTATTGAACACGAAACAAGTTTGTTTTCTGTTAAATTCTTCAAAATAGTACCCTAAAAGTATCATTTTATACAACATAGCTACTTTATAGTTTTAAAATATGACAGAAGAAACACTTTAAAAAGGTAGTTTTTAGGTAGTAATTTTTTTTTATAAATTCTCCAATGCTTTATTAATGTATTGATACTAGGGAAAAGTAATATAACATTCTTTACTAAAAATTAATATTTAAGTTTTAATTATTTAATTTGAATATTTTATTCATATCAAACCAATGTTGTATTTATCAAAGCTATTAAAAAATCTTCAATTTACTTTTAATATAAAAATTAATTTATCATTACAGAAAAAAAAAAAAGCTAAACTATCTATTATTATAGCTGATAAAATAACAACTTCCAACAAAATAATTAAACTGCTGATTTGAAAACAACATAAATATAGCACAATATTGTTTGATATTTTTACTATTGAACGCTGTTTTTATAACTTTTAAAATAATATATATTATTAATAATAATATAATTATTTATAATAATTTAATGATCAAAGTTTTACGATTCATAAGTTGTCAACTGTATTAGACGTTAAAATCATTAGAATTAAAAGTAATCAATCAATAACATTTTTACACTTTTACTTACAATTTTTAAAATTTTTAATTTTATTTATACAGGTAAAATGCCTTTTTTGAAGAATTATTTTAAATTACTAAAATAATAAATTAAGTAATTTCAGGCTGTTATTTATTTTATAAATTGAGTTATTATTTACAGTCTTTATTTTTCCAAAAGCGAATATATTTTGAATTATTTATTATATAATATATTATGTTCCAATGATTTTTGTTAGATAATTAATGTCAAATTTAAAACCAATGTATAGCTTATTTAAATTTAAGGAATTTAAAGTTTATAAATATTATTTGGGATGGCGAATTAGTGATCAGTGATCACTAGTAATATTGTAACCACAAGATCGTGATACAATTTTTCTTCGCTCATCTTGACTTTGAATACTTATAAATACATTTTTTATTATTTTATTCAATATTCAATGTGTGTACATTAACGTTTGCGATAAAATATCCCACCCGGAAATATATATTTTTTTAAATTCTATAGTTTTTGGTGCCCATGCATACTAATATAGTACGGTCCCGTGGTTAAAACATGAACACAATCACCACTTAATAAATCCTGTAAATGTATCTATGTAGCGTAGCGTTTTATTGTTCTACAGCTAAGTCCTTAGACTATACAGTCTTTGCAGATCACGGGCTTTAAACATAAAAATTGCATAATCAATAATAACTATGTTTTTGTTATAGACGAACATGTCTTCAAATGTATACATTATCATATCTATAATTGTATAATATAATATTTTGGACGCGGGAATCGATAATATTAAGAAAGATATTGGAATTTCTTTATAGTTTCCATACGTATATATTATTATATAATATATTTACATATTTTTTTATATTAAATACAGATGTTTACATTATTCTTATTCGGCGATTTATTAAAGTTTATGTCAAATTGTTTTACATCTTATTGGCAATAATATGCGTATAAGCAGTTGTAGGTATTTCATTTAAATGTCCAAAAAATATATATTTTAATCCAATATTATAAGTTATAACTAATTATGTTGTTGTTATGAATGAACAATATTTTCTATTTTTACACATTTATGCTTAAGCTTAAGTCATATCACATTTTACATAAGAAAAGACACAGAAATAAATTAAAAAAGTAATTTTTCCCGTTAGTTAACATGTGTAATACATACTAATCATACACGGATTACGCAGTTATTAATCAACAGAACAGGCCATTCATATTTCGCAGTATTTTTCGCTTCACTTAGAATCTCTTATCACTATATTCCAATAAATTATCACAAAATCATCATCAAATACACGTGGGAAAAAAAAAACAACAGCGCATTAACGAAGCAACTACAATAATAATGAATAATAATTGTATAATAATGAATTCTTTAATTTAATTTTCAAATTACGACGATGATGATGTATCTTATATAATATATATATATATTTCTATAAAAGTCTATTTTTTTAATATAAATCCAAAAGTGTTCAAACAAATACGCCGTTATTTTTCATAATTCCACAAAACTTAAAAGTTATAACCTTATTTTTCCATTTTATACCAGCTCGCGCCTAATAGTAGTTTATATGCATTATAGATAAGGGGCGTTTAATGTGGGAGGAGTCATATTTGTTTCAAATACAAAAAAGAAGTGTTATTGTCTGATAATATATTTGAATGTAATAAATCACATTCAAAGATATCACACATTGTTTGTCGAATGCGATCTTTTTTGAATTGATTAAATTTAATAACATTTGTGTACGCTATTTTCTGAACTTCAGTTTTATTGCTAAACTTGTACGATTATATTATTATACTATCGAAGCTATAGTTTTATACTATGATGTTAAAAAAAGTGTATTTATGAAATTTATTTTCCATGACAATAATAAGTAAATAATATTTAAAAGATTTAAAAAAAAAAAAATGTTTTTATTTCCAAAACTGTGTTAGTATCGTATTACTTGTTTTTACATCAAATAAATGCTTTTATATTTTGAAGTGTGATGCGTATATTTTCGACTATGGTTTAATGATATCGTTTGCGTTGATCGGTGCGTGTTGGTTCGATCATTATATCATAATTATTATATTCACATGGACGAATATATTATTATTACACGTGGCGTATACAAGTCGTAAGCTACACGGGTGGGTGAGTGAGAGGTAGATGACAAATTACGAAAAGTCTGTGTACACGCCAAATGTCTGTTGATACGACGTCAGCAAAAGAAAAGTTAATAGATAAAGTGTGTGCATGTGTGTGTGTGTGTGTGTGTGTGTGAGAGAGAGAGAGAGAGAGAGAAAAAAACATTATCTCGTTAATATTCTTTGTGACGGGTCGTCTCGTGAAAGGGTAGTGAGTAAAGGGTAAGTTGTAAAATATAAGAGTTGGATGTTTGAAAATTACTTATTAGCATTTTCACACCGGACCCTTAAAATAAATGCTTTGCAAAAAGCTCAAAAAAGCGAAATTACATTTTTTTTTTTTTACAAAATATTAGGTACTTTGAACTTTGAATAATATCAAGTTAATATTTTTTCCCCAATTTTGACTTTAAATTGATTATAATAAATAGAGTAAAAGTGACACGTACACAGATCTTAAATATTAAAAAAAAAAAAGAAAAAATTACAAGTGGAAAATTTTCAATATTAAAATAAATAAAAAAACTTAAAAAAATAAAAATAATTTCGATTCTATTTTACGATATGAATGTGTATCTTATTACAAGATTATTTTAAGATTATTTTACCTATAAACATTAAACAGTACCTGAAAAGAAGTTACATGTCGTCATTGTAATGATTGAAATCTTTCCTAACACAATAACACAATTGTAATAACACGGGATTCGTTGACGTAATTAGCGCAATATTAGATATTTATGGATACTACGCAGTTCCGAGAAATTTATTTTGGATCCAACGCGGTTATTATATTTCATTTCAAACGCTCATATACGAGATTATAATATATTATTATAATGTGAGCTACATAGTTTATTATTATATAAATCAGACTCAGATACGTTCATTGTTCGGCAGTCGCCTACCCTTTATTATACGACTGTTTTATCGTGGTAGATTTTGAACCACCGAAACACCCTATCCGCAGAGTGCGCGAAATAATGGACGGTTTTACATTAGGTTCGAAAATCCAACGGCGTTACTCTTGAAGTGGCTGCTCGTAAAATGCAGTTTTCTGCGTTGGACCGTTTCAAATGTATCTTTCGACTTCAGCACGCAACTGTGTGCATTATCGCGCACATTACGAGTGTTTTTGATGTTTTTCAACTGTCGCTGTGATAATATTATTATTCTTGCGTAACCAATTGTATAATGGGTATATCAGAGACGCGTCGGCATAATGTGGGCAGTGGGAACGATTGTCACTTCAATTTAATTGTTTTGTGGAGCTGGGCTGCTCCCGTAGGAAAAAAAAACGCAAGTCTTGAAATAAAAATGCAGAGGTCTATATAAACACGTAAGAAAAAAATGGCAATGAATATTATATAATGTTAAATAGTACCTTCAAATTTATTTTTAGTTGATTACCAACTACTAATAAAACAACATATATACTTATGGTCATGCTATAGTTTATGGATATACGTTTATTTATAGTGTTACTACGCCATGTGATAATGTCGACAATAATTTATTGTTTCCTGCGAAATGCAGATTTCATTATTTTAGACCAACGGTTCTCAAACTGTAGTTCGCGTACCACTAGTGGTACGCGAAAGACTACATGGTGGTACGCAGAAGGCCGCATGGTGGTAAGATTTTTAATCATCAGTGGTACGCGACTGATTGATAATATACTTATAGATTATAGGTTATAGATTATAAGTATATTAATAAACGTAAAATTTAAAAAATAATATATTTTCTATTTCGTAAAATTCAATGCCTAAATATTTTAGGCATACTTATATGATACTTAAACACGAATCTTATTTGGTAATTTAGTAATAGCGTATAGTAAATATTTTTTTTTATTTGTTACGAAAAGAATATAAAAACAGCTATAAATAGAATTCAATATTGCATCATTTTTACATTAATTTTTAGATTCTGAACGAATCAACTTTCATACATTTATGTTAAATATTAAATTTTAGAATAAATAAATATTAAAAATACATAGTTACGATTGTCATGATTTTTTTTTTTTAGTTATTTGAAGTTTAAATTTACATAAAAATAGAAAGAAAAATAACGATTTTGATTATTTAGTTAAATATTGTATGAAAAGTATTTTTTACGGATATTTGACATTTTTACCTTCACTCTATATTTTTTTTTTTTTTATATATATTTTTTACTATATTCAAAATAATTAGATTAATTAAACTCTAATATCTATTTATTCCACGACATTAACACCGTTTTATGATCATTTGGTATTAATTCAAAAAGTTAATAGCGATAATATAATAATGCATAGGTTGTAAGTACTGATAATAAAATAATATAATGAATGCAATATTTTTGGAAAAAATAAATTCAACTACAGTATTAAAATTAAATAATAATAAAATAAATTATTTCAAATAACTAAAATGTTGAAAAATACCCACGGGGCCAGTGTTGGGAGCGGATGTTCTAAAAAATATATTTCCCTTTATAATTTACATTGGATAATAATACAACGATAATGAAATATTATTATACGTTCTATAATACCAATTTACATATGAGTTTACTGTTTACAAAGAGTTAAATGATTTTTAATTTTTTACTTTTACAAATAATTATTAACAAATTTTTAGTTTACACCACATATACTGTGATCAGTAATCATTATTTTTTAATTATTAAATACTAAAAAAAAAAATTGTTTATATCGGCAAATATTTTAAAGGTTATATAACCAATAGCTTAGAAAAAATTGTATTCCTTTACTATTATTTTACGTAAGTGCCTTACTTTATTTGTTATATTAAATCTACTTAGTTTTGTCATAATATTAAATAAATAATTTTTTTTTTTTTAATTCAGAATTAAAAGATCATAGAAACTAGAATATTCACTAAATGTTCATGTATGCATTTACTAAATAAAATATAAATATGTACTATTATATTAATTGATAATATAATTAATTCTACGTTTTAGTCAAAAATAATTTAACTTATCGTTTTAATATGATAGCTATACAAATAAATACTTAAATATACATAGAAATACTGACTAAAAATACAGACCTTATTCGCTTAGGGTTATTTTTTGAGTAAAATGATTTATAATTTAATTCAAAATTTTCACATACATATCTAAGCTTACTAAACCTTATCTAATAGAGGTACACTCAACAACTATTGTAGAGCAGAACGGCTACCTACTTACCCATTGTTTTAAATTCTTTATTATATAAATTGGCTATTATTATCATTTACTGTCTTTTTTCCCCTTTCACTACCTTTATGTTCTTTCAAAACCTCTGGTTACGTGATACCCTCCAATAATTGAGTCCCGCGAATATAGCTCAATCTATAGCCGTGCATTATAATATTTTTATACTATATTATGTGTGGGTCAAACTCGATAAATGTCATACACACGCAGTTTGATGCCATTATACGCCTAAAAATAAAAATACTTGTACCTACTCACACTCGATAAACGATCAAATATAAATTCATTTCTGTAAACTTGTCGTCCACAGAATATAAAATATGAATATTATTTTATTATATCGTGATACTTATATTAATCGACTTCACTCGTAGAAAAATGAACAACAAATTATAAGATACGGCAGTCGAAATATTTAAGTTTTGATGTACCTCAGTTCATAGATTCGTTGGCGTAAATTTACCTAATGTTTTGAATAAACCAGAACGAGGTGTTTATAACGATTTGTGTATTTTTGTTTAAGAGGATACGTTAGTATATTTAATTTATCTCTCCAGCTTACGCGCAACATAGATAAATTGAATCCAAGCAAAATCATTTTTTTTTTTTAATGTTTTCGAGTATTCTTAGAGTAAAAATACTCATAACACAAATTATAGACAATTATATTTTTGAGGGTATGTCATATAAATAATTTTTCAAAAATAAATGTAATTATTTTTTTTTTTTTTTTTTAGGTCAAAGAATAATAATACTTTATCATATCGTTATATCTCAAAAATGTTATTGTTTATAATTTTTGTAAAAGGTGATTTTACTCTAAGCTTATACATAAATAATCAAAAACGATTTTACTTTTAAAGCTCTTTACCTATGTTGCACGTGGGATTGAGATAGAAGACAAATAGTGCGATGATAATCCTCTTTAGTATAGTAACTCCATAAGCCAATCGCTTTAGTCATTCTTTTATCTGTGCATCTGAAATATTTTAAAATACGACACTTATTATTATTGTTAATACCTATAGTATCTTGACATGCGACCGAAACAAAATAAAATAAAATGTGTTTGTCCAGAGCCACCAATTGGACCTAGTTCAAGTTACTCTATGAATCTTTCCGAAATCTTTAAAAACAATCTCTTAAATTTGCATTACAAGTTGGTCGAGTTAATTAACTACAATAACTCTCACACCCACTACATTATATTTTGTATTGTATAATAATGATATAACATATATCAATATTACGCAATTAAATGTTATTAGCTTAAGTGTAAATTAAAAGAGTATCTAATCGGAGGGAAGAGACAACAAATGTGGAATGATTAGAACCGCGCTCGCTCTTACATAATATACACTTATCCAAATGCACCTCACTCGTCAATGACCATTACCGACCGGTAAATTTATAAAACACAACAACGATATAATAAAGTATTTTGACTCTAAAATGTATTATATGATACAAAAATATGTGTATAATTTGACGCGACAATTAACTCGATCATAAAACAACGAGTCAGTGGCGGCACTGTTGGTTAATGGTCAACCCTTTCTTGAATGTGCGCTCGAGTAAGTATATTGTATACCGCCCTCGTCAAGAAGATGATCTCTCATCTGCGCTTGTAACACACTCGACCACACCCCTGTCATGTGCGTGAAACCCTTATAATGATTGTAACATTACTCAATGCCGTTTTAAAACGTTTACACGTCAATAACGATGGGTTTACATATCTTAAACGAAATAACATAATAAAAAAAAAATGTAATCAAGCATCGTGAGATACGCCATATCAAACATAATATTATAGTGTAATAATAAAATATTATCATTGTCGCTCATATTTTAAAGATATGTAAAATTTACGCTCCGCCATTAATAATACTTATGAATAATAATAAATTAAATTATTCTAACGTTATGTTTACTTGGTTTTGCGATCGTTCACAAAATAATGATCGTAAACTATGATAATAAAATAAAATGTGTATAACATACGCTTGCACTCAATACTATCAGTATGAACGTTACCAAATTCGATGTTAACCAGTTTAACTTATATATTTGTATAATATATGCAGTATGCACCTATAAGAACGATTATAACTTATGAGTATGAGTTCAAACGCGTAAATAGTTAAGAAATATTGACGGTTTAATTTCATGTTATGTCCTGTATCTTGTAAAGTATTTTGAAAACTTTAATAATAATAAAAATGATACACCTAACTATCACTCGTACATGAGTCTCAAGTCTCGATGTATACGTTCACATTTCTTATAAATACCATCCATCATTCTATCCTGTTGTAACTCTATAATTTATTTAGATGGACAGATTTTAATTAAACTTCAGTTTTCACTAAAACTTCGCGACCGACAAAGATTAATTTACGTTCTACATCTCTGTCCAATTAGTCGATTAATGTCAGCAATTTTGGTTGTTTCTGGTACATGCATTACGCTCTTTTCTTATTCGTTTGTGTGTAAACGTACATACTTGTAACGTTAAAAATTAAATTTAACACTCTTTTTTTTAATTTTTAGTCAGTTTAAAATAGTTATTAACTATAGTATACTTGGTATACTTGGTTATTACCTATATTTTGTTGTTATAGTATAGCTATTCTATATACACAAATACATACAAATAAATTATGTGTCTCTATTCAGTATATTGTGATATTAGATTTAATAACTTATAATAACTATCAACAGTAAATTCATAATTTAATTTTAATATTTCAGTTAATACAAATTTCTCAATTTGTTAATTTTACGTAAAAAGAGTTTTTTTGAAATTATATTTCAAATGATAAAAATTGTTATTATTTTTTAAATAGCTAATATAAAACAAAATAAAGAGTTCTGAGTTCAAGGCGATTGAAAGTTTATTAATTTATTAAAAAACAATAACGAAAACTATTTCAGTATTTCAAGAATCTAATATTGATTTTATGGAAAAAAAAAAATTATTTGTCCAATTGGATGTTTTTTTTTTTTTAAATATAGTTATTCCCTGCACTTATTATACTATAAAAACGTAAACAAATTAAACATAGACAATTTTAAAGTTTGATTTATATCTGATTTCCAACCAGAAATAGTATACCGATGTGGTCTTTCAACAGAGAAAAGACCACGGATATAATGTTTCGTTGTAAAATTATATTGACTATTAAAACTATTTTTACAGTTAACATATTAATATTTAAGATAGCATCATATCATGATATTGAAAAAATAAAATAATAAATGTATTTAAAATATAACGTTATACAATATTTATTATTATTGTGTATAGAATTAAGGTGACGCGTTATAAATTATACGTACAATAATAATACACTAATAGTTAATTCTTCGTCGAATTTAAGTGCATGATTATTATTGGATCTTCAAGCGGAAGAGGTCCTGCAGGATGAACGGTCTTGCTGCTGGGTGTCTAGGTCGTCCCGAGAGATTTACGTTTCAAAAACAACTTTTGTCCCAAATCTTGTTATATATACGTATATGTAGTGCTTGCTAACAGCGTATGTATATAATGGAATTTATTGCCTCCTTCTCACCAGTCCTCTGACCTCGCCAAAGTGAATTCAGTAACTCTTACGTGATTTACTGTGACCACTATATAAATATATATATGCACAAGTGGGGTATCAGAAGTGGTGAAAAAAACTCATTACCCGAAACGTCGTCGTTCTCCAAACGTCGAAAAAATAAAATGTCGTTTGCCTTTTTACGCGCTTTTACAGTCGTCGCAGCCTGTAGTGAGTGTATATTATAAAATATTGTGTATATTATGACAATATATAACTGAATGTAATGTATTAATGCCCAGTTATAGGACGTAAGTGGTCAGTGGTTTAGTTTTAATTTGTAACGCGATGGTTACCATTATAGCGCAATTGAAATTGTATACGAACTTATTTATTTAGGGTACCAGCCTACACCAAATACAAAAATAGTGAAAAGTTTATTTGATTCTTTTCGAATTATTTTGGCAAACTAAAAACCTATTTTTAATAATATATATTACAGGTTATTAATGAATACGTATTAATGATAGTTTATCAAAAAAATGTTCTTTAATTATTGCAATAATTTAAGATAATGCTTAAGACAATAAAAAATCAGAATATTTTTCAATTTAACGTTATATTCATTGTTTGCAGAATTCTCTAACTTTTTAATCTCATCTTGATTGATAAGTTATAATTTATTCGTACTTAAATGCATTTTCGACTTTCGTACATGTAGTTCTTTTTTCAAGCCAATAATAAATTTCCAATACGTTGTTAGATGGCAATCGTTAGATTATTAATTTATAATTGATTAAGAAATTTATTTTTCTTATCATCTTAAACAGTTAAACGGTTTTCTTTTCTACTTATAATTTTTTTTTTTTTTTATTCTTTAAAGTTTAATATTGTTATTGGATACTCACCTCAAAAAGTAATAAAGAGACCAATTTTAATAACCATGCATGATTAACGTTATATACCTAAAGCGATTATATGTTTCAATAGGATAATTATATTTGTTTTCAATATAGTATTGGAATAACCATTCAATTTAGTTGGTTTACTATAATAGCACTTTGCCACAATAGACGACGCTGTCTGTTTTGATTACCGCTAAACTGGTTATTTATCTCATTCCTTTTCCGACAGTTGAGCGTTATTCAATTTGTATAGGCCCCGCGTCAATAAAATAATACCATTATTTATTATGTTATTAACGGGATCCAATCCCATGACTCCGGATTGTGTAGTAGAGCTTTGTACTTTGGTAGTGGTTGGCGGCACCTGTTAAATTATAATAATAACCCTGCTTGTTATGATAGAGTCACTTAAACCATGTTCGGGAATAGATTAATAACGTAACATTTTCATTAGATATTTAGACTCTAAGCATTCATTGTGTCATGCATAAGTTATGACATGTCTTAAAATTATCGCGGGAAAATGCATACTATTCATTGATAATTTATATTCTGATAATAATTGAATATTAAGAGTCTCATTTTTACATTTTAATTGCGATTCTAAAAATGAGCTTTATTTATTCACTGTTCTCGATAAATTTCTGTTTTGAATTATTATTGAAAGTATACTACTTTTTGTCGACGATAAATTAAATGTTAAATTTTATAATATAGTTCAAATTCTCGTACGTAATTATTATCACAAAAGAATGATTTATTAACTATTATTTATAATGAAAAATATGAGGTGTACTTGTGTATCGTTATAATTATTATCAAATATTCTTATTGAAAGTGGTATAATATATTATTGTTGGTTTTTACACTAATGTTTTTACTTTTTTTTTTTTTATTCATTCATGATTACGCTTTAGGTCGAAAGAGCACGTCAAAACTTTTATGTATAATATATAGATATATAGCCATTCTATCAATTGGAAATCGAATACATGTGGTTTAGACGTGTGAGTTTTAGAATTTCTGAGAAATTTTTCATGAAATTAAACGAATAAAAAAAAGTACCGTAAAATGTAATACAGAGCCGTTTTAAATTCTCAGCATAGTGATTAATTTATTGGTTTTGTAATGATTTTTTTTTTTTTTTTTGTATGAGTTGTCGATAAAAAGCTTCAATTTTTAATTTTGAGGATGGTTTCGAATAGCAAACTTTATGTATTTTGTACTTTAAAGAAGTAAAAAAATAAAATATTTAGTGCTATTTTATAATCAGGATAATCATCAAAAAGTTTAGGAAAAACACAGAATTTTTTTGCTTAACCAAATTTTGGCTAATTTTATTTCTTTATTTTGTTGCTATTCAAAAAAATAATAACCACAGAAACTATAAAAATTTTCATCAAATGTTTTTATTATCATTTTTTTACAAATGTTATAAATTAAAAATATTTTGACTTGAAAATTAAATACAAAATTTTTAGTAAGTGCTTCAGTTAAATATAAAAAATGTATAGTAGCAATTGTTTTTTTCAATGTTTAAATTTAAAATGTTGACAAATTTCGTGAAAATCTTGAAAATTACAAATTATTTTTTAGTTAGAAATACATAAAAACTCTTTTGTTTACACCCAAAATTTGAAAATTAAATATAAGGTTCTTTATAAGTTTTTCAACCTCAATTGAAATAAAATTTTACTTGAAAGTCAATCATGCTTTTATGAGCATTTTAACTTCAAATTTGTACTATATATTATATTTACCGTTTAACAATTATTTTTTTCCAAACGATTTTTGTTTTTTTGTTGTTATTCAAGTATACATTTTTGTAGATAGGTGCTTGAAATTTTTACTTAATTATTATATTCGAATTTTCCATAAAAGTATAAATGTTATAATTGTCTAAATGTTTTTTTTTTTCATTGTCAATTAAAAATTTTCCATTAGATCAAAGTTCTTGAAAATTTACTAAAAAAAAAATTATGCATAAAATGATCTTAAATTAGTATATCATTTTTTTATATATTCATTTGAATAATATATAGTTGAATAGTTTCGATGTTTTTACTAAAATACATAACCTTATAGTAAACTTTTTTATTCGCTTGTTGAACAATTTGTATGCACGTACGCAGCTTGACGTACATATCATAAAAATATATTATAATAATGCCTAAATTTGACTAACTATGAAAGTTTAAATAAAGTAAGACGATGATTAAATTTCATTAATTTTTTTTTTTGCACGGAGAAGTTTTTAAAATTTTTGTTTTTTTTTTCTTTTTAAGATCGCTATGTCGTAATATCAAGAAATATTATTATGATATGAAATTTACGAACCCAACGACTTGGAAAGATGATAAATTGTATATTCTATTAATTAAAAATATTTTAGTTAATATAACACGTATCATAATATTAAATATAAAAAAAAAAAATTCTAAAAACGACAATAAAAACATGTTTTTAACTAAACTTATTGTTATTAGATTTGTTATTTATTTATCTAATTTATTAAATGTGACGTGTTATGGTTAAATGTATAAAAATTAAAAACACTTCTCAGTTCTCTTATACAATTCCTTAATGGTAGGTATATGAAATATATACTACTATTTTGTGCACATATGCTTTAGTGAACTATTATAATGATTAATCATATATTTGTACAGCTGTGCGATTATGATCAATTAATTAAAAATAAAAGTATACATAATTATATTGGTGCTTATCTATAAATAACATAATGAATTTTACCTATAATTTATATGTTACATAGATATGAACCTTTACCCGAGGCTTCTATGAAAACAAATTATTTTTGATTCAATATTTATTATTTATACATTTATAATAATAATAATAATAATAACATCAATGCTGCCATTAAATTGAAAAGTTTCCGGTATACCATGTATTGTTTTTTTCGTTTCCTTGTACGATATTATAATGAATTATGTATATTTTTGGTGTAAGTACTCGCGATCACTCTTTTGGGCGTAAATAATGACGTCTTGATGGATTATATTATTATTACGATTTTTTTTCCTTAACCGTCAACCGTATAAGTATATAGACCAAACCGCTAGAACAATATTTTAATCATAAAATATTACACGGTGTGTAGCTGTACATCCGGCAATTTCGGTAAATTTGATAAAGTTCTTGGCGTTTACTGTGTGCGATAAAACACACGGAAGCGAGATCCAACGACAGTAAGAGTAATTTGACTTGCATTATAATCACCGGTGATACTCAGCATAACTTCATCAACGTATTAAACCAATATTGATTTCGTTAATAACAATTTGAACACGTTTATTGTAATACGGCGTTAAGGGTGAATAATAATGCTATGTCACTGTAGATGTGAGTCAGTTTTTTTTTTCAGTTACTTATATAATCATTATATCATATTATTAATTATATGAAAGTTGTTAGAGCATTTTAGCTATAAAAAACTCGTCAAATCATCTAATAAACTGTGACTATTGTCATATTATATTATATTCATCTTAATTTCATATTTCTAATAGTAGGTACAAAAATATAGAAACAAACTTTATAATGCGGCCGTTTAAAATACATAAATACGTACATTATGAACATTCGATCACAGTATGAAAGAAGATTATTGGTTTATTGGTGAATTTGTATATTTTACATTTTGACACGAGTATAAAATATTAACATCAGTCTAAAACATGGTTATGTCTGTGGTCAGAATTGGGGTTATATTTTATCGTCGACAAAATATTACGTGTAGTATATCATAGTATGGTATTTACATAATTTGACTGGTAGTTGGTAGGTAGGTAAAAATACCCGAAGCGGGTTTACAACAAAAATATTATTACATACCTGGTTTGTTATATTTACCCATAGAACATTTCTATCAAATAAATAAAGAATAGTTTCAAGCCTCATAAAATTTTGTTTTTTTCATATGAGTTACTATTTCAGATTAAGAACAGTGAGGAATAAATTTCCTTTACATTGATATGTGACTATACGAGCCAGTAACATAAATATTCCATTTGAGATGATTTATGGTAGTAAAATTGAAATGATTAGTGCTAAGAGAAATTCAAAAGCTATAAGAAATTCGCAATATTTTTTAGCAATTAAAAATATTAACGAAAAACAATAGGAAACAATATTATTTACATAATAGTTGTTTTCAACAAAAATTAAATCTCTGTAAACATTTTTAATGTTTACTAAACAATTAATTATTATGTTAACATTTTATGAATAAAATAAAATTTGTAAAATATTTTGACTAATTTTAAAATATTTATAAATTTTTAAAATGTTTGTAATTTACATTTTTTTTTTTGCAATTTATTATGTTAATAAATTAGCTTTAAGTAATTATTATATAAATGAAATTATAAGCATTTTTTGGTAAAAAACAAAAATGAAAATTTATTACGAGGTTTATAATAAGTTGCTCTTTCAGCAGTTAAAAAATACACACATAATCCTAATTTAAAAATACTTAATATTTTCATTTTTGATCAATACCTAGAACTTAGGCATTTATTACAAGATTTTTTATTTTACGTTATTTTTGTAGAAAGTTAAAAATATCATAGAATATAAAGACACGATATTGTTTTGAGACTAATTTTAAGCATTTTATACTACAAACATATTTATATCGTTATTATTACAGTTTATAAGGTATGTCTATACTTACTTATAAGTTATAAAAAAAAGTTTGACAATATTTAGCTTAAGTTATTTTAACGGTTTTATACGTGTCTTATGGTTTGAACGTGTGTTCATGTGTTATTTGTATAATAGTGATATATATACAATAATAATTTTGTATTAAAATTGTGTTAAAAATATACTGATGACGTCGTAATAAAGGTGATAATTAAATGATACACATGGAGAATCTGGTAGTAGTAATGCAATATGTAGACAGTAGTAAAGTAGTGGTAATAGTAAGATTACCGCGAGAATAGTAATAGCCAAATTTTACAATTAATATGCAATTAGTATTAATTTAAGTAAGAAATAAACTGTTATTAATTATTACTAAATTATAACTGTAGTATGTGACATGTTTATTTTAATTATTATTTTAAACATGGTTACTCATATGGTTACACTTCAGAGTACTATGTCTATATCCGTTTATTAGACTTTATTAAAAAATCTGTACCATTAGTGAGAAAAAGACGGTTTCTTATCAAGTTATAGAAAAAAAGATACTATTAATAATAAAAATACATACTATATAGAAAAAAAAAAATAATTATAATTTATACATTTTATTATTTGACCACTTACTAAATCATGTCCTAAAATGTCCATAATACCATATAAGTATTTCTTTGAAACTGTTATACACCAAAATATTAATGAAATACTATTTTTAGCACATATTGTTTGTAGTGTTTAAACGTATTCATCGTGTTTTCTTATCCATTTTGCTTTTGAATTTAATATTTTGATTGAGTAATGAATACATTTTAAATAATTTCTCGATGTCATTCATACTATTTAGTGTTTAGTCTATACTATACAGTATCGTGTATGGAGGCCGACATTTTTCTTCGTTATCGATTTCGATATTTTATGTGTGTAATATTTTATGTGATGACATAATATTACGGTAGTGGTTTAAACATGTTTGGCTACTACATGATTTATGGCAGCGGTTCTCAACCTTTATTGGGTCACGAACCCTTTCAAGATATAAAACTATGACTATCTAAGAAAAACAACCTTTGTTTTTGATTATTATTTAAAAAAAAAATAATCCCAGGGAACACCTTCTGATGCGTTATTGGTTTCATTCGCATCTCTTAATTTAGTCATTGAATATGTTACTGACTGTTATGATAATTTTATCATTATATGTTTAATTATTTGATTTCAATTATATATCAATGGTTTACGAAAACGGTAAATTGAACTTGAATTTATAATTTTTTTTTTGACAAAATCAACATAGGTATATATACTTATTGTATTATTATTAACTTATAACATAAATGTAGATATATTATATTATATAGTATAATGGCATAAATAGATTCGTAGTATAAATAGTTTAAATTTAAATATTAATTTTTTTAGAAGTTTAAAATTCAAACATTTATACATATCATTATTAATTATATGATGTATTTTTTAATTGTGATAGAAATAACTTATGTCGAAGCTCGTATAACATTTTCAGATATGTATTTTTGAAAGATAAAAATTTTTTTTAGAGAAATTTTGAAAATAACACACATATGTATATTATATATACACATTAAATCTGGTCGTGCAGCTTAAATAATCATTATGCCATGTAAATCACGGTATAAATTTATTACTTTAGGTACCTACTATAGATAATAATTAATAATAATTATGAAAAATAGTTAATAATACGAAAATGATAATTTGTATTTTATTTTTCTCACATACTTATACATGAGGAGCGGCTAACTTGAATAAGTTCGCAAGTCACAATGATAAATATAATGATACCAAGAGTAAAAATGTATACGTATAGGTACATTTTATGTAAATGTATACTTAAAAAATTTAAATTTGTAATAATAATAATAATAATAAATGCATTTTGATTTTATAAAAAAGGCGTGAGCCGCATCTAACAAAGACGAGAGCTTCGTGTGGCTTATAAACCGCGAGTTTGCCACCTCAGTTATAAACGTATTATAGTATTTTTACGAGAGGTCCTGAAAATTGATATACTATAATATAGCACGATGAATTCACGCAATACACCATTGAACTCGATATTATGTTTATTATTTTGTAACAGAGAAGTGGTATAAATTGTCAATGGGGTTGGTAACTGATTTTTTTCTATGTATTTGTAAGGAAAATAGCAGAGGAGTATTTTTAATAAAAATATTGAAAAAAAAAATGAAAATATTATACTAAAAACTATTTTTTCAGTTTAAAGTGGTCACATAGTTAAGTTTCCGAGGTTTTGAAGATCATTTTCAGAGGATCAACCTTATGATCAGTTGATCCATAAATAGGATTTTAAATATATTTTATTTCTTGCGTTTTTAACTATATACGCATGATATATTTTATTTGAATAAGTTCATTATTATGTCTTATTTATTAGAATACATTACCATTATATTATTTGTTGTTGTTCCTAATACACTTTATTTTAGTTACGCGGGTTAATGAAGCAAGATGATAATAATCAAATCCAAAAACAGCATGTTTTAAATTTTTAATTATCAGAGTAAGCGACCGTTCATTTGTACATTTTTGTGTGCAATTTTAATCAATTAACACAATAATTTGTGTGACAAAATAATAATAATAATAAATAAAATAAATTACAGTTATTAAATTTTTCGCTAGCAGAATAATATAATATCTATGTAATTAAAAATACAGGGTTTTTACAACCTAAATAGTAAATAATAGTGCTCCATTTTACATGCATTATAATTGTTATGCATAAACAATTTAATTATTGTTTTTATATTCATGACAATCATGTATTATTGAATGAATGGAAAATTCTAAAGTTTAATTTAAATGAAAACTATATTGATAGTGTTTTCATTATTTTATTTTTCCCGTTAAACTATTGATGAAAGATCATCGAAAATCGAATATTATATATATAATTTTTGTGCCAGGCATATTTATTAATAATAAATTAATGTTTTCACTAAATTTATAATTAATAATTATCAATTCTATTGACTACCATAATTAATTAATTTCTTTTTTTTTCACATTCTCTTGGATTTAAAAATATAATATTCTAGATAAATTTAATGTGACGAATACTAAAGGGTCTGTGGTGTTTTATGTTATGTTATAAAATATTATTATGGCTGACATATACGTAAATATTATATTATATTTATACCAAAACATAAAAAAGCTTTTTAAAAAGATAGATTATTAAATTGTATTATATTAAACAGTCCTTAAAAAAACTTCATTATTTAGGGTAACTCATTTAAAATGCTTACCTCATTTTATCATTAAAATTATGAATTGAAGTATACTTACTAAATAAAATTGTTGAACTCTTACATTTTTTACAAAATCTAATGAGTACTGTGTTCCTTTTTAACCAAACAAAAAGTCCTCTATAACTCTATAATTACTGTTTTTAATCTATTAGATGATACTAACGTATCCTAATCCAAATCTTAATAACCTAGTTGATTCTAAATTGTTAAATTTACATTCTATAGATAATAGTTTATGCCTAAAAGTTTATGATGATTTTAAAATTAAGCTGATATATATTAATCTATCTGATAGATTCAATTTTCGTAAAAATTGTAAATTAATAGTAAGGTAAAAATAAAAAGTTTATAAAAATATTTAGAAATTAAATATACATGTCTTAATATCTTTTGTCGGGGAATAATATTTTTAAAACGTTCTGTTAAATAACTCTTAAACTAATGAGCTACTTTTTTAATTTTTATTATGTTAGCAAAAAAACATTAAAAATGTTGTCTGGCATATATTTTCTGGTAACCTAAATCAGTTTTGGATGTGTGGGCCATACTCATTTTTTTATACCTAATTGGTTATAAATGTTTACATTTATAAAAATAGCTATACTTATTTGATTTTGATAAAATTAATATGCTCATAAGATAAAATTAGTTGTTTATAAGTAATATAAAATAAAAAAAAATTCTTGGGTAGTTTGTTTTCATGTATAATCATTTCGTACCAAACAAATTCAACAAATATGATATTTTATTTTTACTGGTTTGTACTTGTTGTTCCTGTAATATTTCATTAAATTAAAATAACATTTTTAGACAGTAGAACATCGATTATCCAAATTTCTGTAATACTAACACTCTATTATTCGACCTACAATTAGCGTATTTGAACGGTCTGTCATCCGAACGTTAATACACGTAGAAGTATTCGTATCGATAATTTTCTAAAAAAATAAAATAAACATAATATGTTCCTATGTATGTAATATATTTTTAATAGTGTAATGTATGTATTTTTAATAAAATATTAATAATAATAATACATGTTTAATATAAATATATTTAACTTTTTTTTTTTAAATTTGTTTATTGTATTTTTTTTTTTTTTTTTTTTTTATTTTTTTTTTTTTTTAATTTCTAATATCCGAATTAGAGGCGGTCCTAATTAGTTCGTATAATTGAGATTCTACTGTACTTTTAAATTATTTATCTTTTAGTTTTTCTTAAAAAAATTGTATTTATTATTTTAATTAAGATTTAATTTAACTATTTTTGAGACATATCACTTAAATAAGAAAATTATTATAAATTTAAAAAAAAAATGAACCTGGAGAAATAATTACAGTAGGTGAATTGATGATACCTGTTTGTAATAGAATATATGAATTTTAATAGTATAAAACAAAAAGCATAAATATATTGTGAAATTTTTCGAAGTATGGAGATCTAATGGATATACTATACTTAAATAAAATTATTATATATGAAGGAAAACAATCTAAACACAGACAAGCGCTCTGTAAAACAATATTCATTTCTTTGTGTGTGAAAATCATTTGAATGAATGACATACACTTATGTTTTGTGACTGATAATTTGTATATATATGTTCCACTAGCAAAACAAATTTTGTATCAAAACACCGTTTTGGTTGGTACGCTAAGAAAAAAATCATGATTTTACTAAAAAAAAGTTGTAGAAAAATATTTAAAAAAAGCAAATTTTTTGATCTTGAAAATAAGTCTTTAAGTTTAATTATTACTAAAGTAACATTTGCTTACATTTAATAGGACGCTATACCTGTGTGTAATGTTTTCATCTTACACATATAAAACATAGCAAATTTTCGCTCAGCAGAATTTATTTTATTTTGTTAACTTTTAATATTAGTGTAAATTTACCTACAGTAAGAATATCGTCTAGGGTATCACGTAGTCTTTTTTTATATTATAATTTTAAAGTAGGTTATGAGCAATTTAAAGCTGTCATATTTTACATAATTATAATTCACTTTAAAATTATAATATAATTTAAAAAGTCTATGAGATGGCTTAAACAATATTTTTATTTTTAAGTTTGATAATAGATAAATACTAAATTTACTCCAATATTAAAGCTAACTAAATAAGATGATAGCTATGGTGGTTTAAAAAAAACCAAAGTTATTCATATTATTAATATATTCTTAACAATTTACGACTAATAGTTTTCGGAGTATAAAATAAATAATAGACTCAAATGCAATGTATATGTATTTTAAATTTAATAACTGAAATGTTATGATTCAAAAAATATTTGTTCAAATGTGTGTTTAGTTGCATCAACGTTAAAAAAAAAAAAAACATTTCTTAACAATGCATAAAAATAAAAATAAAAAGGATGGTTTCTATTGAAACATAAATAATGGTTGATCGTCACAAAAAATAAAACACTCATAGTCATAAATTGGGTTTAACTTATAAAAATACAGTTTTTAAGTAGGCATACTTTAGAATTTCAAAACTTTAATTTTTAAGAAATTATATGTTGGAGATAAATAAGGTGTTGGGTATGTTTGATAAATTACTCATAGTAATATAATTATTGTAACACCACGTGGACGAAAGACAAGTTATATAGATACTCACCGAAATCTACATACCTAATGTACTTAGCACTTTACTGCGAAACGCGTTTATTGTATTGATAGAGTTAAACAAAGGCATCCTCGTTGGACCACATGTTATACTATATACCTTCTTGCCAGTAAGGATACGTATAAACTATTTCAGCATTGTTATTAGGAATTTAATCATAATAATAACTGAAAAATAGATGATAATGCAGTAACAAATGTTTTAATACATGTCACACAAAGTCCAAAATACGCTTAAAAATATACCTTATAATAAAGAACTTCATATCAAGTGGAGCATTGATAAATTAAGAATACTTTTTAATAATAATAAAAAAAAAAAAAAAATAATAATAAAATAAAATAATTTCTGTGAGCAGATTTCTCTTATTCTTAAAACCATTATTTTAGTGAAATGTTCTTATATTTAACAATGGAATTGTATTATCATGTTCTTTAAATTTGTTCATTAGGTAACCAAAGGTTATTCCTCTTTATGTTTCATTACGATTAGAATACATATTTTTAGTTATCGTGAGGAGTTGAAACAGATAAAAAAATATGTATATTATTGAATTGTGCTTTTATAATAATTAGAAATTAATTAAAATTTCCAATTAAAATATTTAATAAGAAACACTGCATATTGATAAGGAAAATAATCACACTATTTTTATTGTGTTAAATCATTCAACTGTATACTATAATTTTTTATTTTATTAATTATAAAGAACAAAATAAACTCCTAATTTTTTATTTAGGCAATTCTATGGTTAATGTACAGCATTTTAAACTAGTTTCGTATCATAGGCGTACACAGACTTCTGAGTCAGGTATGGCTAAATCAATCTGACCACCCACATTCCCTCAATCACGGTTATTCAAGAAACAAATTATGCCTATGAGTAACTAGTAGGTCTCTTTTAATCGTGTAAATATCTATGATTTTGATTTATTTTGTTGTAAATTTTGTATAGCTATAGCGCTTTATTAGTTATTACTTTTTTAAATACCAAGTACCTACCCACTTATAAAAGGCTCAGATGGGGCTAAAGCCCAATCAGTCCTACCCGTGCGCATACCTATGTTTTGAATACAGTTATAAAATATTGTGATGTATTAAAACATTAAAAATATTCATGAAATATTCCTTTGAGTTTTAAATCGTATAAAATATACTTAATATACAAAATATCATGTCATGGTAGTATTTTCACGTTCATGTAGAATCTACATTGTAGATTATTAGGAAATAGGAATACATATCATGGGACGGTAAAGAAAAAATATCAATCTTCAAAATAAAAAAATAATACTTTCTAATTTGATAATGGACAAATCAAAGTCGATCGAAAACTAGAGATATGGTCATAGTAGTGTGCTACACAGCCAACATCTGTTGGATTTTTAAGTGACTATGATTTATGAAGCATCACAATATATATTTAAATCATGAATATAGTTTAGAATAATTTAACCTAACCTAACCATGCATATATATATAATATATATATCATATAATCATACAATTTTTATAATATTTATATTAAATCAATATTTAAAGTTGTGAAAACTATCTACAGTGTTTATTTGCGTATTAAAATGTTTATTTTTGGCAGAATACGAGTTCATTTTATGAAAACGTATACACTTGATGTTTTTTAGCCTTTGTAAAGAATTCGATTTCACTAAATGACTATGCGATATAAAATATATAAGTAAATTGAATATATCGAGTAACGTGTAATATAATATTTTATTTTTGACGTTGAACGAACATTGCACTGTTTAATAGAATATTACGCAGAACAATATTGTATCATTTACCCAGCGGTATTGCGAGAAATATTGAGAAACTATAAAGCTATAGTAATAAACTTTTATAAAATTTGAACATTTTTTGTATTTTCTTATAAATTGTCATAAATTTCTTGATGAATCGGTTAATCTAGGTCACCAATCATACTTTTTATTATTTATTTATTTTTTATATTAGATTTAAATCCAAATACTTACTTTTCTATAGTTTCTGTCTTGCCGCAACTCGTAAAATTGTCTTGAGGTATTTAATAACACTCGTTATTATTTTTTTTTAAGAATATAAAAACCTATTTTTACTACTTAACTCACTAGTTTTTTTAACATTTGAGTAATTGACACATTATTATTATTTTATTCTACTTGTTGTGTGTATTTCTGATAATTTAAATACATATTATAATTCATTAAACATTATAAAAAGTGCTACTTTAAATTTATTATTAATTTAATATGCAAAATAAACTCGTTTAAAAACATTATAAATCAAGATAAATATATTATTATAAAGTGTCAGCTGATAAAAAGTCCTTCAGTATGGTGATGCACTAACTTGTTTAATAACATTTAAAACAATTATTATTACCTACAAGAAATACATTGTTTGATGTTCAATAAATTTATTTATATATATTATACTACACGATATTATATTAAAACACGAGTGGATTTTAAGAAACAGTAAAAAACATTAGTGCTTCAACGTTTTTTTTTTAAATGTTTAATTTGTAACGCAACCACTCTACGTGTTCCTCTTATCGAGTTTTTACGATTTAAGTACATATAATTGATACATGATACATAGGAAACATATTATGATAAATAATTCAAAATCATTTAAAAACATCAATTAATTGATTTTTATTTCAGAAAAAACTTAAATAAAACACAAACATTAAATAATGTATATAGTCGTATATATGTATTATATAATATATACTGTTATACAATTAAACGATTTCTTGGAAAATACAATATTGCGGTTTGATCCTATATTAAATATTTAAATCGTAATACAGTATAATATTTTTGCAATAACGTATTATTATGTTTATATCGTATGATTTTTGGTATAGAGAAATGTATGGTTTTTCGTATTTATTTTTATTACAGAAAATGGATAAGGTGGGTGATAGATGGGAGGCGAAAGCTTGCTATCGCTTCAGCGCTTGGCCTTGCTTTAGTTCAATCACGCTGTGAAAGAGAAGAAAACATTTTGAACAAATAATTAATATACTTTAGATTGGTATGGTTGAGTAGAATCAAGTTCAATCCACGCGACCTTCGAGGCATCCGCTCCGATACAAACATAATAACATCGCAAATGATCGACCGTGTTCATATATATTACAATCATAATATATAAAATCATTACTCTTGTAGAATATTTATCAAATACATCGACAATAATGACAAAATTATATCGTCTATTACAACATGACGTAATAATAATAATGTCGGGGTGTTTGGCTATTGTGTGTAAGAATCGTAAAGCTATCTTAATAGTGATGGTGCTATTCGATTGACTAAATAGGCAATCAATACGCACACACGTCCGGTAGTGAAACGATCAGCTGAACTCGCCTGCGGTCCACCTAAAAACGTTACACAAGGTGTAAGTACATGAAATAAAAATAAAATTAATAAATATATAAATCGATACACGGGCAACCATTTTAATTTATCTATTGATATCCGCAATAATATTGAGCCGATACACCGTGTGTAGGAATCGAAATAAATGTATTTTTTTTAATTAATCTCAATAATATTAAGAGTTAAGTATATTATAATATAATCATATTTAACCGTAAAAACTAGACAGTCATTATTAAAAAAGAGGAAAGAAAATTAAAGGTTTTCGTGTTTGTGGTTCTATTATAAAAATATTTTGACACGAAAAGTTTGGGATTGTATCAAAGTCAGAAGGTACAAATTAGTAGGTCATTTACTGTTCCACGATGTCTTACAATAAACATCACATTATAAGACTGTATTAGAAAATTAAGTTAAATAATGGAGTAAATGAAACAAATCTTGATAAACACGAGTAAAAAAATAATTACTCAAAATCAAAAGAATTAAAAAACAAAATAGAAGCTTAGAAAAATGCAGCATATCAAAAACGTGATTTAAGATACATAGAACAAGAAGGAGGTATATGAAAGCGATCTACACATATTATATGTAGACCGTCCGACTTATGTTAACAGTTTTTGGTTCACATTTATTTCATCGAAATTCTAGTTTATTTCATCGACAAATTAACGGGTTTTATAATATTTTGAAAAACTTGTTATTTCATCAGTATTTAAGTTTATGGGTGTTTTAGCTAATTTATCAATAAATGTTTTCAATTTACCAATTAATTACAATAGCACTAAAAAAAAAAAACTTTTACAAAATTGTTGTAAAGAACAATAACATTAAGTTGAATGATTAAAATGTTTTTCCACACACCTTGAAGATTGAAGAAACACAAACAATTGATCGCTACTAAAAGATTGGTATGAAGCTTAAAATTGATTGAAATATATGAAATTTTGCCAACTTAAAAAGAGATTAGCAAATTTAGATGATAGATAAAATATTAAAAATGATTCCTTCAAGATATAAAATGTAATAACCTTTTATTTTTTTTTTTCTACAAATTTCAGGCTTAAACAGCATTGGTTATTAGCCTGTAGTTAGTTTTTACTTTGTGGGAGAGTATGTTTTAGAATAC
Source organism: Melanaphis sacchari (assembly GCF_002803265.2). Lineage (NCBI taxonomy): Eukaryota > Metazoa > Arthropoda > Insecta > Hemiptera > Aphididae > Melanaphis > Melanaphis sacchari. Next base: position 259,819 of record NW_020270395.1, on the reverse strand, counting down.
ATGTATATGTGGCGAGGATTTTTCACTAAAAACCCGTGTGGTCTCCTAAGGAGCAGCGAACTAGTGATACCAGTTGATGTTTGAATTTTTAACACGTACAGATCACATATACACTTTTATTTATTTTCAATAATTATTCATATTGTTTATAAATGTTATATTATTTTAATTTTAATAAAATAATAAGTATACAAAATTAATTAAGTAGAAATATTTAAAAATAATTTTATGTACACGAAGAAAATAACCTAATGCATTTCAGTACAACGACTATTTTCGTTAAAATCGAATGATTGCATTGAAATTTGGATATTCTTACGTTAGCAAAAATTTAGATGAAACACAAAAAAACAAGTTAAATTTGGTTTTAAACAACATGTATTTTTAGACAAAATGATCAACTAATTATTAAAAATTAAATAAAAATAAAAAAACAAAGCTATCTCAAAAACTTCCGAGAACTTATCTTTGTTCTTTGTTGCCTTTTGGTGGGAGGAGGAGAGTTGTGGTCCATGGACTTCCGATTATTACGAACCTCAGTCTTACAGTACAATATTTAATCCAATAATTAAAAAAAAAAAAGTATTTGTGCATATCGAGTATTGATTTGTATTATATATTGGAATTTAAATATTGGTATCATTCAATTATATTGATAATATAATAATAATAATAATAATAATAACTTATTATATAATATGATCTAATTTAGTACAGTTAATAAATTGATTTAAAAACTACAGTATGATTATCTCATTTATTACAACAGACTTTCATCTCTCAAAAGTGTGGTAGTTGGTCGTACAAAGGAGGTAGAACGTATACCACTTACCCGGTCTTGGCACTGTAGTGGGACTAATCATCTGGGCCAATCTGGGCGAGTCATCCATCAGCTCAATAACTGAATACTTTTTGTACAACAGAAATTGATTGGACTCACAACGGACCGTCATCCGACCACCTGGAAAGTACGCGCCGTGGGTTGTAAGCTCTAGTCGTGATCTGCTGGTTTGTAGCCCGTCATCTTCGGCTGTAACCCAAGTCGTCGTCTTGGCGAATTTTGTTGAATTTGTTACCTGCAATTAAATCACAATCTTAAATCAAATTTTCTATATTTTATTTTAATAACATTTTCTTTTTAATATTATCACTCTTTGTAGTTTTTACTACATTTTACTTTCGTTTAAATATCATAGTAATGTATAAGTGATATAATATTATATTTTAAAAGCAAAAACGTTAACATTTTCAACCACTCGTTGTCGTTAAAAATAAAAAAAAAGACGTTAATCGTTTTATGGCTCTTGAGATGGACTTATAACAAAACAAAAAAATTCTGTGCACTTATATAACAATATATAATGCGTATAATCAAAATCAGCTCCCTATATACAAGTGCGAAAACGGAAGAGGGTGCGAGACAGCCATAATTCAAACAGAATAAAAACTAACGAAAACAAAACATTTCAAGTAAAGCATAACTTTAGTAGTTTCAGTTTATGAAATTTTAGAAAATATTGCACACAACGAAAAACTAACGCCAATATTGATTAAAAAAAAAAAAGTTAAAAATAATAAAAAAATTATTTTAAGAAAAGAAAAGAAAAATTACGTAAAGGTTTAAGATTTGTGATACCGTGAAAAAAATAAATCAATTTTTATGTAGTGATCCGTATTAGGAAATGGCGGAGGTAAAACTTTAAAAGTTTAAATTTTGTTCATAGTATGTGATGACGGTGCAATATTCCATTCTGGAAGTTTCGAATAAAATGTATTTACAATACTAAAATCATGGAGCTTTTCTTTAATATACACATACATTGCAGTAAATCGAATCTTCTGATAATATTTTAAATGAAATTATTTTTTCAAATTCTCAGTAGTGATTTTAAGAAGATAGTAGAAAATATGAATCTCGATTATTCGGAAATCGTATGATTAAATGGGTAGTTAAGTGTTTTGACGTATACATTTGATGAGAAAATTATGGTCTTTTTTTTATATGTAAAACGTCCTCGTATTTATAAGTCAAACACTAGACCTAGTCATAGTTTTTATTTGAAAATATTCGTCTTGATTATATTATATAGATAAATAGTGAAAATACGACTAATGATGAAAATTTGAATGAATTAATGTCAATAAAAAAAAAAAATAAAAAAATAATACTTTAAAATTATAAAACAATATAATTCAATAAAATAAATAGTTTATCTAATAATATATAAGTACAAAACCTTGTATGTGGAAAATAAGATGTTATAATTTGTTTTAATAATTTAATCTTTTAACCGATATTTATTTATAAGTAATAAAAATAAGATAAGATATACAACGAAAAAATAAAAACAAAATATGAAAAATATATCATATTCTTGTAGATATACAAATGTATAATAATAAGTATGTCAATAAAAATGTATTAGAGCTGTTAAATTAACATTAAAATATACAACATTGCACTTAAATGAAATTAAGAAACATAGAATGGAGTATGTATCATGTGTGTAAACTTTTAAAATTAAGATGATAATATAAAATATTAAGTTTTAAAAGATTAAGACGAGAGATGAAACAAACATTTGTTGTTAATAATTGAAAACTGTTAAATCTTAACAGTAGCAACTTTTTTATCATAGAATTTATAGTTTTTTTTTTTTTTATCAAAGAATAACAATAACTCTGTGAATATACATTGATATCAAATATTGTATTCTATTTAATAATAAATTATAAACAACCAATTCAGTTTAACAATAATAGTTCCGTTTTAAAATATTGGGATGATTACATTTACATGAACTAATGGCTATTATATTTATTTTGACATGAATACCATTTTTCTATTGTAATATTTTTTAATTAGTTTATAATATTTTAAGTTAAAATTATAAACTAGTCATATCAAAAAAAAAAAAAAAAAAATGAAAAAATATTTATTTAAATATGCGTTATATATATTTGTGTTCAAGGAATGATTCTATTTCCTCCACCCTCCGGGTTTAACCAGATATAGTAATTTCTTATTGTGTGCAATAATAATTTAATGTAACAAATAAATTTCTAGATATTTCAATTATAAAACTACAAAACATGCTTAGTAGTATAATCTTTATTTATTTGATATTCATTAAATTCGAATTTTTATTTAAACTTGAATTTATTACTACTAGTTATCTATAACTATATAATTGTCCTTAATTTAAAAACACCTTTAAATATTAATGTTCTGTATTCCAATAGTTTTAAACGGAATGTTTAAAACGAAACGTTTCATAAAAATTCAACCAAATAACACATTTACACTGCAAGCGTCAAAAGGAGATTGAGACAGATGAGTCTCTATAATGTGTTACGATAAATATTATATTGAGTTCACGATTTTTGGTGTGTGCGCATAATATAATATACATCGCGCAGTCAGTTTTAGGATAATTATTACTGTAATATGTGTTGTTCGCGCCAACATTAGAATAACAATTAGTTCGCGGGTTTAAAAAAAAAAATCCTACTCGCGTTATAGTATAATATATGCGCGTGTACACGATAATAATAATAATAAAAAAAAAATATGAATGCGTTTTTTGTACAAAAACGTTTCGTATAATATTTAAGCTCCCATTATTATTATATTATTCGAGAATATTTTTTATGATTCACGATAGGAAGAAAAAAAACATAAAAATACTATTATTATGTCCCTATAACCGTGGTACACACACGTATTATGGGTAATTTATTCCGAAATGTTTTACAATGGTTTGTCCGGGTACCCCAAACGTTGCCCGAGCTTTTTCTCTTTTTAGTGTAATGACTTCCTTCAATTGCGACGACCATGATACTATATATATTTATATATACGTATTATATACACGTAGGTATGTATAGTTACTTATAATAATATTATACATACCTATACAATAAATTATACATATATAATGTAAGCCGTACACAGTCTTGCGGGCAATTTTAATCAAAAGTCTATGATTTTTTCATAAGAAAAACACTCTTTTATATTAATGAAGTGCGTAATATAGTTGCGAGGTAAATAAAGGTACATGTTTTACGATAAGACGGTCGAATTTCGAGTCTTTTAAACTATGTTATAATTTTATTTATTAGATACCTAACTAAAATCATAATTTATTATTATTATTATTTATATCGCACCAAAACTAAAATATAAAACGTCAATGGATGATTTTTGATTTTACGTAGTCTCACTCCATCTAACAACAATATAGCAGTACAATAATAATGTTTTGCAGATTATATATTTTTGAAGATGTTTAGCGTGTGCGTCATATTTTCCATATCGTATAATAATTATAATTTGCGATCCATTAAACTGGCCACACTGATTTACCAGTTCAATTATTCTTTTGAAAAAAATATTTATCCTTAGTTTAAATACATAATGTCTAGTAGAAAAGTATTTATGAGAAAACATCTTAAACAAACTTCTTTTTATCATAGAAATTTCTACAAGTATTTTTTTTTAATACCTATTATTTATATTTTTAATATTCTATCAGGAACAATACTTATCTACAGACTTAAATCGTTTGATATATTAATTATTTTAACCAGTTATCAAGTAAATAGTATTTTATTAATATATATATATATATTAAACTTTAGATGATGGGATCTACAACTTTAGCACGAAATCCATTTACAGGGTCTCCATTTTACTATGCTTGTGTAAACTTCAAACATTCGAATATTGATAAAACGCTGTTTACTTGGTATTATATGTTAGGATATATCAACAAGCTTCTGGTTATAAAATTAAAAATATTTAACGTGTCTAACAAATAAAAATTTGAATTGCCTGACAAGTGGAAATCTATAACGATATCAAATACTTTAAAATTAAAATATATAAACATAACTAAAAATGGATTATATCATGCAATAATAAAAAACATTAATAACACCAATATTGTAATAAACTTGTTTATATCATGTCATAAATATATATGTATATATTATTTGTAGAATTGGGGAGTGGCCGGATTTCACGTAATAATAATAATAACGTGTAACGGATACGGATGAGTTGCACCGTTGTTCCGGCGACGGATCAATGTGTTAAATATTTACTCATAGGAGCCAGTAGAGTGCAACCAAACGAGAAACGATTTATTAAACGTAGAGGGACACCGGAAGCGAACGTTGTACGAGTATTTTTGCGTGTAAAATGCGTTAAATAACGATGACGTTAAATATTCCGTTTTACCCATATATCGCGATACCGCAAAGTAGAACTTTTTGACAAATAAAACAAGATCTTTTTTCAAAGCTTTTTCCTGTACACATCACTGAGAAAGGATAGATATTCAATGGAAATTTATAGATGAAAATGTATTTAAGACTTGTAATATTTCATTTGCAACAGATTAATCGATTAAAACTGTTTATCGGTAGTTTTTATATTTGTATAAATTATAAAAACAAAAACGAAATAATTTAAAAGTTTTTGTTTTTTTAATTAAAATTCTTTAGTGATATTATGATTTAACAATTCTTCAATAGAATCTCCCTAAAAAAGAAAGAATTGAACGATAATCTATGTATTTTAGTTACGATTTTTTATGTTTTATATTATTATTTGAAGAAATAAAAAGCACAACAAATAAATCGTATTATGTTACAAGAAAAAATGAATTATAATACATTTATTAAATTAATTTTACCTAAATAACTTGTTAGGGTTTTCCCATACATATCCGTATCCCATCACTAAAAGTAGCACTGACTAATGACTATACTTTGTTTTATCAGTGGGCACAAACATGTCATATTGAATATAATTTTGTTAAGCTAAATCTGAATATTATTTAAAATTTAAGTAATATTTTTTGTAATATATTTTTTTTTTCTCTAAACTGGGATTCTAAAAAGATCAATGACGAACAACAGGTTAATGATAAAACTTTTTTTTGTGTGACAAAAAAATACAGAATTAATATATAATACTAATTATTTTACAGTTATGGTTTTATTTGTGTTATTTTGGGTTCCAAGATATAATGTAGGTTATAAATTACTTTGAAGATATATATATACGTAAATGTAATCGAGTTGTTGCACTTTCATTTCATTAAAAAAAATAATGTTAATATACTGTCTATTTTTTAAAAACTGACAGGCGTACTGGGAGTAGTAACGTTGAATTTGATTAATCGTTTTAACGCTTAACCGTCGCATTTGATACGGTCGACTGTTACTGTGCAGCCTGTATATAGACCTTTAAACTAATATAATTATAATTACAATATTCTAAATAATATCCCACTTTTTTTTTTTTTAATTTACTTGCAAAAGTATTGAATTGGTTGACGGTTGTCGTCAAATTAAGAATAGTGAATCGGAATCATGATGTTTGTTTTTTAGTTTATTTCATACATTTATTATAATTCAATTAATTTTATAGTATATAACGAGTTAGGGTTAAACTTGCATTTAAAGAAACGTATTTTTTTCTGACAAAAACTACAAATAGCAACTATTAACAAATTCAAAGTAATCAAAATATGTGTTTAAAAATTGCTTTTATCCAATATTTAAGTGAGTATTAAGCTGCTGAAGTGAAAGTACCAGGTGGTATCTAATTGTTCATTATAATGGGATATGTTAAATTTTATAGATATAATTTTTTGTATACATAAGATAATTCTGAGCGGAGAAAGTTTGGTCGGCCAATATCACAAATCATATTTTATAATATATTTTTTAATACTGATATTTAAGTAATTTATATTATTATTATTATTATTATTACGAAAGGTTAATATAACTTTTGACGAAAACATTGTATTTATAAATATTGCTAATATTGATTTATATTGTATTATAATTAATTTTTGAGTAGAATCCATCTTACTGACTACTTATGATGAACTCTGTATTACATTTTTAATAAAATATTCAATTATTTTTGCTATATTAATTTGATATTTTACACGTTATCAGCATGAAAACAATTTTCATGTTTTCGTAATTTTGATGATTTTTGTTAAAATTTGAAATTAGTATGCTCATACTATATCTTTATCACTTAAATATTTTATTTATATTACTAGTCTTTTATTTTACCTTTTTATCATTTATGAACCATGTGAGATTGGTGGCTGGGAATGCCGAGTAAGAAGTGCAATTTATTTTTACCGGTTCGTCCTTGATGTATTTGAGTTTACCAGCAAACATGAGTGGTTGTGTCTGTGGTTCTTCTGCAAAATCAAACATGGCATTAAACGAAAAATTCATCATTTCCGAGTTGTTAAAATTATATAGCGCATTTTAATGTAAAAACATCATCCTTATGATCTTTATTGTTAGTTCTTTATTTTTTTTTTTTTTTTTTTTATCCTATTTAGGTAATTAATAATAGTAAGAAATTATTAAACTAAAATATGTATGCAATAAATAAGTAAAAAATAAAAATAAAAAACAGTTCATAAGTCTTGATTATTAGTGTAACATATATCAACAGACAACAATACTACTGGTTTAGATTTCTGAAAAAGTTAAATAATAGTGATAGTTAGGTTTGTTCCGAGATTTTTAAAAATTGTACAGTTCTAACATCAGTATTTTCATTATAGGAATTCTAATTTGACATTGTATTAATATACAAAAAATAGAACTTACCAATTATAGTTATGTATGACTCTTTGATTTGCGTATGAAAAAGTGGAGCGTCCGTGGAAACTTCGCATTTATAGTGACCTGACATGTCCCGAGGCAGGTTAGTCAGTGTGACTGAGTGGTCATCTGATTCGGATATCTAAATACGTGCATTTAAAAAAAAAATCGATTTGTAATACTTCAACCTCGAAAACGAATCGGTGTAAAATTCTACGTTCAAATTAATAGAAACAGGTACCTAGTCTTGCACTAGCAAAACAAAAATTATTATTATTATTATTATCCATACCGAGAGATAAATAATATGATAACAGTACGTAAGGTTTATATGTTCATGATTAGGGCTCGGGTTTTGTAGCAAATGTTTCTTTTAAAGGGAGTGTCATAAGAAGATTATTACTATACATAAATACGTTTTGAATCGTTCTGATTTAATGAAGTAAACTTTTTTTTTGCTTTTTTCCACAAATCTGCTTTTTCCCTATTTGCTTCTTATTTTTTAATTTTTACTTATTTTTTTTAAAAATTTAATTTATTTATAAGTTATTGACTAAAAATACTATATTATTATTGTTGCTAGAAATTATAAAACCAGTGAAATAACCAGTAATAAATGGATGAATGATAAAATAACTATATTTTTGTTATTGCTCCCCTTTATCCTCGAATTTTAAATTTTAAATGAACAATTTTTCGATTCATTTGAATTGAGTTGGGATAAAAGTGGACCAACATTTCTATTTTGTTTAGGTATTTATAAAATAAGTTCATATAATTTATATTCAAAGGTTATAATACATATAAATATAATATACTAATCGGTGTTTGTATCTGTTTACAATTTGACTATTGAAAAAAAAGGTTGAGGTCCGGCTAATAAATTGAATTTAAAATTTCACAAAAAAAGACAAAAATGGAAGGCATTTTGTTAGTCGTGTTGAAAGATTCACAAGAATAATATCATATAACATTATTATCACGCACACGGAAAATAACCCAAAACGGCCGTAACTGAAGGTTCACGTATAAACGTCCTTAGGGGACTGTATATGAGATGGATAAACTTTGCTGTTATTCGTGTCGAGTCAAACATTCATTCTTCCGAGGGACCAAAGTTTCATTCGTTGTTCGCTATTATATAATTTACGATTATTATACATAGTTATTGTATACATATATGTACTCGTATAATTCTTAAGTTATATAAATCAATTTACGCGTTAGTGTGATCATTATTGTTATACTGAATTACGCTTATTAATTTAGCATTATCATCCGAAATGTCACCTGTGTTTTTAAAAAGTAAAATTTTGATGAGTGTGGTCGTATATTTAGGTCTATTGATTTATAGATTTATAATAGGTCATCAGTGATAAAATTATTGGAAAGAATTTTGGAAACTAAATACCGAGGCTATTAATTAATAGCAAAGCAGTAATGTGTACATAATATTAATTTTAAGCCGTGATGACAGAATATGACGTATACTCGAATTTATTAGGTATTTACCTACATTAGTTTAACATTTAACTAACTGATTTAAATATTGATGTAAGCATTATTTAAATGAGAAGTTTTTTCGTTTTTTGAATGTCAATGACTTTTGAATATTTTTTTTAATCAACTAACCGTCCTTTTCTCAATATAGTCTTAGTTTTATACGATCAGCATGATTGATTTATTTAATCGTTATAAATCAAGTAATAATTAATATTTTAATACGATCTCTTTTTTTCTAGTTTTCAGGACTTATTTACTAGTTCTGTTTTAAATTTTTTTTTTATTATTACATTATTCTTGTATTTTACAAAAAAAATTATTTTTTAAATAGAACAGATTTTACGTACACAGCTTGATTAAATGTACAAAATATAACATCGTTAAAAATATTTAGATTATAATCTGTATTATAATATTACACTTACATCAACCGAAGTGGTACCAGAAAGCGGGAAAACCCTGGTTGGTGGTGACTCTTTTGGTACATATCTGTAAAATTCTTGATCGCCAAAGTACCATTTTATTGAATACAGTGGCACACCCTCAAGGTCATAGTCACAAGAAAGACGCAATAACTCGCCTGCTCGGATAGCTTCGGGGTTCCAAATTCGAACACCTTTCAGACCAAACACTGCGTCTGTAAACGAGAAAAAAAAACCAACGATGATGAAATATTAATTATAAATTGTACTTTATCATCTTAAACTAATTATTTTGTCATAATCTACATTATATAATTTTGCTTAGGAATTTTCTATTTAATTATCCATTGAATATGCCGATGACAGTAATTATAACATCAATTTTTACGTGTAAACATATTAAGTGTCTACTAAAATACGGAAAACTCTATAAATAATTCGTAGAACATTAATTTAACATTTGCTTAATGTGTGTATTCCACGCATGCCTACCATATCTTAATTTTCTTTGAATAAAGCCACTAAACTCACATTTTTTCAAATATCTTAAGTAATTTGTACGTATTAGGTATGTTGAGAGTTATTTCAAATTTATTTTTTGTTTGAAGACTGTAGGACTAATATTTGGAAATTATGATAATTTTACTTTTAATAAAAATAAATAAAATAACAATTTATGAATAATTTATTTTATAGTAATTCAATATTTAGTGATATTGAACATCGTTTTTACATAGTTACGCCGATTAAAAATTCACTGAAAATATAACTGATGGCTTTTGTGATGAATAAAACCAGACAGATTCAATATACCTATCATGGAAAATACTATTAATATAGGTAGATACACCATATTATGCCAATAGCTGTACAAAGTTTTAGATAAGAAAATAATGATTTCATCAAAGTCATTAGATCAATAATTCAAAAACTTCACAAAAATTACTTTTATTTATTAATTTGAGCACATAATAAATAACTGTATTTTATATGATACACATATTGTGAAGGAAATACGTTTCTGAAAAAAAAAAAAACAAACGGTTTATAAAACTAAACAAATTTGATAAAATATAAATGTAGTCATGATATAAATACCATACACATAAATGTGTACGGTTTACCCTATACTTCTGGGTACCGTATGTATCTATATTCTATATATATATATATATATATATATATTGTTATTGTATGCATTGTAATATCAAAACTTTGAAATATTAGTCGGTTGTTTGTTATTATATCCATTTCACATGTATATATTATACATACCACGAGTTTCTACAATACATCATACGCTTGATACAATGGTTTAAGTTTAAAATGATTATTTTATCGTAGAACATGTCTATAACCTTTAACTTAAATTTAGAACTTGACTGATAGTTGAAGTAGATTGGATTCATTCTCCTCCAATGTGTTATAATAGCATGTACATTATAATAGACGCTTACTCGGAGTTAATTTTCATGTTAATTCGTTTTTGTTTAAATAATAAATCAAATGTTGTAGACAGTCAAATTATGTATTTTTATGGCATAAATAGTTTTTGAGATTCTAAACACATTCAAACATCCACGCTTTTTCTAATATCAATCATGATTATAATTATCATACCAAAAATGTCGTAACTGAATGCGTAAAAATAGAATTGTTTTATAAAACTGTTTGTTTGAATCGTTTAGTAAATACAAGTATAATATGTATTATACATGAATAATTTATATTAAGTATACTGTATGTGTAATAGACAAAAATTATTAATGTTGTCGTTGAAAAAAAATATAATACATAATTAACATATTTTATCATGAGAATATTCCACTAATTTAAGGGTCTAGTTTCTTACAACTCCAGATTATTTGAAAATAAACTTTAGAGCTCAAGAAAAAAATTAATTTTATACATTCTAAACATAAGTAAAATCAAATTTACGTATATGCTAAACATTAGTTTTTATTTTAAATTAGATCTACAGAAATAAGAAATTGAATTTATAATCAAAAACAAAGTAATAATAAAAAAAAAAAAAAAAAAAAAAAAAATGTTTCTACAAAAAAAAAAAAAAGAGTTTAAACACTTGCTTGTGGTACACTTAGCATTAAATTTAAATATTTTTAGTGGTCTGCTTCCTCTTTCTCTATATTTCAGATTTGACTAACCTCAGTTCATTTATTTTAAACTTTTATACTGCCTATCACTAAATACAAATATTTCCTAAATAGTATGAAATAATAGTCTTAAAGATATGTGGTATCATTTAAATTGATTTTTCATTTAATCGTATGGAAACAAAATTAAACAAAATAAAAACTATTTTGGAAAAAATATACAATACTTATAATATGTTTTATTACTCATAAGTTATGAGTCATAACCTATACAAATTCATAAATAAAATTATAATTAGTTCAGAAATAAATACAAATATTTCTTTTGAATATTTTAGTATGAATAGTTATATGTTCATTTGATCTGCATTGTTAATTTTGCCCGGACTTATTAGTACGCTATTATTATTGAAAATTAAAAACATTTTTTTTTTTTTTTTTTAAACTATTGCTACTTTTATTTGATAGATGATGTAGATTAATATGTATTGTGGAAATTTAATTTGGGAACCACTATATGTTTTACGGTAAACTATGTTTATTAACTAAACTTTTAGTGAGTAAAATTGGAAGTTTGACAGTGATTAACATCGGTAAAATAATATTATTAACAAGGATTTTATTATCACTTTCATATTTTGGCGAAGAATAATAATGCACATATAATGCAATGAATCATTATTTAATGGAGTTAGGGGATGTTGTATGCTCACAATAGGGTATATTACGTATAAGAGTCCCTGAGAGGACGGGTTATTTTTTGTATGCCCTTCGTATCTAAAGTATGATACTATATTTTACAAATTATTCTAATTTGTACACATGCGTTGCTTTTATTTTATAAAATATTAGCTGGTCATTAATGATTATTTTTATGTTATTCAACGAATGTTTTAGCAAAAAAATAAAATATACATGTCTCAGTAGACACGGTTCTGATGAGGATTTTTTTTTCTTTTCTAAGGAAAATAAGTGAATAAAATAAACCTAAAAAATTTGAATATACTAATGTAGCAAAATATTTTACTGTTAAAAAAAAAAAAAAAATTGCATTTTCATTTGTACGAAATGACGAAATAGTATCACTGCTTGTTTAAATGACACCTACACGCAAATGTATCGAAATTGCCTATACGAATGCCGGTCGATGAATTTATACACAATGACGATATGTAGTCGTATAGTATACGTTTATATAATATAATGCATAAAATATATTTATTATTATAATGGTTGTTTACAAATGGTTATAAATAAAACTTCAATATAGTTAAATTAAACAATATTAATCAAAATTATAATATAAAATAATTAATAAGTACAAAATAGTAGTTATATTAATAGTATATTACAGAAATAAGCTTAAGTAAGTAAGAATTATTTAAGCTCAAAAAAAAATAAATAAAATATTTTAGCTATAAAAAAAATGTGGATGAGCTTACTTAAAAGATGGTTGCAACCATAATTATTAAAAAGAATGGTCACAATAATGATAATAATAATAAATGGTGTCTTATGAAACGGGAAGAAACTTTAAAATACAATTAAGAGAGCAAATATTATGATAAATCAATAGACCCGCTATATATCCACTTACGTATAAATATTAAATTCACGTTTATTGTCTATCCATCTATCGACTTAGAGCCGATATCAAGCTTATGCATGAATGGAAAGTATAAGGCAGTACTACAGTAGACATGTAGTTTATTGTGGTCAATTTTTTAGACGAAAAATATGGAATTCAGAAATCGTTTTTATAAAATCTCGATGTGGGAAAATTCAACAGCTGTAAAAAAAGTTCCATAGGTCTAATGTGTATTCTAAAAAAAATCTAACAAAATAACAGTAAATGGCCTTAAGTGAGGCAAAGAATGTATAAGCACATTGCATAGCCTAGGATTTCAGAGCTTAACAACAAATCACTTCAATAGCAGTGAAAGTTCAAACCTGAGATGAAGGTAAAACTTTTAATATTAGGAAATTCTAAACTTAAGCTTTTCATATGTGTATTTGATTGAAGGTCGAAATCTAGTAAAATATATAGAGTGACAGTTTTCTGTATTAAATTTTAATCCGATTTAATTGCATTATGATACGAATGAATTACATTCGTTTTGTAAAAATTCAAGATTATACTCATACAGTTGGTCATTAAAAATTATTAAATTAAAAGCATTTATTAATTATAAGAAGATAAAGTCGTGTTTATATCATAAATTAGTACTGAAAAAAACAAAAGGTATATCTTGCTAGTGAAATATTTGAAGTGATGTTAAAAACATAAGATTTATATCACAAAAGTTTCATTTGTTAACTGATTTTCGTATCGTCTCATTATTACATCAATATATTGTTTGTTAAAATTAAAAAAAATTATATATTTTATATATTATATAGATATAATATAATGACATTGAAAATGAAAAGTATCTAAAAAAAGGTGGGTAATTATTATCTTCAAACTAACTTTATATGCTTCACCCTCTATACTACGGGTGCAAATTTTATATTGAAGTTGCTATTCATGGTTATAGACGTTATAGTGATCATAATTTAATATCGATTTATTAGCTTTCTTAAAACCACTTTTGTTTTCAAATTTGTATACCTACGGATATAAGAGTTTCTTATATATAAAAGATGTTGGAATGATTGTTGTGTTCTAGATTATAATATTCATTGATCACATTATGATAAGAAAATGAAATATATTTTTTATTATAATAAATTATATTTAGCCGATTAATTGTATTCATAGGTAGTGTTCAATTTCCAAAATGCCCATGCATTATATATAATATAATTATATAACATCATATTATGTGATAGTATACAATGTATGCATATAAATGTTATTCTGTAGTAATGCTTAATAAATTCTAGGCATAACATGTGTATAATATATTATAATTTATTAAGCTAGAGATAAAACTTTTGTGAGTCACGTGAATACAAGAAAATCACAATCTCTATAAAAATTTTGGCTACAACAAGTACGATTTTTAGTTTGTAAATATTGAATGGACGCCCGTTGTCTGACCACAATTTTTCCATGCAAAACAGACTCTATAATATAATAGACACTAAATGAACATAGTATTTGTACATAAATTATGAAAGAAACGTTTTCTATTTAGTGACATAATCTTTGCAACAATACAATACGTCAATTTCATGTAGCTAAAGAATTCGCAGTAAGTAATAAAACTTGAAAATAACTATTAAAATCATGTTATTTATTTAATATTGTTATTATTATTTTTTATTGAACTTAAGCCCGGTGACTAGGGCCATTAGCTGTTGTAGGGGTTATGAACTGTAGGTAGGGTAAGTTTGGTACGGTTGGTTGTTCTTACGATTGTTACGATTGATAGCAAACACGTATATGTGTGGCAAGGTTTGTGACCACTATGAACCTGGGTGGTCATCCATCCGGGATCTAATGCCGTGGCTTTTAATTACTCCCAGTCGAATTCCACGACTAGTAGCAGCCAACGCGCCACGCCAAGCAACAGATATTTAATAACAATAAAATCTCTAGATTAAAATAATAAAAATTATAAACATACACTTAAATCAAAGATATATATAATGTTATAATGACAATAGATTCTTGAAAACTAACTATATTATTTTCTTTTTAAAACTTTTACAGAAGTTTTTTAAAATGTTATTTTATTTTAATTTTAAACAAATTAATGAAAAAAAATTATTTTACTTTATATTGATATTTAACGTTTAAAATAAATTCTTCATCTTTTTAATAAAATATAAGGAGTAATAGTAATTGGAAACTGGTTGTGGTAAATATTATTCAATTATTCGAAACGATAATTATCACCATAATAAATATATTATGTTAATTAGGGATAATGAATGAATTAAAAATAAATAAATTATATTATATAACAAAGAACATATATAATGTATACAATATTATATTGTATTAATGACATCATTTTTGGTCTGTGCATGGTGGCATTGATTGATATCACACATAAAAAAAAATGTATCACGATACTAAGTTTCAAAATTATAAACCATCAGCGTTAAAATCATTCAACAAAATTTAATATAAACAATTATATATACCTACCTATATGTTTATTTTTTATCCATAAAATATATAAAACATACTGGCTGTACGTATAAATATATAGAAAAGTCAATATAAGATTTATAATTGAACTCAATTCCATTTACCATCTTAGATATAGAGGAACGTCTTCGTTAAAAAATAAATATATACAACGACCATAATAACAAACTTTACCATACACTTAAAAAAACTTTAACGACGCGTTTATTGATTTATGAAATTTAATTAAACTTTTAAAAATGCTAATCAAAGAAATAAATTTATTTGAAAAAATCATTTTAAATAATCGAGTTTTATTTCATTGAATATAAATAATGCAGGTGTGCGTGTGTCCCAAATTCAATATTAGTATAGTTACGCTTTGAAATTGTCAATTATAATTGTATAATGTAAATAGTATTGTTAGAGAAACGATAATATCAAAGGCGTGTCCAGGATTAAAATTCAGGACAAGTTTGACAATAAACATAATTTGTACAACATAATACAATTATTTTTTTTTTAAAGGAATTTATAATATTTATTTTTTTTTTTTTTAAATCTTCTTTCTTTTACAATAGTTTGTAGTTAATTATAATATATATTATTAATAACAATTATTTATAAATTATAATAAAATATTAATTTAGTATATTATTTTCTTCTATTTTTAATTTTAGTGAACTTGTCAAAAATCTTTATAGAATCTTGTAATTATTCAAATCTCAAAACTTGATATGGATATTAAATGTTGAAGATTTATAATACCTACTGTAAATATATCATGATTTTTATCATAGTCAAAAAAAAAACTTTTTTTTGCAATACTGATCTTACTGGTATAACCAACTCACGTTCAATAATCAATAACACGTTTCATTAAAAAACTATCTCATATCAAATAATTTTTTTGTGATATTCCATTATGTTTTTACATCTACTGTACTCGTACATATTTTTCGATAATCAGCTTTAGCCCATTACTTTATTAGAAAATATTCATCATATTTGTAATAATTTAAACATAAAAGAACAAAATAATCACTTAAGACATTATTTAATGTCAGATTAAATACTGATATTTCAAATAAAAAAAATAAAAATTGTTGTAAAACCTTTTGTTAATTTTACTTATTAATAACTACTACTGTAAAGTACATAACATAACTCATATGTTTTTAATCATAATATAAATACTTTTTAAATCAGTCGTTTAAGTAATAAAACAACCAGTTAATGTAATATTAAAATGTATATGTCTTATTTTTATTATTTTGATAATGAAATGTTTATAGTTGAAGCCTATATTTTAAATTGTGTATACAAGTTACTAAAAAGTTCACATTCAAGCTTTGTTATAGTAGTTTCACCTAAATAGTATTTAATTATATCTAGGATAATAAGTGTATCTATTTTAAATACTTGATTTAAAATAAAATGTTATCAAGAAGTATTAGAACAAAAACGTTAAAATAACGAAATAAGTATTATAGATTTTTAATTATCTTATTATGTTCTACTGTTTTTTTTTTTTTTTAATTTTTTTGAAATACCTACCTATTATTATAATATATTATATTTTTTTTTTTTACCATATACCTATTATTGTTGACTATTCACGATTTTTTCTAGAAGCACACGAAGATCGTTAGTTATTTTACATTTATCAGTCTTATTTATAGATAGATGATAAATGATTGTTCACGGTACAAAATATAAATGGTACACATTACATGGCCATATGAGTAACTACACATCACGCCGATGTATTCATATTTCAAATTCGATTTTTGATGTGTTTAATGCAAAAAAGATTTGCAAATGAATATCCCTCTAGAGTGCATTAGGTGTCGAGTGGGTCATTATTACGGATGTGTTAAATTTGAATTCAACGATCTATCACTGTATACAAAAACGATTCTAAGTAGGAGCGGTCTGTCAGCCAATATCACTAAGTATATTTTGTCATGTTATGTTGTTTTGATATAACGTTGAAGTCATTTATTTTACTTTTAATACCTATTACAGAAGGTTGATATAATTTTCCAAAATTATTATAAAAAAATATAGTTATATCATATTATATTAACTTATAACTCGATATTTAATATTATATTTTTTAAATACTGTTTTACAGTAAAAATAGGTTCATAGTATAAATAGTTAAGTAGTAAGTATTTCTATATTCATATCACTTCATTTTTAAGCAGAGATATTTTTTTAAGTTTCAGAGAGAATATCCTGCTCAATACTATTCTGAGTTACACAAAATCATAGTGAATTTTTAGTTCGATTATTTTAAATCACTTTTCTTCAAAGTTAAAAATTGAAGCATTTTAACGAATTCTTAGTGTGTATACATATTGTTTCGTTCAGTATCTAAAATAAATAAATAAAATTCTTCATTTTAATTTTAAAACCCATATTTTGCTTATACTCAAAGATTTGAAATCAAAGTTAACCCGTGATTTCAAAGACTACCTACTCGACAAGTCTCTAGTTAATATTATAATATTCCTTCTTTATTTTAAATTATTTGTACATATAGCACCATTTTTATAAATATATATTTAATTTAAATTTTTTATTTAAAAATATTTAAATATAATGTTTTATTCTAGCCTAAATTGAACAAACGTATCATAAATGCTAAAATGTTGGATAATTGTGGAAAACTAATTTAGCAAATGGATTTCTACAGTTTACCATGATGTGTAATACACATTGTGTACAGATCTTATTCAGGTATAACCTTGTGAGAGTATTTATGATTTTAAAAAGCAAAAATGAATGTCAAGTTGTGATATACAATATATAGATACGTTTAATACTTATATGAGTATACTTATTTGCCACTCAAAATACGTTTAAACAACGATAAATATACACACATTACATGTGTAAAATTTCATAGAACGGTGGTCTTTTAGGCGTATTATATTGCATAATTAAACTTGGCACATGTTTGAATTATAATATTTTATTGTACATTGTGTACTATTAATAATAGTAATAATAATAATAATATGTGCATTGGTATACTACTTGCGTTCTGCAAAACATAGTCTATGTGCCAAACATATAAACATATTTGTGTGTAAAGGAGCGCTTAGACCTAAGCGCGGATACACGTAAAATCACTTTTATAACACATTGCAAATTATATACACAGTATGATTAAAATTGAAATGGTTATACAAATTTATTTGTTTATTTATAACAATTTATTATTTTGATTTTTTATCAAAATAAAAACACTTTTATACAAAATATTTTGGTGTATGCATATCAAATGAATAGTTTTTTTTTTTTTTATTCATTAGCAGTTTGCATTTACAGTTTATATGTGTTTGTGTAACCATAATAAATTATGGTGCACACCTGATTACCACAGATAGTATTTTAATTTTAATGATACGATTTTAATTAGAAAATATTATGTCATTATAATAAATAAAATAAGCACCATAATGAGAAGTTTTTTTGTGAGAATGATGTATAATAAATACTAGGTATGAACTAAATAATAAAAACTTAATATCTTAGAAAATTAGTTTTGCTTATTAATAAGGGTAACTATTCTCCATACTATTTTATAAGTACTTCTATACGCCGAAAAGTTGCAATTACTATACTCTAATAGGTATACTGCGAACAGCTTGTTATAACGACGTGAGTTAAATTATTATCGTTATTATTATTCGTCGTGAAATCTAATCGCCTTTTCCGCGCGCCGTCCTGCAAATCTGCAGTCTTTGAAGTCAGCCGAAACTTTTGATTTTGCGTATGTATCTAAAAACTACGAGTAACAATCATAATAACAAAGACGACGATGAGGCGAAATAATAATAAAACTAAATTACAGCGTACGTGCCTACATAATAATACATAATAACAATGCGCAAGTGGTACGCATGCGCATATACGCATCGACGTTCAGTTTCGCATTAGTATAGTTTTGCCATAATTTTCGCGCGTCAATGTATTTTAAAGCAAAAGTGCAAATAATAATATTATAATAATAAACATAATATAATTAGCCTGCAAAGCAAACATTCACAAGGGTTACGTGGTTAACCAATGCGTATGTACAGCCAAAGTTTTCAATCATAATTCATAATACACAATATAAAGACCTGAGATTTAGGGTAATAACAAGTTACGTTTACCCCGAGTGAATGGTTGGATGAATAATTAATTTCATCATTGGAATATTGTGATATTATTATTATTATTAACATCATCATCATCTTTGTTTCACGTGTAATCAAAAACTCGACGAATAGGCCTGGTCTTAGATGTATTATTTGAGACATGCGTACACTTCGAAATCACAATTAAGAGGCGGCATTTACATTTTTATTATATAACACTTATGTCACGATTACGTGTAAGTATTATATAACTAATAATAGTATAATATTAATATTATTAGGTATATAATAACCAATAAGAAGTCAACTGCCATGGTTTGTAAATGCCGTTGCTCTGTGTATATAATATAATTTTTTATTGGAAAACTAGAATCAGATATCCATGCATTTACTAAAAATAAGATTAAGTATAGAAAGTTATTATTATTTTTTTCTACAAAATTATTAGTCTATGCTAATGTTACAAGACTATTATTCCATCGGTAGGAAGGCCAATAACCAAGTCTATATTAGATTGAATCTTATCTTGGTAGACAGTGGATTAGTATTTATACCTATCTGAAATGTATCCTAATAATTTATCCAAAGCTAATCAAACGTATAATTGTTGTTTCTATTAATAATGTAGGTACGTATAATATACCCAATTTAAATAACATATCTACTACGTATAATCACGTATAATATTAATATGTAGAATAAATTTCAGTCAATGTTCGTCTCTGATTTGAATCGAAACGTACGTTATGCATATAAATTCTATACTCATTGTATGGTATTATTACAATATTAGGTCATTATCGTGCACACAGTTTATTTCATCGAAAACCGAAATGAGATTTATGATTTATAAACTGTACATTATTGATGTTATAACAATTCAATTATATAAACAATAATATAATATATTATGTTACAGGTGAGAAAGGAAATAGGACACTGTGCACAACGTTCGATGTAGTAGTAAATGGATAAGTAGATATCAAGTGTTAAAATTATTAAATACAATTTGATTTAACAAAATAGTATTTAAATTTAATGAAAAAGAAAAATAATATTATTTTAAGCAAATCTCTATAACATAATACATTATTATTTTGTATTCTACTTTTGCTTACTATTAAAAAAATATACTTTCCAGTTTCCACTGATATATACACACAGTTAACTATTATAACATTATAATAATTCTTAACGTGTATGTCAGTTGATTCGTTTTTGTTTAATAATAACATTTGATAACATTTTCATTATAAATACATGATTTTTACTAGACTATAATACTTTACCTAGAAATGTTCTTACTATTATTTAAACATTATATGTAATATTGACGTTGAAAAATTATCGTTTTGGAATTATATAAATTTATCGGACATTAAAGTAATAACAGAACTTTCAACTTCCATTGTAGTATAAAGATAAAATATAATGACAGTCGATCTATGATTATGGCTCTAAAAAAATTGCATATAGGTTAGGTTAGTTCACGTATTATAACATTTTAGCGATCCAGAAAGTCACAGTTATTTTATTCATTTAAATCTAAATTCCTTGTCATTGGTTTTAAACAGTTAATTTATCCGGATTCGTTAGTATGAAATATTTAGTATTCATTAATAATATTTTAGAATGTTAAAATAAATAAACAACATATAATTTGTATTTTATTAATTACAATTTAATTAATATTAAGTATACATATATACTTATCGTTGTTATTATAAGCAATAATGTGTATGATTACGTAATCAACGCACTAATTAGTTAGTATAAACCTTTTGTTGTACAGAATTTCACAAGTAATAATACACGTTCTCCGCGGAAATAAACTTAATAATATTACACTATAAATTAATTGAATGTATCTAAAATTTATTATGATCTAAAAATGTCCTTATTCTGTAAGTAAGTTTTAAGCCTCCGTATGATGTATTTGAAAAGTATGAAAAATGAGAAAAGGGTAGGTTAAATAAAATAAAACACTAATCATATTTAGTTCCTCGTTAACAACTATATAGATAAATAAAAAAAAATGCCAAGAAATAATGTATTATTTTTTCGATACATTGTTTTTGTTGTAAAACTGTGGTCAGTAAAATACTAAAAATGTTATTTTAGAGATATTGATGTATATATTCTGTTTATACCATACGAGGTTATTATAAAAACATTTAAAATTATTACAGGAAAGCAAATTTTAGGAACAAAAATCATCGGTATATATTATATTGTTACGAAACATTTGTATTATTATCGTAGAAAAATGATAGACATTGTAACTCTATACAATAAGAAAAGTTTTTATAAATCATTGCCAGCTATAAATGGCATATATTCGAGAGAATTGTCGCTATAATATACGTTTTTATATTATAAATAGTTTTTATTTTGTACAAAAGATAAGGTGTAATGAAGCGTCTTTTGTTGTAATGTATATAGTATGTACCTACATTACGCAAATGTATGTTTGTGCTTTTTATTTTATTTCACATTTCATTGCGATTTGCAATGAGAACTGTTGATATAGATAAATAGCAATTTAACAAAGTGTATTATTTACATCTGATATTGAAACACAATAATTTCGTACGTTATGTCTGCCATACATGGCTATTTTAAATACATGACAAAGGTTATGTGTTATATTATGTTTTGTAGTTAAATCGGTTTAGATAACTAAAAAAAAAAAAAAAAATAAAAAATAAAATACTTTAAATAAATTTTATGTTTTAAAATTTTTAAAAATGTAAAGCAGATTTTCTCTATTATATAATATGTTTATGTGCAACTTTTCATATATTTCGAAAGTAAATATTTAAGGATCGGAATATTTTTCAACAATATCATACGTATTTTCAACTGTTATACATAATAAAATAATATTAGTAAAAATAAATAAACTATGCAAATTCATATAGTAACTAGAAAAGTCGTGTATACGAATAATTATTAAACATTGTGTTTTAAATACTCACTAAAGCAAAATAAGAAAAAATGTATAAGGTGCTTCATTTAAAATATTTCATTTTATATCGTTTAAAAGCATCAAGCGTACAAAATTGATCAATTAATTTTATTTTATTTCATATGTTTATATATAATATTAATTCTAATAATTTTAGTTAATATTATTTTTAATTTTGTTATACTTAAGATTGATTTTTTATGATTGATAATACGATAAGTATTAAGTAATTAAGTTATAAAAAAATGATATATATTATATTGGCACATTGCAGTATTAATTTTTTTTTTTTTTTCTAGAAAATTATACAATCTGTACAAAAAAAAAAAGTACATTGTACCTAATTATTTCATAATCTTAATATTGTGAATGTGATTCTTATAACTAAATATTATAATAATATTGACCGTTGGCATTTATGTCACACATTAAATATTATTTTTTTTTTGCCATTTATAACACTCTAATTTTGACACATAAGATATATCTTTGTATTTTTCCATAACGGATGTTAGTAATCGTAGTATATTTCATATATTTTATATCTTTGTTTGCAAACACGGCAATACAAGTGTTATTTATAAATTTATATTACAGTTCTGAAAATTATTAAAGCTGTTGAATACTTCGTTTTAATACTATAACATAATAAATATTACCGAATGGGTGTTTTTTTTTCTTTTCTTATCACGTACATGCGTAATATTATTAAATCATGATAACATCGATAATGCTTTAAAAATCAATTTATAATATAGATATGCAACGTCGTACTATATGTTTTATTCAATTATACAGGGCACCTAGCCATACAAGCGGTAATGTATTTTGAAAACTGTAATATTGTCACTGTTGTTATCGTTAAACTTTCATAGGTATATTGTTATTATCATACTATTATTTCGTTTGAGAAAACATATAATGTCATTGTCGCGTCAGTTTAACGACATTTTACAAATACAAAGATAACACATATGGACACATGCGAATATGTTTTCCGACTTGTGCTCCATATTTTAATTACTTCACTCGGTAGTGTTCTTGCAGCTCGTAACACTATTGCGTAATACTTAGTACGGGCTTACCTAAAAGTTCAATTCATTTTAAATAGGGCTGTTAATCAATCTTGTGACTCGCGCAGTGAGGAGTGTTACGTGAAAAGGAAAATTGACTCACTCGATCGTCGTGTGCTACACGTAATACTATCAAAAGCTGATCGTTGTGCTTACAATAAACATTTTAAATTAAATATTCAGTATGCCATTGCACACAACGTTATTTATTTTTAATATTTAATAAACAGCGACTATAAACGTTGTAAATCGCAGTTATTAGCAATTACAAGACGATGCGAATGCGTGATTAAGGTATACATATAATACAACAACAAATTCTAAGACGTGATACAATATAGATTATAGCAAATTAACTTGATCCTTAAAACCCCATATTTAAAATCCAGATAAGTCACTGTGATGTTTAACTTGTACTGTTTCAAGAGTATCTCGCTATTGAGTAAATCACTGTAAAAGACAATTAGATATTATATATGAATTTGATGATAAATCGTTTAATTTTAAAAACGAATTTCAATAATGACGTTCCGTTATATTTATTTTTCAAATAGTATTACAAATAAGTAGTTAGAACATTTTTTCCTGAAACAATGCCTATACTATTATATATTATATAATATAAATCTAAAATTGAATATAATACAATGTTATTGATATAAAAATATGTCTATCCATGTGCATATTTATATTTTATATAACACACAAATTATAACAACAGTTTAAATTATTTTATTTCTCACAAATTTTTAATGTTATTACATTGAAAAATATTGAATTTTACAATCTTTAAGGCATATTTATTATCACACGGAAAATATGTAACAATATCGTTTTTTGGTACACCATTATGACTAAAAATAAATTAATAAATATTTATTTTTTAATTCCTACACACCAATGTGTATATTTATACTTAGATTGCATAAAATGATGGTTTATGCTGTATTTATAGGAAATCTAAATTGAGACGTAAAACACGCATAGTTATATAGCCTACAGTTAAAATTATCCACAACACGTAATAACTATGGTTGTTATAATTTAATTATAAAACTTATGCATGTATACAAATTAAAAACTAATCAATCATTATATTATAAGATCATGTTGTTTCAGGTGGAATATATTATTATTAATATCTAATTTAATTTTTGGCTATGGTTTATATTAATGTTTTAATGTCCAAGGTCATACCGAACAGAAAACATTATTACTATGCAAATTTAATTTCGTTTAATTGTTATAATCGTCTGCGGATGTTAAATAATTATTATATTTTATATTTTTAATTCGTATACGTAATAACACCAGCAAAATTACTATGGATTATATTCTATTTTGTTCGAGATAGTTTAAAAGGTAGGTAAATAATAAAGTAAAAAGAAATTACCACCGAGATGGATTTAGGATTGTTAAATGTATATTATGTTAAAAGTATTCCATTTTTCCTAATTTAAAATGGACCCTAACATTAATAATAATTATAAATAAAACTAGACTATTATTGTGTTTTGTATATTGCACACTGTTCGAATTTGTACGATGAAATAGATTATAGGACCTATACGATCAGTTTTAAATCACTTCAACACATCAAATTGATTTTTATGACTTTGAAAATTAAAACTCGTTTATTCATGGAAAGTTTTTTTTTAACATGATTGATGACTTGTAGCATTTTATACAACAAGATTTATAATATTTTATACATCTTTTGTTGAATTAACTTTGTATCAGAATATTAAATTTAAACGAAATTGGTATCGTACTAGAAGGTACTTGAAAAAAAAAAATTTGAATACAACTTAATTATTTATTCTATCAATTATGATTTGTAATAATATTAACTCACTACAAAATGTACGTAAAGTCCGTTATTTGGTTCTCTCCATTTTCAAATTATATAACCATAAAGTCACAAGGTAAATGCATGTAGGTTAATTTGAAAAAAAATATCATGTTTTTTTATTTTATCTAAGCTTGTTTATATCAATAAATTTCATGAAAATTAGATATTCCAGACTAATGACATAATCGAATACTTGATTTATTTAAACATTGTAAAGATCTTGAAACAATATAATTTTATTATATCTATTGCCAACACATTTTTTATCATTATTAAATTTGTTTCTATCTTTGTAATATTAATAATAAATTTTAAAAATTAATATATTCATGCACTGTACATTGTATGTATATGTTCAGTTTCAATCTTAATTATATATATACTCTTATAATTTTATACTTGTAACTTATTTTAGATGTTCGCTGAACTAAAATATGTTTTCAAAAAAAAAAAAAAAATAATAATAATAATAATTCTTATATATTGACTCAATTCGCTATATTATTATCATGATCGTCTAAAATATTGTGTACACAACTTGATATGTACTTAAATTGTGTGTGTAACGTAAATATTATTTAAAGATTCTTAGAGAGCTAAAGCAAAGATGTCTAAGCAACGCTTTCATTTATCTCTTCATCAAACTGTCCAATGTCCATACATTTAAAACTAAAATCTTGAATAGCTAGAAAAACGCATTCCAATGAATAAATTATATTTTATAATATTATAATACGTAGTCGTGAGTTTATATATATGTATATATATTTTATACTATTGAAATAGCACTATACACATACGAATATTTTATTTATATATATAATAAAACTGAAAAATGTAAATGGCTATATTATTGTGTATCGTCACGAGTGCTTATGGATAGAAGGAGTTAGTGAGAAAGAGAAAAATGGAGAAGACGGTGGGTTAAAAATCTCTTAAGCGCATCAACCCGCGTTCTTATCATTTCGCGTATCTAGTTGCGGTTAAATGGATTCACATTCATCCCGCTGCTACCCCGCCACTGTGCAGTTCTCTCTTTCTGAGATCCGTTAATCTCCGGTCCGTGATCCGACCCATCCCGTTTCCCTACTCCTCATGTCCTTTTTATCCTTCTTTAACACCGCCAGCACCAACGTGTTACTACCACTCCACAACCAACCCCGTCTTACACTCGCCTTGTACCCATCTTCGTCGTCGTCATCGTTGCCATAATATCCTCACCCGTACTCCATTGGGTGTCATTCTTATCTGCCATTTTTAAGACTTAACCAAACTAAGCCACAGAATACCGCCGGTTCCCACACCTTGGAAAAATATTATGTACCACATGTCTGTGGTTGTGGAGAGATGACTAAGTTCTATCGTTATTACCATCATCATCACCATCAATTCAGTCATAGCCTAGTAGTAGTGACATCGACATGAACAAAAATAATATAATATACGAATTGACTAGAATTTCGTTCCTCAAATAACCAATGAGAAAAAATATGTGATAACTGATAAAACTGTCACCCTGTAAACTTTGTAAATTTAATTATAATTTTAATTAGATAAAATATCTTAGCGCAATGAATCAATACGGTTTTAAATAGTTTTAATGTATGCGTCGTGCGTGTTCATCATATCATATAATATACGAAATAAACTCTGTTTAGATCATCTATTTAGCAATAAAATATTATAATCGTAGACAGTGTTCTAAAAATATCATTACATTAATTATATTTAATTGGTCGTTTTAATATTGAGTATATTGTACAACAACTAAACGTTATTTAATTCCTAATTGCAAAGCACTTAAATTATACATTGCTACTACATAATTTCAGTTTTTATCGTTTCGTCAATGTATTCAAAAATCATTTTATACCATTTTTCTTATACAATACATACATTTTATACATATTATATGCATATAACAATATGAAATGTTATTTTTTCATATTGGCGGATTCATATAGGTTGCATGTCAGCAACATTATACATTATTTTATGGTCCGTAACTTTGTAAACATTCAGAGATTTCCAACGAAAACTGCCGTTTTTCCCGAATCATATATTAATGTAATATGTCACGCCGAGTTCATTGTAACATCTATAAAGGGCTGAATAAATATATAGAATTTACCTTCATAATATAAACAAAGTCAAGTATTGGAATATAAAATAAAACAATTAATTATTCAAATTTTCCATAGCATAAAATGATGTCCTTTTAACTGTTTTAATGCGCATACAGCGAAACTGCAGTTATTTGTAACTAACTATATAAATAGTAAAATGTTCGATTTTTTAAGATACACAGGTTTTAAGTTATATTATACGTATACAGTATAGATTTATGATGACATTTTATTTTATAAATGATATAAGAATATAAGAATTATTATGGAATTCTTTTAGTTTAAGAACTTTATTTTTTTTACACAGACGTACTTGTTATATTGTAAAAGTGGAATAAATAATAATACTTTCACTCAAAGCACATTGTTATTTTGAAATTGCATATTTCATTGTAAAAATAATTTTCCAAGATATATACATACTTAGTATACATATTTTGCGTCTTAAAACATTATTTTTAAATATTACTTTTATGTATAATGTGTTATTTATACGCTTTAAGAATATTTTTTTTGTTAATATAATCTAAAAAAAACATTGGGTAATCTTCATTGTACCTACCTTATATTAGAATTATATACAAATATGATATTTTTTTTCTATTATATTTACTTCGTAAAATGTTTGAATTTCAACTTAATGTTTTTTCTTTCCCTGTGATTTATAGTTATTATCAAATATTAAAATACGATTACATTCAAAATCAACAAAACATTATACATCGTATTAAATAGTTTCTGTGTAATATAAAACTTTGTTTAACAATGGATAAAAATATAATGTATTTATTATTATTATGTAAGACGTAAATTTAAGTCTTACACTGCAGTATGTGAATAATTTTTAAAAACCTTGAACACAGTTTTTATTAAACGCGATTATATGTGTAAAAATTACGCATTTGGACTGTGTTATACGAGACTTTATTAATTTAAATTAAATAGTATACGAATTTATACTACCATTGCAGAATATATCATCCAGTTATCGTAATAAAGTGAATAATTCCGTTGAGCTACTGTATTTTAAATTCAAGTTAATATAATATAACTAAAGGATGAAATACTTTGTACATATCAAATAGCTTCAGAACGATTACCGTTCGCACTCAATAATACATAAATACGCGTACACAATTTAATATGTGCATACGCATGTATAGCGTACATAATATATTATATTTTATTTTATGCTAATATCGAGTAAATTGAAAAATGCACTTCACCTTAGAAAACATTCATTATTTTTTTTTTAGAATTTCCTGACTTGTGTCTGTACCTATAAATTATGTATAAAATATAATATACAAGTCGAAGTTGTCGAATAACATCCAATAAAAAAAAAATGCGAAAATGAAATAATAATAATAATGTAAACAACGTCGTGTAATATAATACGAGTACGTAGAATGAGAAAAATTATATTAAATTACTCATAACAATATGATATAATACTATACTCGTCTGGATAAAATATACTAAATGTTTATTGACAATGTAAAAGTATTATACATATTTTATATATTTTTACTGTTTAAAACAAACATTAATAATTGCGTTGTTATTACTTACTAGTCAAATAAAATACTATGCAATTTAGAATCGTAGAAAAAGCATCACTTTTGTTTTTCCTTTTTTTTATTTTTTTATCATATTTTTCTATATTTCTTTGATTTTTTTTTCTTTTTGTAAGATGTTTATTTTAAAAATATGATGCTTGCTAAATACAAAACACAATTTATTTTAAGTAATGCATTTACTCCTACCTACAGTGGGGTTCGGATAATATAAAGAATTAGTTTGCAAGGTAGAAGGTTGGTACATTAATTTTTCTTTTTACAAATTATTTATAACTTAAATTGATTTGTAATACATTTTAAGAAAGCATTTCTTATATTTTACATAAAACGATAATTGGAATACTGAAGCATGATTTGTATGAAGTGGTTATTTTTTTACGAGTGATATTTATTTCTGTTTCCAAAGAATATGTTAGCATGGTAGTGTTAATAATGGAGGCTTAATGTGTATCGATATTTTTTTTTTTAATCTATAATAAATCGTAACATTCCCGTTCAATGTGTATTCTTGAGTACTTTTTTTTAAATTTTTTATTTCACGTGTACACTTAAGTTTATTAGTACCTATTTTGTAGGTTAAAAAAAAAAATCCTGTATTGAAAATGAATAACTTTTGACATTATTCAGAAAATTCGTGAGTGAATAATCGACATCATAATGATTTTATTCTATTGCAGGGATATAATATTATATTTTAATATTACTACCACAACTTAATAATATACAAATAATTCATCACCCACTTAAAATTATAAGAAGTTTAATCATGTACATAGTCGTAAATGAAAGCGTTTGAGTGGATTAAACAACCAACCGAAACTTTTTGTTTTATACGAACGGTCTACTTTAATATAATAATAATAGTATAAATAATAATATTACTAAAATTTTGATTAGTTATATAATGGATAATTGTTTATTTCTGGTTTTGAACGTTGTACTTATTATTATTGCTTGTATTTTTTTTTCTGTTTACTCGTATCGTACAAGTTTAATAACGTCATTGCCATCAAGTAATAGGTACATATATTGGCAGAACATCGATCGTAATAAGTATTAACATTGATTCTAAACGACTGAAACAAACCATATACAATGAACTATGTAGTTTCCTTCATGTATACGTTTAAACCAAAGGAATTCGTTTAATAATAAAGCCCGAAATCGATAACCTACATTTTACGGTCTTGGCAATGTGCTGTAGATTGGCATTACTCTATAGGTTAATTAAAAGTTCGAGAGTCGATGTTTATATACTACAAATATATATATATATATATATTGCATTATGTGACAAAAGCTAGCGGGGAGTTTGTTTGTGTGTTACATTTTCATAAAAAAGTTAGTTTAATAGTTAAGAATTGTGATTTTAAAAACATTATCACTTTTTCTTAATTTGCCATTATTATTCGAAACTCAGGCCTGAAAATACAATCGAAGTGATAACGTGATAAAAACATTTAAATAATTTTGTTAATAAATAATAGTAATAATAATAAGATAATAATATTAAAGAAATAAATATAATAATAATTATATAAAATATGTTGAAAATTCTATAATAAATCAATAAGTTTATTAATTGTAAGTTTTACAATATATTTTATGGATAGGTATTGATTCTATAAAAAATAATTACAATGATAAACAAATTTTATACTTATACGAGTACATATACAACATTTTTATTCAATTTTATAAATGTATTAGTTTTTTTAAAGAGCATATAAAATACAATAATATTTATCAAAGTTTTTTTGTAGGTTAGGTATTTTTTAATTGAAAAACTCAATTATTCAATACCATAAATGTCTAAGTAATTACTAATACTAGATCATTTTTTAAATTGTACATCACGAACAATGACAAACTATACATATTAATATTAAACTGTTATATAGTGAACAATCTGTTGCTCAAATATTATTGATAGTATAGCTGGACTACTAAAAAGTGAATAATTCAGATACTTTATTATTTATTGTGGACCAAGAAATGTTTTTTTAAAATAATTATGATAACAATGTTTCAAGTTTAGATTAAATGTGTTTGCTGATCTCAATATTAATCAATTCAATATAGTACATAAACAGTTTTGGAAATACAAAAAGTTAAAAAATAAAACTATTTTTTTTTTTTTTTAAGACCACATACTAATGTTTGTACTGTTGCGTGCCAATATCAGATCCAGATCCAAGGTGTTATTAAAATGAATTGTACAACTTTTAATTACAATAATGTTTAATCTGTATAAATAAAATACATGTAACTGATATAAGAAGTGGCTGAGTGTCGTGAAGTTGCTCTGTTCTTCGTAGCTCTGGTACATCTGCTCTTGTTGGTCTTCGGACACCCTTATATACAAGAAAATCTCTTGTTGTTGTAATCGTCAACCTTCCAATTTAGATTAATTCTTGGAATTGTTTTCACATTTGAAACAACAATCTCCAGGATGTTATCGTCTTACTGGCAATTCTTGTAAACGCAAAACGACCTCGCCTAAGAACTACTATTTTGATTTATTACAATGTTTTTACAAAATATGAATCTAATATTCGTATACATTATAATTATTAGATCACATATATATTTAGATCACTATTGCTAATACCTATAGCAATATTACACATATATTACATATTAGCATATCTAGTAGCTCATGAATATTATATTATATTATATTATTAGTACATCTCGTAGCCCATAACAGTACTTACATTATATATTTAGGTACTAAACTCGTTTTGTAAATTCCCTTTTGTTTAGATGTAAGACATAACAAGTAGATTAATGGAAATAATGAGTTGCCATTTTTTTTTTTTTATTATTTTTTGGTTTATTGCACTTAATTCAGAGTAAGCAAAATAACAAGATCCAATTTAATATTCAAAATAAATGATGTGATTTCAAATAGTATGATTTATGAATACGATTAATATTATGCTGATGACGTTTCGTTTACCGTAACATATTTACACAACAGCCAATATACATAGAATTATATGTGTATAAGAAATTACACGGTAAGGAACATTTGAAATGTCATTCCAAATCAAGTAGATTTTATTATTGTATGTATCGCGCATTATTCAACATTTAAACGACACATGAGTTATTATTGCATTCATGTAGCATATGTAGATATATGTGATATAATCTGACGTTTCGAGTTATTTTAATGTCAACCCAAAACGTATTATCATGAATTTGAGAAACAAGAGAAAAGCAAGATAAAAACAATTTAGAGAATCAAATACGTTTTTCTTTGAAAATAATATATTTTAGACTCTAAGAGTATTAGTTCTTAAACAGAATAATTTCATTTGTTTCAATAGGGCCTACATTTATTTCGTAAATATACTTTAAAAACATGAAATTGACAATAATATATGTTATAAATTATAGTTTATATTTTGTTATACGCGATACCATAGGTACTATGAACTATATACATAATTGGTATATTGAAGCTTTTCGAAATGCTAATAAAAACAATAATAATAAAAATATGATGAAAACTAGAAATAATCACGACACTAACTTAAAAAAAATTCTAC
Organism: Melanaphis sacchari; assembly: GCF_002803265.2. Classification (NCBI taxonomy): domain Eukaryota; kingdom Metazoa; phylum Arthropoda; class Insecta; order Hemiptera; family Aphididae; genus Melanaphis; species Melanaphis sacchari. The sequence goes on along the minus strand of NW_020270395.1, from coordinate 226,739 downwards.
ACATTACGGGCAATCGGCCAAGTAGCGTTCACCAATTTACCATCCATAAATCCGAGATGAGGGTCATACGCAAGTTTTACAAATGTCGTGACCGTTGTATATGTTTATGTATAAATAATTATTCTTCTATTATTTTCTACTTCATGAATATACAACTATTAAAATATATTTCATATGTATCGCATTTACAATTAAAAAAGTATATAATTGATAATAGTATACTAGTTGCTGCTTTTCAATTGTTCTGGATGTAAAACTAATATATTTTTTTTCTTTGTTATTTTCATTACCCACTATATAATTTCATATATTCATATATGATATAAACATATATTATTATTATTATTATTATTATATAATAGTAATAATAATAATAATATTTAAAAACGAAAAATGATTTATAGTCAATTTCAGAAAAGGGCATACGTAAACTGCGCCCGAATTTTTATCTACGTTGAAAAGGTAATAGGTATAGTGTAAACTGCGCCCGACTTATAAACTTATTTTGACTTATTAAAGTCTCTATGTTTGACGATTGTGTACTTTTTTAAGTATATCACAGAAATTTTATTTTCGTCAAGAAATATCAACACGTTATCGAATATTTATGTTGCAGTAATACGACATCTGATAACTGATGGTTATCACTAAAGCGCGGATTTTTATGCACTTAAAAGTATCGAAATATGGCATATAATATGCAGTAAAAATCATGAAAATATGCAGTCAAAATTATGAAAATATGCAGTCAAAATTATGAAAATATGCAAGAATTTTTTATTTATTTAAAATTTACAATAAAACTTATTATAATTAATTACTTAAATACTTAATAATAAACAATTTAGGGAATTTTCTAAACTTAATTTATTTTTAAAATTTTATTTATTATTAAAATTAATAATCATATGCATTTCAAATTTTTCTTCTATGAAGTTGTATAGTTTATCGATTAACATATTTTTAAAGACTGAGAACGAACGTTTGACGTCAACCGAAGTTATTGGGGCATATTTGAAGCAACTTAGTATTTTCGGATTTCGATAAAGATCTTCAAGATGAACGTTTTCGCCTAATAACACTGAATTAATTTTTCGTAGAATTTTCAGACCTTCATTTTTATTGGAAAGCTCGTTCAATTTTGTTGTAAGTGTTACACCTTTCAATCCAGGAATAGAATGCATTTTTTCTTTCATTTCGTCAATTATTGAAAAGCTTAGATGTAAAGTCATATTTCGAGTTTCCAGACTTTTTTATGACTATTTTTTTCACTAAAAATGCCAAATGAATAGATATAAATTTTAAATCATTCTACTTGATAAAATATTATCCTATACATTTTTTTAAATTTTTTTAAATTTTCGCTTCAATATGCAATAAATTTTGAATTTTGCCAAAATATGCAAAAATATACAATAACCTTCAAATATGCAGAAATATGCAAAAAAAATTTCACCATTAGCTTCAAATTATGATAATTCGTGGAGATAACTGACAAAAATCCAAAAATATTAAAAGGAAAAAAATATGCAATTGCATAGAAATCCGCGCTCTAGTTATCACTACTTCCAGTATAGTTCTGTTAGTACCTATCGTATTAATTTTAATCAGTAAAGTCACGATGGCTGAACAATTCATGTCGCAGTGCGAAAAATGCTTAAAAATTATTTCTAATTTTAAGTTTCGTAAAATTAATTGGCCTCTAAGTTCGGATGAAGGTAAGTGGCGTTGTACGGTCAAAACTTGCAGAGCATTTTTAAAAACAGTAGGTGATGACGACAGAATCACTGAACAAAGTTTTAACCATAAGCACGAATTAATGAGTGATCAAAACCTTCAAAAGCAATTCGTGATTGATATCGTAAAATGCAAGGCGACTGAAGATATATGCACCAAACCTAGTAAAGTATTTTATAATGGTATTAAAAATATAGCAACGGAAAATTTACAAGTGAGTGATATATGTAATATTAAAAGAAATATTATATATAATGCTAGAAGAAAGATATTGCCTTCATTCCCTTAATCAATTGAAGAAATTAAATTAATTCTTGACGAACGCCGCGTTCAAACAAATAGAGATGAATCGTTTTTATTAATAAACAACAAGGAGTTGAAGTATATTGTTTTCAGTTGCATTTCTAATTTAAAAGCTTTTGCATTATCTAAATGGTTGTACATGGATGGTACATTTTCATACTGCCCTAAATATTTCACACAAATGTTCACAATACATGGTTTTATCAACAGCTATTACATACCACTCGCCATATGTTTACTCTCCGATAAAAGTACAATATCATATATTAATTGCTTAAAATATATTTGTGAATATAGTTTCCAAAATAATATTATTATATCACCATCCAATGTTGTAATAGATTTCGAAAAAGCTATTAATTTTGCATGTAATATTGTTTGACCTCAGATAAAAATACACGAATGTCGTTTTCATTTAGCACTGTCTTGGAATAGAAGTATCCAACAAAATGGTTTAAGTAATGACTATAAAGATAAAAATAGTGATATTAGAAGATGGTTAGTTCAATGTTACGGTTTACTATGTCTAAGTCCAGGAAGTGTATCTGAGTATTTTGTCAATTATTTAATGAAATCAAAGGCTGACGACGAAAGAGTGACACGATTTGCGGATTATTTGGTAGACGTATATATAAAAGAAAAAGCTCAGTATCCACCCGAAGTATGGGCTCAAGCATCAGCAGAGCCAACTTTAACCACAAATGCACGCGAGTCTTTTCATTTTCACTTTAATTTCAGCTTTTATACAACTCATCCAAATATTTTCATTTTTATAGAAAAATTAAAAGAAATTCAATTAGAAGTGTATATTAAATTAAATAGTATAAATGAACCATTTAAATTCCAAAACTCTAAAACCAAAAAAAAAACGTGAAAAGTTAGAAAAATTAATCAATAAATATAATAAGAATCTAATTCAAATTGATGAATATGTATCCACCACATGTTATTGTCTGTAATATTTATAATTATTTTAATTACTAATAAAACTATACATTTTTTAATTCCTAATATAATAATATGACGTTATTATTTGTAATATTTATAATTATTTTAATTTTTTAAATTATATTTTATTTTTAATTATTCATATTATAAGTATATCTGTAACGAATTAAGTATTTTACTTGTAATTTTACTTGGGCGTAGTTTACATGTATGATTTTGTGTTTATCTTGGGCGCAATTTACAATCACCGTCAGAAAAGACTAGGTTTATGCTTGATAAGCTGAATGGTATTTTTTCATTGAGATATCAGACAAGGTCTTGAGTATCCCAGCACTACTTGCCTTGCCAAGACCACCGGTTTACGTGTTTTGTATGGGCCAGAAGACCTACGACCTCTCATTTCGATCTGGTTTCGCAAGCCGTTTATATGGTTAGGTATTGTTTTTTATGACGACGACAGAATATCGTTTCGGTTGAATGTGTTCCGTCGCCGAGTCTCTCCACCGTAGTTATACGCATATTTATCTGCATACTTATGGCCAACCACTCTAGGTCGGCATAAGCATCAAAAGCCGTAGTCGTACCTTATGAAATTGTACGCGATTGTAGATCGCGGATACTTATCGTACCGATTATATACCAATTTAATTTTATCGGTTTCGTGCCATTCCACGTATTTTGAAACATTCCTCCGCGACAGTGATCCAGTCGTTGTCCACCATAAATCACCCATCTTAGTCCGTTTATGTCCACGAACAACACACTTGGCCGAATCTCCACGCAAAGGTTAGGTAATTACTCGTTATGTTACTACCCCTGGATTTTTGTAGTTCGATTATTGCCGCCCTATCACATAAGTAGATACATAACATATTATTTTATCATCATTTATCAGTAATTTATGTACGCTTAATTAGCAGTTATACGTACTTAGGATGAGCACTAGTCATACCTAATAATTATACCATTATTGTGAATTAGTATTACTATTATCATATTTTTTTACTATCAATATTTTGTACCACAGCTATTTATTATTTTTGTTTACTATCGGCAGTGTGTACCTGTCTTTCTTGATTTTTTTTTTTTCACTTAAATATTCTGTTGTAATATTTTCCTATAGCCCATATTCTCCATAATATATTCAATTTTTTTATACAGTCTACTATTATCATACGGTTAATGTCCGTACATATTCGAGATGAGCAGTAACGAGATACTAGCAAACGCCAATGAGCAGACAATACCTGGCGACATCATTTATTACGCCGTCGACCCGTTGCGACTCGTCACACTAGGTTTTTCCTCCGTACAGATTATGTGTGTGTGTGATAGAGAGAGAGAGAGAGTTATGACGAAATAATATTAATTTCAATGATAATCCGTGCGCAGTTACAATTATAGAAGTGAAAAAATGTATATTAGGTTACTTAATAAAATGCATTATAACGCAAAACTCATTTGACGATCTAACGACTAACAGCTATACAAAGAATTTAACTGTAATTAATTCTCACGTAGGAACATATTCGATTATGTGAGACTATTAATATAATAAACAAACTCCTTTCTTTTTTAGTTGAAATCGTATATAGGTACTTATCTGATGACTATACAATCATTTAAAATATTTTAAAATCATTACGTATATAAAATAAAACTGTACAAATGCGTTCAACATTTTTAAAAACACGAAAACAAATAATCATGTTTATAATTTTGATTTCAATTAACTAAAAAAAATAATAAATACATTTCAATAATAATTATTATGCAACCTTAATATAGAACATAATCCGATCATTTTCCAAAAATATTATTTAAAAAAACCCTTTTAGCAACATGAACATTATTCTAATAACAATAATAATATAATAGTATAATTAGCTATATAATTTCAATACCTGTACCATTAAATGTATATCACTACTCTACTGGGGTATATTTCATTATTGGTTTACTACCCTGATTTTGGTTGTATATTGCGCGTGTGTCACAAATTAACCATCACAGGACTATACTTATCTTTGTTCTATACTAAGGATAGTATATTATTAAATTTAAGTACGCTATTGAGCAACACATTTGTATTACACAATATAATTTATAATAATAAGATAAGGTACTTCTCTATTGAGTGCCTACACGTTATCATATACGCAGCTTATTCGTCCATATAATAATAAATTACAATGTTTAGGTTATCGCCATAATCTGCACTGCAGTTTTTTTTTAGTATTAAAACGTTCAATAATAATATTTATTTTTATATAGGTAGTTATTTGTTTCGAGCATGTATGTAAACGGTTTTCGTATAATATGCAACAATTCGCATACATAATATGGTAGTTTCATTTTGAATCGCTCATCTATAGATAGTGCAAAATATGTAGGTACATCGTAAAAATGAACACATCAGTGTAAACTAGCTCACATTGTACGAAACGCAACGACATTTGAAATAAGATAACGAGAAGAAAAAAAAACTGTGAGTCGTAGTCTAAATACTATTACGTGTATTGGTTATTTTTTCTGACTAGTAAGATGATGTTTACAGTTTACGAAACCATTTTTTCACTTGTACAAGTTGTACATCAAACTGTGGTTTATAACAAAACATAATCATAATATGTGTTATTATTATACTGTGTTATATTTAACTCACACACACACATTAAAATTATTTACTCTTTGTTGATGTGATATACCTACTTCAAAATATAGAAAGAATATATTTGTGTATACACCCGATAAACAATGGCCGATGGTGTACAAGCACGTTATAAATAATATTAATAAGACTGCTATTATTTGAAATCGTTTCTATATTGTTGCAACAATATTTTACAAATCTTGTACTACATGTATATATTAGTCATACGATCATGATATGAGTATGATGTTTTCGCATTTTGAGAGAAATTTAAAATATATTAACTAGGAAAGTATGACAGTACAAAATTTTTATTGTATTATTACTATGAAAAGGTATAATATTAATTATTATATTACATTATCACATTAAAATTTAACATTGAGCAAAGTCTAAAACTAAAAAAAAAAATGAATATAATATTTAGTTCAAAAAAATTACAGTATGTGGTTATTGTGTAACTATAAATTAATTCACCTAAAAGGAAATAATAAAATACTTTTAAAATCCTTGTTAAAATGTACACCACACCCTTTGTATATACTTGAACGAGTTTTGTAAAAATATCTACAGAAAGAAAAATATTATAATTAAAATATTTTAGCGAGGAGTTTTTATTTTTTAAATATTATAAATTTGAACTGCTAACGACGATCATATTGGATTCAACAAAGCAGACAAACGGGACTATATAATATATATATATATATATATATTATTATACAAGCATATATAATGTGTATATCACGATTTAATTATTTTATATGATTTTAATTTTTAATAAATATATTTTTCAATAGTTATCCATGAAATCGCTAAGTTCATCATTGAATAAATGTAAATTCATAATATTTTGATATTTTTAAAAAGACTATTGATTTAAACTTTGAAGTGAAGAGACTAATCTGTAGTCGTCTTGTATAATAAATCACGCTCAAGTGCACAATGCACGTTGTATATAATTTTCGATTAGACGATTAATACAGAACAAATTATTTTTAAATCTTCCAAGAAAAAAAAATATAATGACAAAATAGTATTTTATATTAATACTATAACCATGTAATCGGTAAATTGTAAAATGTATAATATTTATACACATAGTAATATAGTAATAATTTATAATGTTAATTAATATCTTTTCTAAGATTATATTTTGAACACTGAATTGTCTTCATAGATTTGTTTCTAAATATGTATTTTGTATTTATGTGCATCTTCAGGAAAACTTTTTTTTTTTTTTTATAAAGATAAAAAATAAATAGTATATAATTCATTAATTAATACAATTTCAACCAGTCTGTGAAATGTAACGTTTATTTAATAACTGACAAAAAGAAAAAAATATATGATAACGTTCTAATAGTATAATTAAATCATGAAAAAAATTAATTATTTATACATTTTAATTTTTATTATTATGCATTTATTAAATGTAGGAATTTTGTACCAGAATAAAATAGCTCACTTTTCATTTTAAACAGATTTAATAATAGTAAAAAGATAAAAATATAGTAATTATACATAATAATATAATAACGTATTTTCGTATATAATGCAACTTCATTTATTATACATTATTAACATTAAGTGTTGAAGTGCACACAAAACGATTCAGATTGTCTACGACTACCTATAATACTTGTCCCTCAAATGTGTTCACTTGAGCTCGTCTGTAATAAATGCCCTTAAACCACCCACTACACGCGAGAAGAGCGTAATAAGCGTGACACATGAAAGTGGAGAATTTATCGCGAAAAGTGGTTATTACCAGTCAAGATACGCATAATAATATAATAATAATGTGTGATAAATTTATGGATGTATAGACACTAAGTGTGTGTATACTGTATATTATTTAAATGTGTGATTTTCTTGAATTGGCTAAAAGTCTTGTGATACGACAAAGTATAAAATCTAGTTTTACTAAAATTATTTATGCGTTTATTCATGAAACTGTTAAAATATTAACAAATCAATAATATGAAATTAATATATATTTTTAATATTATACTTTTAGTATTCATATATTATAAGCTGTCAAATTCCTCGAAGTCAACAAAATTATTTCATTATCGGATAGTCACAGTATAGGCCTCAAAAGACAATATACTTATATCTGTACACACACAATAAATGTATGTGTAAATATTTATACATTATTTACCATTGTTGCATTATCCCTTGAAGTGGAAGTTTTTATTCGTAAAATTCGAATTTTAACTATAACTTAAGAGCAGATTCTGAAAACCAATATTTTCTTTTGCCTAGATGATAATATTTATTTTTTTCTGAATAATATTCATGGAAAAATACGTTTTGTGTACAATATATTTATATATCATAATTGTGTCACATAAACATACAGCAGGTTTATTTATAAAGAAGATGTCCAGGATGATAATCACATTGTGAAGTCATTAAGCGGAGTCGATAACTATAGTGGTATATTTCATGTTAAAGATAACATATGATACATGTTTAAGATACATTATGAAAAAAAAAACCGCAGTATATTTATACAAATACTTAGGTATTTATACTAGGTACTTTGTAAAAAATATTTCAAAATATTTTAGTATTATAGTGTATGGATATCGTTATGTAATATTATGCCAAACGTAACTGCCAGTCCTTTGAAAAATGACTAAATACATAAATTAATACATATATTTTAATTTTTTTTTCCATAATTAGATAAACAATAAGCTTACATGTACAATGTACATGTAGTATCGATAATAACGAAAATTACTAAAATTAGAAACACAATTGTTATTAAATAGTCAAATTTTTGAATATTATAAATTAATATAATTATACAATTATTATAAATTGTTGGTGGTATAATCTATATATGTATAATATATGGCTTATAATAATGAAAATTATAATTTTTGTATTTAAGTGTATTTTCGTCAATATATCGTCAAAGTTAAAAATAATATGATGTCTAAATTAATTACAATAGAAAATGTAATTTTATTTTTTGATTTTGGTTTTTAATGAAAACTATTTTGTTTTTATCAGATTTATTTTGATCATAAATTTAAGAATTATATTTGTCATTCTTAGATTTTAATGGTTGATTCGCCACATTCGTTCGAGTTTTTGGAGTAATAGTGGTGGTTCGGAATATGAAATAATAACACTCACCCGAAATCAGAGCCAACAGTACTGCGATCAGACAAATTAAAGCGACAGCCCGAGGTCTCCTGACCGTCGGGGTCGTTCGAGGCGGCTCCATCCGAGGCGGTTGGTTTGCGCACGGCCGACACCTCTCGAGTGTTCGGTTGCCGCGATAGACACCGGACGGGACGCGTTAACACTATATTATTACAATAACGAACGTGACCACCATAAACCGGGTGTTTGGTTACCTTTACGTACGGTTGTGCGGAATATAATCAAAAACAGAGACGGAAAAAAACAAATAACGATAAACAAAACTAAATCGCGAAGACGGTGTGCCACGTTATCCAGTGTGGTGTGTGGGTGTGTGCATGTGTGAACGCAATCGTGTTCGGTTACGTACGGTCTCTCTAGTCGGCGTCAACGTTTGCGCTTTCTGTACGACCGACGACGTGGTACTGACTGAAGCAGCAACGGCGGCGTTAGCAATTTGAACGCCGAGCGCCCTGCGTCCGCGCGCCCCGCTCTGGCCAAACGATTGGCGAGCGGCAAGTACCGGAGAAAAAAACGTCGACGCCGCCGCTGACAGACGGAGACAAAAAAAAAAAAAAAAAAAACGAGATCGACGGACCGAGCACACGCGTAGTCACGTCATTATATGTAACATCGTCTATATACTCGTAATATATTAAATAGTCGTGGGCTGGTTGTGTCGACGTCAGAAAAACTGCCGGTCCCTCTTTTTTCCATTTCATCTCGGTGAGCGACTTTTATAACTCTTATTCACGCGCCCTTTTTTTCATCTCAATCGTTTGATTTCACCCCGTTCTCCTTTAATCAACGATACACTATTTATAGCCTTTGCCAGCGTTAAGAAAGTTATTGCATTAATTTACCGACCACATTATACACAGTGGTACAGTTATAATTGTCGTGTTAAACGATTATATTCTCGGACATTTCAGTCATTGGTACAAATTATAAAGTAGGATTAATTGTATGTATTTCCATGTACGTATATATATATAATAAAGGCATGTGTGTGGTGTGTGTGTCAAGTGTGTGTGTGTGCTAGTTTTGCGATTTTACGAATGTTACAATAAAAGTATTTTATAAAATTTAAGTAAATCAAATAAACTATGTGCTCATGTTTATTCTTATTCTTAGTGAGTTATATCTCGAAGAATTTTTAAATTCCACAAGTATTTTGTAATATGGCTTTTAGTGGTATGTTTTATTTTTTATATGAATTTAATCTATTGATAAAAAGGTTTCTCTAAAACTAAAATATTTTCAAAACATTATACATTATCTTTTTTTTTTAATACTATAGTATATTAGGGTATAATTTAGAATAGAGTAAACAAACCTTTTGTAATTGGCGGACCAATTTACACATTTATAAACAATAGGGGAAAGGCTGTCAAAAGAAAAAAAAATAGATTTTTAATTGTTTATTTTTTTTTAACAAATATAATATTATAATATAATATAAAAGTTATCAGTTATCGCATTATATAACATGTATAAATGAGTATTAATTTATAGTTAAAATAATTAAGTTCCTTAAATTTATTTAAAATTTGACATGTTTCTAAATTGTAGAACAAATTATATTTTTTTTTAAATACAAAAATCAGTTTGATTTTCATTTCTTATATTTATAATTATTTTTGTCATAACTCATAGATACAAGATAATTATATAAAGAAAAAAAAATGAAAAACTACATAACGAACCATAGACATTTTTTTGAACATAATTTATATCAATACGACTTTATTTTGTTAATTATTTATTTATTCAGTCTCAACACATTTGTGTAATTAAAATAATTAATAATGTAACCTTTAATGTAAGACGACAGCTATGTTTATAATATATATATATACTGTTCATATATAACGTAGTTGCACCTCCACCGTTGAAAATGAGCATAGCTGAATAATCATACTCGTAGAACGAATACGAAGTTTTTTAGACAGTTATTAGGATAGTGTGTTAAAGAATTACAGCAATCGCCGCACAAAACTTAAATCAAAGTTATTACATGGCTGATGACATCTTATACTTGTGTTGTTAACTTGAGCGGACGTCATAAATGTCATCGTGGTTGTAGAACTATAATTATTACTATTATTGTTATTATATTTAATGTTGCGTGTGTCACAGGCGCACTAAGCAACACTTTTAGACTGACCCCAAAAAAAAAAATCTCATAATTATATAGGACGTAAGCATTATTATTAAAACACTACTTTATATATATATATAATACATATACATTAAAATCTACAACAGAAAAAGAGTAAATACATTTATTGAAGGATTAAAAATCTCTCCGTGAGGAAGTAGCGTCTCTCCATAAATGATTTATGTATGTAATTACGGATATTACCTGCAACAGTATTATCATCAAGGACCAAAATATTATTTATTTAGTTCTTAATTATGATTAAAAAAAATTTAATGTTAAAAACAAAATATATATTTTAGTTTTGGTTCAGAACATTTAACTGGTTTAATGTTCTAATTTTGTATGAAAAATACATTAGACGCTCCTAATAATTTAATTTTCGATCGATCTCATTAAAATAGAAATTCAGGAAATCATTACAAACCTTGAACAGAGCATAATGTGAATATGCATTATAGGTACCTACATCATTATAAAATACCATCATTATTTTAAATTTATCGGTTAAGTTATCGTATTTAGAAGTATTCTTAAGTTCCTTTTAGTTCTGATAATGAATAATTTTACTCAATTCAATAGTTTTCAGAAATTGCATTTTACTCTATGGTATATTAAATTATGTGTGTCTGGAAATTAAAAATGTTGAGTATTAAAAATAATTATATAACTGTGAAATGTATTAATCTAGAACCATATCAAGATATAATAGTACCTACATACATCATAATTTAATGATTTAAAACCACTTGATGTTTAAATGTAAAAACGCCTTTCTTTGATAAAATCTAGTTAACAATCATTTATTTTATATACATTATCCACAATATTATTTTGAATAAAAATAAATAGGATGTTTTCAGTTTTTCATACTGCGAAGTTGATTATAATTGGATTTTATAACTTATAGTAATTTTGTACAATACATACAAATATATAATATATTTTAGCTTCAAAATGAATGGTTTTATTTAAAACCTTTTTTACTACTCTATTTAAAGGAATCCAATAAACTTATTTTGTGATATTTCTGAAAAAAATGTAAAACAAAATTACATTTTTGTAAAGTACATGTACATATTTTAAATATTTTGACATTTTGACATTCATAAAAAGATAAACGATTAAAAAAAAAAAAAAAAAAAAATGTTAATAAGTGATTACAATACTCCATCTTGTAAAATTGCGAATACATAAAGTATAATCAATGTTTTTAGTTTAAACTTGATAACTATTTAACCAATAAATATAATAGTGAAAAAATGAAAGGACGGAATAAATATAAAATATAATTTTAATAGAATAGAACTTTATGTTCATAATATAGTGATGTTAATTTTTAGCAAATAAGTAATAAAATAGCATTAAACTTACAGTTAGACAGTGTTTATAATTATTTGTCTTTTACAGTCTATCTATATGAAATTATTATCTTTTTTTTTTTAAATAATAAAATTTAATTTATAATTAGCTAATTTAGATTTATAGATATACATTTGAAGAATAGCACAATATTATGCTGATATTATAATAATATATAGTTCTTATTACATTGATCTATAATGATATAACCGATAGTAAAAATACAACGATAACACAAAATCGTTAAAATATTAATGTGGAATATGAAATTTGTACTTCAATTATATTATAATACGAGGCAACATGGCGCTATGGGTAAGCATTTTATGTACATCTCCGTCGTACGGTCGTACTTAGATTATGAAGCATTCAATAATAATATAATAATGATAATTTTATCGTAATAGAGTAAAGATAAATGTAAAATAAGTGTTCCTTTAATATAGAGTAAATATAATATACTATTAGAACTAAATTTAATTATCGCAGTTGATAATAGTAACTGAGAATGTGAAAGCATATTGGCAAAATAATGTACAGTCGCATTATTTTTAATGACAAATCGTAAAATATAATATATATTAATATATTATTTTTAATTTATCATTGTCGTCTCGGTAAATACGTAGTTTCGTCAAATTTGTTAATGTTTATTGTTATCAACTATGTAACTATTGTAACTAATATACAGAGTGATTCGCCAATCATTTTCACCTTGTTTTTTCTTCAATATTGCAATTATTTAAAATCTGATTTTTTTATCACATAATAGCACCTTATAATAGCTTTTTAAGTGTATATGAAAGTTGTGCGAAAATCAGTATTTAATTAATTTCTTTGTTTAGCAAACAATTTAGAAGAGCATGCACGGTAAATCACTATAAGTACGAATGCATAATATGTGTAATCGTGCACGTCGATCAGATGACGGAATGAGTAGTTTCTTGTTCATGTCTACTATGGTCCATGATAGACGTTATTGTGATGTATAGTACGCTCATTTCTGAACACCATATATTATTATAATATTATAATAAATGCATTACACCGTAATAGATCGGATAATAATAATACTAGTGCAGCCACTTCCGGGGTATGCCGTTGTCGGTGTGTATAGTGCACGTATATTATGTAACTAATAATCATATAATTGATTTTGTCGGTCATTATTGTAACACAAATGGCTCATATTGTGTGCCCACGATCTCGTATTTCGGTAATTGACCTTGGAATTTGTTTCTTGCCATCTCATAATAACAATAGCACTCCTGGAAAATGGAAGACGAAATTTTGTCTGTATATTACACAAAATAGGCGTTGGTAGACAGGAGTTATTACCATGTAGAACGTATAATATTTCTAAGAGGTTACACTTAATACATATAATATAAATATATTGTTATTTTTATTTTGAAGTATAATTCATCTATTTCTTCAACACGCCGTTGTATTCGATCTACAATGACGTTATAATTATAATAATTTAATTTAATTTTTATTATTATTAGGTATCGACAGTATTATGACATTAATATTTAAATATATTCTAAGTGGTGCGGCATAAATTGAATCAAAAGAAAATATTCATAGAACTTTTCAAAATCATAGGAAAAAAATAAAGACAATACAGGAATTTAAAAGCAAAACAAGATTTTGATTAAATCGAAATTATTAATTTTTCTGTAATTCAAAAATTATAAAGCTTCTGAAATATGTTATTTAACAACAAATAACAATGAAAATTATTTAATTTTAAAAATATTGTCTGTTAGATGTTTGAAATTGTTGTTGTTTTTTTTTTCAGTTTATGTTTGATAACGTTTTTGTAAACTAGTTTGAAAATGTTATAATAACTCATAATTTTTCTTAGAAAAATTAAAAAATAGTAATACATAGTTTTTACGATTGATTTTATCAGTGTTTTAAGTTTAAATAACTATGCAATTTTAAAAGGATATAAAGTAAATTTTTTTGTAGTAATTAAAAATGTATACAATTATTACTTTTACTATTCGAGGTTTGTAAATGTAATACACATTCGTTCCTTAGTGTTTTTTTTTTTTTTTTTTTACTGGAAATCAAAATAAAAGTTTTCAGTAAAACATGTGGCATAATTTTTAACTATAACGGTTGTTAACTGTATAATGGTTTATTATGTTATTTTAAAAATTTTAACATAATATATTTTAAAAATTATTGAATTTTACACTCACTACACCGTACACGTATAATCATTTTATCGAAAATTCGCAACTAACAATACCGATTATAGTAATAATAAACCGAATGAAAAACATAAAAAAAAATAAAAACAAAAAAAAATTAATAGGTAAAATTATTGGAACACACAAACCGATTAAACAAATCACAGTAAAAATTGTCCATCATTATTCTTATATTTTGGAACATAGAATGTGTGAGTTATCAATAGGTTTTCTTTTAAATAATCGAGGTTTTTGCAGTTAACAGCATTTATTTCAATTTATTAAGGTTTTCGACTTATCAAGGCTCCACGGTAGTTCTAACTGTGAAGTTATATTTTAAATCAAACGCACAATATTCCCATTCGTCTGAACAAGGAAAAAAATATAGTAATAAAATGGCCTAGTGCACATTTAAAATTTAATCGATCGTATAAAAAGATGAACGATCGAACAAAAAAAAAAAAAATGTGTACATATTTGTGAACGTCACAAATAACGGAACAACAACAAAAACTACCTCCACGCACATCAGTACAGGGGGAGGGGCATCCGTGTGGTTGGTGAGATATGGATTACATGCCACAGAGTAGTGGTAGGGCTAGAGCATGTTCTTTACATGACGGTTGACGTCAACGGTGACCGTTACAACGAGTTTTCTAACTTCTTAGCCGGGGGCACGAATTAAAAAATATTAATTCAGTTTTAAATTAACTAACTACTCTGTTTAAAAATAAAAATAAACTTTTTAACTAAATAGTTGATACTTGATACCCATATTTTTATATAATGCTTATATACATCATCCATGCTTGTTCGAGTACTCCGTGTAATAATATTATAACTGTACTTAATATACGTGTTTCAATTCATGTGTTTTGTATTTTATGAACTACCTTACTTCCTGATTATTTATGTTTTAACCATGTTTATGATATCCGATACTTTAACTCTACAAAAAAGTATTAAAAGTACCTAAAAAAAAAAAAAAAAAATAGTGAGCGAGTTTCGATTTACTGTCCAGCCTTATTTAACTAAGATTTAAAATTTCATATCGAGGTAAAATACAAAAAGTCACCTCAATATAACTTAGCGTAGAAATATATAGTTTTGTGTACACATATTCTTCTATTGACGTTATTTGGAGATAATAATTTATTTATTATAATGATATTATATGTAATATGCACGATTTTGATAAATGTAAGAAAAATACTTATTTATTTTAAATAATCAAGTATCGTTTGCTATTGTAATATTATTTTAATATAATTTTAAAAGTGTTTAGCGTAAATCTAAATATTATGAAAATTATTGTACCTAAACTATTGTGGGTCTTTTAAATAGGAGATTTTACGTCATAGTATGTTCGAATTGGGGCATTATACGCATAATGCACACGTGTATGTCCATTGTTTCTGAATCATTTAAATAGTTTTTAAATTCAAGGTAGATTTTTAGGATTAAGTGATTGCATTAAGCAAAAATCGTTCACCGCACAAACTGAGTATGATTACTGTGCAATTGAGTTCATCATATAGGAAAGTTCTCCTCTATATAACCTTTTACACGCATTGTTAATATTATATGATAACAATATTTGTTGAAATAGTTGCATATTTTTTTTTCACTAATTATTAAGTAGTAAAAAAAAAAAATATGTATTTGTTCAATTAATTGTTTTTATAGCGTACATAATACTTTAAAGCTATCAGCTACATTCCAACATATTAAAATATTATATTTAATGTATGAAATATAATATAATAAATTAATTTCATGATATAAAATTAAATACTATAAAATATTTAAAATTGATGAGATTGATGGCAAGTATTATAACTAGTTTACTTATGAGTTAGGTCATACAATATTATTTTAAATGAACAGATCCCTAAAATTCACCTAAAAATGTATTATAGTTTTTTTAATAACTCAAAATGAATGATAGACATGCTCGCATCATCTATTTGTCTATTAAACCGTAACATTAAAATAATTGATTGAAATACTTCTTTTTACAAACAAATTATAGTTATATATTTATTTTAATTTTAATATAACTTACAACATTTTTAATATTTCTTTCTCGAAGGACACTTTTATATAAAAACAATATAAATAAATAAATATCATAAAAAGGAAGCAAATACTTACTAACTATGCTCATGTACAGTAATAGTGTACTTTGTTGCTAAATAGGTCTCGGTAATTTATGTATTAATTTGAATTCAGTGATATACCAAGAATTATAAACGAACAGCAATTCTGACCTTGTTTAATCTTGATTTAAAAATAATTATTTTAATAATCATATTAAAATTTCAACATATGTTTACTTTTTCCCTTGATTATTTTAAAAATTACTGAAAAATGTTTACTTTGACTCACTAAAATACAAACTATATCCAATTTGTTTGCTACCAGATTTCTCTTTGAAGTTGATAATCGATTTTTCTTTCTTATTAGTAAAAATGTCTTCTGACACGAAAATTAGAAAGAAAAAAAAATAAATATACACATTATTACAAAATCAATACATTCTTCGCTTCTATATATAAAAATTTAAAATGAAATTACTTATTATTTTCAATATTTACACAAAGCGACATTAAGTATAAAAAAGGATTATAAGGTATCATTGATAAATTAAACATGGCTCTAAATAATTGCATATATTAATCATGTTTTAAATAAATTATTATTAGGTTATCAGAATACTCGATTTACAAAAATCGTGATACTGTATACAATATGATAATGCAAAATTTAACAGGTAATTATTAAGTTTATTACTATTATAATCGCTTTTCAAACATTTTTAAATTATATTCGACGTTAGAAAACTGTACGCAACAGCTGCTTAACCATTCGATTTATCTGTACAAACACGATTTTTTAGGAAGCGTTCACACATACAAATTCCTTGTTTTCTATATCTTCACAAAATTAAAAAGATTTACGAAGGAGAAAATTGATACCATTGATGTTTGGACAATAGGACTTATGATAAGTAAATATCGTTCTTCATTTAATTTCATTATTGTTGTGATTCATTTATAGCATTAATTGTTTCCGGGTGTAGAGCGACTCGCGCTGGGTAGAGCTCCAAACTACCAGTCTGTTAAACGTCGACTATTAATCTATAATCTCAGAATATAATAAAACTCACGTCATTATGGTCTAATTTACAAACTAAAGTGGTGTACAATGATGTCGAATTATGTTTGCAATGATTAGTTAACATTATAAACTTCACAATGTAATGTTTAGATCGACATGATTAAAGCGTTATTAATAAATTGATTGTGTCTGTATGCTAATAAGCAAAGATGAGTTATTGTTTTTATTAATGTAATATTATCACGTACTTGACAAGTCATATACATAAATCTAACCTTGTTTTACCGTTAGCTATATTATGATAAGTAATTTGTGGACACTACAAATATTATACCATTTGTTATATTAAGTTCAATACCTATTGTAATAATTTGAAGGTAGATTATTATAAAATCGAACAATTTAAGAAACAATGAATTTTCCATGTTAAAATGTATAATAGGTGTCAAGTAAAACTTAATGGTATTACTTCTATAAAATATTTTAAACGCATGACTACATTTAATATAAAAATCTATAGACCAAGAACCGATAACTATGTACAATATTTATTACATTATAAGATATTGTGATTACATTATAATAGTTTATTTTGGTTATAAGACTTATGAAACGCATCAATCGACTTGACCGGTAATTTGAGAAAATAAAAAATGACCGAAACAAAGTACCATCTTGATAAGCTTTATCAGCTAAAAAACGTACTTTATTTATAACTGTCAGAGAATTGTCAGGCTAAACAAGTAATAAGTCACATATAAAAAGAATACTACATTAAGACTATAATAGAATAAATGCTACGATTATTTATATATATATATAAAAAAAAAAAAATTTTAATTTTTTTTTTTTTTGTTGATTATAATTTGACTTTTTATATTAACTATTTATTCAAGTGACATATGATAAAATAATATATTATCGACTAGGTAATTTTCTTTTGTTTTATAAATAAGTAAAAATATAAATATAACTTAATAATGAAGCTTTACATGTAAACAAATTGAACCTTGTTGAGAAAAATGTTACTTTATCTGAAAAAATGCTTATTATGTTATATTATAGTCAGCCCCGACCAAAATTTGTTCCATGATAACTTTTTGAAGATTTATAAAATTATTTCAATGATAGTACTTGTTAAAATATAATTATTATATATCAAATTATGTTTAGATTGTAATTTATTTGCACGTATGTATATAGATATAAATAGTAGTACAGATAGTATTATATATAAATAATTATTGGTGGTTATTTAAAGGCTGTAACCAGTAAAATATGTTTGGAGAAGGGGGTTGAAGTATAAATATGTTATATTATATACGTAATAAAATATGATATTTATTTTTTTTTTTTTTTATTTTGTTAGGTAATTACATACATTATCTTATACATATATTATATTTTTTTTATTTCTATATTAATTATAAATATTAATACTTTAATATACAAGTTAAATACATAATATTTATATATAAAAATAAAAATATATATAATGTACTATAATATTACTATATTAATTAAATTTTCCTTGAAGTATTTGAAAATCTTTTGATAACTTCTTCAGTGTCTATTTAAATATATGTACATTGTACACTCATAAGAGATAGTCCTACTAATCTTTCTTGTTTGTTTCTTTTTCTTAAAAAAGCTTTTATGCGTTTTAAAGTTGAAAACGTCCTTTCAGGTGCTAATGCTAATACAGGAAAAGTTCCCAACATATTTAATAAATAAGAAATTGATGGAAAAAACATTTCGATTACACTGATATAACGCGTTAAAAACATTTGATGACCTATCTTTTTCCAAAATCTTGGTCCATTTTGTCTACCACAGTAAAAATTCTGCTTCAATAGCTAATATATTTGGATTATAAATATAGGTTTTACAAAAGTACATTAAGATTATGTATCGCTATTATCTAACAGTGTATAAATATAAAATATACCATTTTATTTTATTTACTTGTATTTTTGTGTATTCATATGATCACACTGACTGATTTACGATGGTCAAGTTTCAAATAAAACAGGCATTTAAAATTATTTAATCATATTTCAAGAAAAATTTGAAATTTTACATTAATATTCAATTTGAATGTGTCAGATAATTTTGATACCGACTGTATATTTGGAATAGTAATATGAAAGTATTCAATTCTATCAAAATATATAATATTGCATTGCTTCATGAAAATATCAATAGCAGCTATTAAATTAACTTAAAATCTGTAAAAATGAATTTTTACTTTAAATGTATTATTTGTTAATGTTGAATTTGGAGATCCAAATCATATTGCAAAAATGATCCAAGTAACTCAGCTGCATATAGTTTTTTTTTTTTTTTTTGGCTAAATCTCAAATTTATTCAATGATTAAAAGTGCTATTAATGAATAGTCTCTTCAACAAGTCAACCATGTCCAATTACCAATATATACTATCATTATCTCCATTGTACTTATTGTAAATATTTTTTATACAGATTGTACAAATAAAAATAAATATGACAACAAAAAAAAAATGTATTAATTTTTAACATTTTAAATAAAGGTTTGAACATAAGTCATAATTTATGGAGATCTTAATTTTATGTACGATTAAGTAAAAACATAATGTCAATTATATGAAATTAATCTATATGAAAATAATAAAATGCATGTGTTGACGCATTAAATATTATTACACTCTTTGAGTGCAAAACGAAAAACATAACTAAATTATTTCTGGGTCGAATTTGCCCAACATTTTGACTAGCTTATAGACAATGTAATATTTATCGAATGTTTGCTCGCTCTTTTTCACAGTTTTCCTCTATATTCTATAATATAACAATATAATCCTACAATAATTTAAGCGGCTGGTTATGCGCGTTAAGTACTTAAAATTGTGAATCGATCGAGTACACCGAAGTGCGTATAAACAACAACGTTTCTGAGGTAGATGGGCACGCGTTACGTTGAGATGGAAACATAATAAGTATAATTGGCGTGGGAATTAAATTATAATTTACATGGGTCGATAGGGGTGGTTAAAGGGATGTGATATGAGTGAATATCACCCCTGCTTAAATGTCGATGGCGGTATTAAATCGAAATATTATTAATTTTGTAATGATTATTAATGTTATCAATCAATTATATACAAGTGACAAGTCTATTTTATTGCAGTTAGACAATTGTATAGTTTTTATTTGAATGATTTTTTTTAATTTTTTTATGACATAATATATTATTTATATTAAAAAAATACTCACGTTTACGCTTACGCAATGCAGTACTTTTATTAGTGTTACACTATACGTTATGGGTAAAACCTCAAATTGTTTACTAAATTGTATAGTGCTAACGGTTAATAGTTTTTAGGTTTGTTAATTAATATTATATTCTGTTTTAAAGAGAAACACTTAGTTCTATAAAAGTACACTAGCTACACGTGCTGAATTTATATTTAACATTTGTGCAAAGAAGGTTTTGAATTAAAAAGTAAATGTATGTTTAAAACGGTTACTGAATAGAATAAAATAACTATAGTAATGGGTTCATTATATGGCTTTATAATTATAGGTACCGTTAATGTCAAAATTTAAGCAGTATAATACACAGTTTTAGGGTTACATTTTGTAATTGTTCGAGTGACTGTATTACTATTTTTTTTTTTAATGCTCAAAATTTGATTTTTCAAAACAAATATTTTGTATCACAATAATGTACTGTAAGATAAAGTCGATGATGATAAAATATTTAGTTCTGAAAATGCTGTTATTTATTTTGTTACAAACGGTTATGTTAAGTATAGGTATATAGCAATAGTGTATGGAACAGTGGCAGAACCAAATCTTATCGGTTTTGCTCATTAACATATTAAAATCAAACAACTATAGACCGTTTAATTACATGAAACGTGACGCCTATACGCTATGAATTATAAAATATATATAACAATTATATGTTATTTTATGCTTATTATTTGCTATAAAAAAATTTTATATTTTGATATGTATTATAATGTCCGATCATATACTATCTAGGGTGAAAAATATTTTGTTTTTGAGTTATTTTAATACGTATTTAAAATAGTTCAAATGTCTTTATGATTTTCAAAAATATCCCTAAAACCACTATAACGTAAGGTTGAATTATAAAATATAGATTATCAAATATTAAAAATAAAAATTGATATTCTGTTATTGGTCTACGTTAATATTGATTTCCATGATCAAATACAAACAATACAATTCAATAAAATAATACGGATGTGACTAGCGAACTGCCTATGTTAAAAATAAAATAACTTTCTTAAATCGATAAATTTAAATTCTATTTCATGACACGTTGTTATTTATGCATATTGTACATTCGTAAGTAAATTTTCAGGTTACTAAGTTTTTATTAGTAAAGTTTTTGACAGGCTTAACTTTTGAAAAAATCCGTTTAATGATGGTTTTAGATAAACTTTTGTGGTTTTTTTTTTTTTACTCGTTTCTATACACAAATCATAATACTTTAAACTTTTAAGTCTCAACACTTAATACTTTTACTGATTTTTGCTCTTCTACTTTCAAAACACTTAAATGTGCATTTATTTATATTTTATGTAACCTGAAATAACCTTTCATTGAACTTCATCCAGAGTTGATTTTTATTTTGTTTATTAAAAATAATATATCCACTTTTGAGAGTAATATGTGTATAGGGGGTTCAATAACTGATCCGATAAATAATATTTGGTAAAAAATTATCCGCGTCATTAGATTCGGTGAAAAATTAAATTTTATTAAAAATAATCTGGTTCAAAATATCTAAAACATATTATAATTAAAAATTGTATAGATACAAAACACCTTAAAAATTATAAATACATATTTTAATAAAAATAATTCAATACCTGATTTACTGTCGTAGTATTACATAGCTTTTACATTAAAACTTCTTGTACACCACACAATGTCGTACCATTTTATATTCACATTTTTCATGGATATTGTATAAATAAACATTAAACAATAAAATATATTATTGACTATTTAGTTTTTTACAAAAGTAAGTGGAGAATTAAATATGAAAAATATTTAAAAAACTGAGTAATAGTTAGTGTAAGTGTTATTGTTACTTTTTTAGTCCTAATAATAACACGTAAATCAAAAAACTGATTATAAGTGGTTAATATTTTTATCATTGTATACTTTTAATTCTGGTTATTTTTGTGACCGACACATTTTTTACCAGATAACTTGTCATTGGATATTATTTAACATTTATCCGATCAAACAACATGTCATCTCAATAGCTTTGCTATTTGCCATCCGATACTATTAAACATTCAAATCTAGAGCGAAAGATTGATCAGTTTATCTTAGATTGATTCCGATGTGCTGGAAATAATGCACTTCATGGAGTCATTAAATTTATTTACGTGTTGTATGTTTTTATGTGGATTTATTTGAATTTATTTACTCTTCTCTACACATCCACCAGAAATGGCATCGTTATTTTAATACAAATTTCAATTTAATCGAAACACCATTAGTGAGTAAACACTGATAATCATTTTACCATTCGAAATTATACAGCTCATAATTAATATTAAAGCGTCATCACTTATTAGTTATTCATTATTGCTAATAAAATCTGTATCCTCGGATTAATTATTATTAAACCTATTGTTAAAGTTAAAATGTAATAACACACATTAAAATGCAATAAAAAATGACATGTGTTCCGCAAGTTCTACCCTCACTCTTTATTACCAAAACAAACGAAATTAAAAACAAAACAATTTTAGTTTGTCATTAGCATAATATTATGCAATTAATTACAGTTAAAGCGAAAACTTGACAAATACTTGGGAGATCTGAGCTGGCTGTGGTAATGTTATTTTCCCTTCTCACTAAACAACAAAAACACGTTGAAAATATTATTATAACATAATTATTTTTTAAATATAAGCATACTATTTGAGTGATTTATATCACTAGCACAGTTTTCCAAATAATAAAAAAAAAAAATTTCAATAAGAGCAATGTTCAATCGTAGGTTTCAGTAGCACAAATTCACAGTAAAATTATGAAATATTAGTTACTTACAAAAATAAAAATTCAAAAAGCGAGTTTGCCATTTATCGGATTAATTTTTTTTGTCGATGCCGAGCACTTGGTCAATATTAATACTACATTGATTATCAATAATTTTCAGTACTCTAACTTTATTGCATTTACATGTGAATATTTTCACTTGTTAAATTTAATTATTTAAAAATGAACTCCAAATTATTCGTAGTTTTAAATATTATATCATATTCTAAAAATGATCATGCGATTAAATTCTAATTACTGAATCACAAAATCAAATATTATCATTTTTTTCGTGTACTTATTTCTTCACTCATAAATTTTTATTTAAATATTTCACATCTATCTATAGATAGATATATCTTTGTTTTAAAAATATTTTTTGATAAGTTCTTAGACAACAATATAACCATATATATATATATATATATATATTTTTTTTTTTTTGACAGAAATTATTATTATTATACAAACACAACTATACTATTTATTAAGCCACGACTTTAATAATATATATATTTATATAAAATCACAGGCAAGATGAATTTAATCGAAAAAATTTCATTTTAAATTATAATACTTACTAACAGTGTAAATCAAAGGAATAATCATTTTTTTTATGGTAAAATATATTCTTTAAAATTATGCTAATCAACGCTCAACAAATCAATTTTGATACTTAATGTAAAATAAAACATTTTTTGCATATAACAAACATCTTATATTGATATGAAACATCTTCATTTATTTTTCCTTTTTAATAATAACTAATTATAATAAAGTTTGTACAATTAGTCTTGAATTTTGATAAGGTATGTTATAATAAATGGCAATATTTTAAAATTTAACTTATTATGATAATACTACAAAAAATGTCATATAAACCTTATGTATATATAATATTATATTACGATAAATAATAATATATTATGAAATATGAATATTATATTCGTACATAAATATATATACCTATATAATATGTATATTGTATACATAATTATTGTGATTCACAAGTCACGATACAAAAACAATCAAGATTGATCTAATTTTACTCAGGTGTGGACTGCAAAATTGAGCATTGAGCATTTGGTATATAATGTGCTGATCAGTCAAAAATTAAAATTAAATTAATGGAAAGAGATAGATAGAACATAATATACCGCTATGCTGGTATCAATAAATTGATTGCATATCAAACTAAGCAAGTAACGAGAATAATATTTTAACGTTATCAATGTGTATTGAAATTATAACACAGTTACTTCGTTATCTACGCCTAAAGTTTCTGGCACGTTTTGAATTGAAACAATTATTGTCAATTAATAGCCTATAACAATATCCATATTAACTACTTTATTAGTAAGTATGTCATTAATAAGCCTCTTATAAGGATTACATAGATCGCAATGTAGAACAACATTAACTTTGCTGTATTTATTCATAATATTTTACTGAATTATTTTGTAATTTTTTTGTTTTCTTTTTCTGTTAATTTCGTATAATTGTAATTCCTCATAGCATGCAACTATCATGATAGCGCATCTGTCCGCTTTTATGATAGATACATAATGGTTACAACAGATGTATTTATTGGTAGATTATTATTGGCTATACCCCTATAGAGTTGTAATAGATGTTACCACGAAAGGAGGCAATAACAACGTTTCTGTGCTTGTGAAGCGAAGCGCAATTTGACTGAGATTTGTAATCACTCATCTATATTAAAGTAAAACTTATGTTGAAAAATAAATATTGTAAATATTATACTTTTATTTTCACGATATAAAACGCGTAAAATACGTTTAGGAGTGATAATATTCAGTAAAAGATAAATTATGTACGGTTTTTTTTTTTTTTTTAGTTGAATCGTATTCCTTGGAGGTCTAACATATTTAATTCTTGAGTATAAAATCTATGATATAATTAATTTAAAAAAAATATATGAACATTACATACTATTTCATAGAAAGCAAAGTGAAAAGTATGTAAACAAATAATGAGTTAATGTGCCTAACATTGTTCTTGAGCTTTCCAAGTATTTAAAACACGATAAATGTCTAATAAGTAAAAATATATTTTTCTTGATATCTATGAATCGTAGTATGAATCGATGACCTTTGGTTTAATGTCTGTCTATGAATAAAAAACCATTTCTCGGAAAAAAATAAAACTATAACCACTCGCATGAATTAAAATATTTTTATATTTTTTTTAACATTTCTCATACAATGGAATTTTGAAGGAAACAAGACAGCTTAATCTTTTTTCTGGAAGATATTTATATATTTACTGTAACAATGATTCGAATTTTAATGAAAAACTATACACTTTCAACGTCTATATTCCTATATAACTATTTAAAACATTGCCATAAGCCCGTTGCTCATTAATGTTCATAAATCGGGATTACGAAATAACACTTAAGCTTGGGGCTACAGATAAAGTGCTTACGTATATATATATATATATACATAAATATAATTTTCAGAAAAATAGTGGAAAGAAATATATATTAAAAAAAGTATTAATATACAGTTGATAAAGTTTTCTAATTATTTATTGTAATTTCGGGAGCGTACTCGAACTCAGGGTCACAATCCAATATATTTATAAAGTCCACTTCGCATGAAAAAAATGCGTATCCGTCACGAGTACCTACTTAATTAATTTCGAGACTAAGTTTACATCTCTTTAGTATTGTTACAAGTAGTATTCAATAACTTAATAATGTATTTAATATTTTTTTATTTATCGTAGAAATATTTTTTAGTTATTTAGTTATAACATGCATATAATCGCTATCCTTTGTCAAATTTCTGGAATCTGGTATCTTAGTGTCGTTTAGGATATTTCGTGAAGTTGTTGTTTATAGTGTTATATGATTGTCTGTTAAGTACATAACCACGTGACAAACTTTCTCGTTCCACCCCACAACACGTCGTGTCATGTGACACCACGTACTGATCGTGTATTATTATTATTTAGTTTAATGAAAATCTCATATATATTTATGTATGTATATATTATATTAAACATATAGGTGTAGTACACGCGTACCGAAATAATACCTTTTATTACGATGTAATGTATAGAACAGTTGCCCTCGAGGTTATTATTTGTTGTTGGAAAGACAGAAGTTTCGAGGATCCTTTGGAATTTTGCTTATTATATAATATTATGAAACTCCAAAGAATATAGAGCAAAAGAGGACGAGGGAGAGAGCGAGCGAAAAAACACGCATAGTTCAATCGAATAACTGCAAACTCCTCTTGTTATCTTATGAGTCTCGTGCGAACAAAGTTCTAGAGTTTCGTCGACGAAGAATGAGTTTTACAACAGTCTTTGATGATTTTCGTCTGAAGACATGCAAGTGGGCGGGGTGTCAAATATTCTTATTGTGTTTTCGATGCAAACCTCGTCATCTGTGGACAAGCAATCGAACTTCGTTAGCAAACGCTGAGTGCCTTATCTTTTCTCTCTTCCAGATATATTTCATTATCATTATAAATTAATAGAGAAAAATATTATGTATAGTGTATATAGTAAGAGTTACAAGACCCTACTGACAACAGGAATATATTTAAATTGCGTACATAATCAAAGTCAATTTTATGATAAATAAATAACTGTAATTTCTTGTCACAGAGCTTCATTAATATGTCATCGTCAACAGCAATAATATCATTTAACTCGGGTACAAACTTTACTTTTTGTTTCTAAGCACGAAAAACAAGCTAATAATTTATAAGTCTACAGTTTACATTTTTAACATTTTTTTTTTTTTCATAAAAAATAATTCTGACATAAAATATATGTACATTTTTTATAATCATTTTGACAAAAATTAATATTTTTTTATCAATAATTATTACCATGATATGTCACGTCTTATCATATCGCATATTATATTCATATGTATAACGATAATCATAATGGATCGGAATCAAAAATGAAAGTAACCGTTTAAAAAAAATGTAATTTCACTAACGAAAGTTGAGCTGCTTTTAGCGAAGAGGAAAATTATATTATGAGTATCTTTTTTTTATTCGTTGTGTTTATTTCATATTTTAAAATTACATATGACGTGTTGGTCTGAATTTTATCCTTATACATTACAATTACATTTGTTTTGATATTTTTAATTTATTCTTATAAATATAATAATTGGCTTTTGTCATATATCTAACTATTTATAAGCAGCTTTGTCTTGTAATTTTAGCCAAAGGCATCATGTATAATAGTACCTTTCTATATTAGGAAATAACATGGTTTTTTTTCATTCTTCTTTTCTCCTCACAAAAATCCGTCAACGTGTTGAGTATACTATTCAATAATAGAATTTGACATTTCTAAAGAATTTCGCATGCGCTTGCATGACAAAATAATTCACCAACCATGCTTACACCCATTTTATTATTTATTAATGCAATTTATTGCAATTTTTTACTATACTTAACGTTGTATATTCTAAAAATAAGATTTGTTTACATTAAAAAATGTATCCCCATGATAATAAACATTTTTTTTTAAGATAATCCCTTTTTTTACAAAATGAAAGATGGTAAATAAGGTGAATTACTTTTTCAAAAATATTTTTATGTATACATGTCAGAATTCAAATAAGTTTTTTCTGAGTTATAAAAAATGTACGAACTAAAGATATTAGTTATTAATAATAGTTCAACTTTGTATATAAATAATTAAAATATGTAACACATGTCTTAGTTATTCCCGATTATTTTACTTGTACAATTCTAATAAGTTGTAAATTATTTGTGGATTATTAGTTTAAAATACTATAGTAGGTATTTCCTGAATCCTCATACCTAATTCTATAGTTTCCAATTTAATTTTGGTTGGGATTTTTAATTAGAAAACTCAAAAAATACTCGTTCATACTTTGATTTAAATACAACGATATGAAATAAAAAATAATTTGTTTAAACATTTTAAATAAAAAGTGGTTATTATCTTTGGAAAAAAAATTAGTTTGTGTCATACAATTTACCAAAAGCCACTTCTTTAATGGCATAACATATTTAAGTATTTAATTGTAATGTCCTTGATTATATTTTGTAATTATTCTTATCAGATTTTTAATAGATGCATTAATCAAAATGAAAAAAATAGTTTTAGATATTTTAGTAAATTAATGTTACTATTTTTAAGTTAGCACCTCGCTTAAGACATATTTTATCATCGTTCAACCAGATTTTAACCCATCGAAAAACGATAGTTGTATTTAAATAAAAGTATAAAACAATGTCCAATTTTTTCAGTCACATACACTCTGTGTTTCTCTTTCTGTGTCTCACCACACTATTTTTTTTATTTTGATCTCTATCTAGAAGTTTTATTTTTGTGTACTACTAACATGCTATATCACAAATATTTTAATTTACATCTTAAAGTTGTCCTAAAATTATGATTGCAATTTGACCGTTCACCTGGTATAATTTAGGAGTATATGTAATATGGTTTTTACCCTTTTATAATTATTGCGTTAAATCCTTCCCTGCATATATGTGGAAATTATATGAAAATATGATTAGAATACGGTAAAGGAGGGGACATTTGAAATCGATTCCTTGTGTTAAACACGGCTGTGGTTTGTGTTGGGTGGGCAGTCATAGTGAAGGGGTGATGGTGAAACGCCAAAGTACAACATTATTGTACTACAAGAACTATTATATACGCAATACATAACGAAAACAAACAAGAATAACTGTCTCCCTTCCAACTACAAGCAGAAAACATTCCCTCTACCAACCTAATAAATCCTCTCCCAAGTCAATACCGGCTCTGTGGGTACAAGATACAGAGATCTATTGCAACATGTTATTACTATAATGTATAATATTTCTAGGATAATATATACTATCTGTTTGGGTTTGGTGACATAAACAAAATATGTACGAGCATGATTGACAACTTATGAAAACCATAGTGAAATTCGTTACTTGTAAAGTTATTACTCTGAAACTACAAGTATTTGCATAATATATTTTAAATGGTAATATTAGTTGGAAATTTCATAACAAAAATCATTCGATGATTGCTAATGTCCTTATATTATTATTTGTTAAATTGTGGTTTATTAATCAATAGTTTTTATTTGAAAAAAAAAAAATCAAAATATTTTTTATATCATGAGTATATCGAGATTAAACCTATTTAAAATTATGAATATGGTCAAAGTATTGAAATATATTTTCAAATTTAATTGAAACATATTTCAAACATTTATAATATTAATGGAATAATAAATTTTGTATTTTAAAATGAAAAATTAAATTACATACATTTTATAAATGTATTTAACACCCTAGAAATTTCCTTGAAAAATGTTTTCAAAAATTTAATTTCCAAAATGTAACTTCTCTAATTTTCTAATAAGTGACTTATGATCTCCAAAATTAAGCAAGTTAATTATTTTTTTTATCCATTCAATTGTACTAGTAATGAAACCTAAAATACATACGTTTCTTTATTAGAAAGCCGTACCTAAGTTAAAAGTTAGTTTTTTAACTTATAAAAGTTACAAATAAAAAATAATTACATACAAAAAACACACACTTATATATACAGAAAAATAATACATAATATATGACAAATTGACAAAAAAACCTAACTACCAGAAAGTGAGGAATCAAATGAGTAATGACTAGGTAATTGAAATTATAAATTATTTTCAAGTTAATTTTTTTCATCTTGGTTTAGTTCATTTTTAAACATTATGGCACTAAGGTTGTTTAAATATCTACTTTTGTTAATTTTAATGATATTTTAAATTAATATACTTGGGTAAAATTTAAATTTTCTATAAAAATATATATAATTACATATTATATAATTAGATATATTATTTTAATTATTATTAAGAAATATTGTATTCAGTACTTCGAAAATCTGCAATTTAATATTTAAAATAAATCCATCAAACAATATTATAATTAATATAATATACCCATTTTTGTTTTTTTTTATTCAATAAACAACAATGTGAATGAAAATAAACATTTTTTTTAAATTTATTTTTAAGTTTAAATTGCGAAAAAATTAAACTAACAAAACTATAAAATTAATTAACTAGTTATATATTTTGGATAATGTTTTATCTCATTAAAAGTTCCATACTCAAAAAATGAATTACTCGTTATGTAACTCAGTTAAAACTAGATCCATAGAAGTAACTTAACCTTAACTTTTTAACTCACTTATGTCTATAATCGTCGAATTTCAATACTTTAAATTTTATATAGTGTATTTTCAAAACACGTAGAAGTATATCTCTCTTTCTCTCTATCTATTTTTCTTTTTCAAACATAAGCCCTTGTGTTTATAGTTTAAAATGTATAATAATTATTTTTGAAAAAATCAATAATTACGTTATCTAAATATAATTGTTATTAAATTATCTGTAAACATCAAATTTTTTGTCAAATATTATTTTATATACTCGTACATACGATTTATCTACTAATATGCAGATAAAATATGGTCTTAAACGTTTACTGTTTGTTAAAACAGGTGCTTATAATTTTTATTTTTTATTTCATATTTTAAAATGCTCTTGAAGTATGATGATTATTACATAAGTACGTGCAAGCCTCTGATTTCATACATCACATCATCTTTACTGTAATTAAAATGGTTTTTTTTCTATTTTTTTTTATTTTTTATTTTATTATAAAGACCTTACAAAATGTAATGATTCCAAAAAGAACTACATAGAAGTTTGTGTGCATTTCAGACGAGATTGTTTGAACATACAACAAAAGAGGATTTTGTTGATTTAACTTAATAATATTTATAATATTTATATAAATATATCATATTCTATGCACACATACTCGCTAGAAAGTAAACATCCTATATTTTATCTCAACGAGGTCATGATCATTTAATATAAAACACGCTTTAAAAAGTAATACCTAGCAGACAAGTAGTACAGTTTATGCATAAAATCTGCAGTCGTATAATATACAAATTTAATATAAGTATACCTATTATATAATTTACTATTTATTATTTGTTTAGTGTTTAAATGCTTTGTGGAGCAATTATAATAACTATTAAACAGTAGGTATCAACTAAAAGATATTAAATTTATTTAAAAAATTATATTTTTTTATTTCTTATTATATAAAATCAAACGTTAACTATATTTAATTTGCAAATTTTAAATAATATTTAACATTTTTAAAGTTAAAAATGTAATGATATTAAAACTTTGGCATCGTATTATACTTTGACCTGTAAAAATTCATATTTTTCAGTTGAGATCGTAGATATTAGTTATATATAGTTTATAATATATGAGGTATTTTTAATAAAACAATTCATTGTTTAACACTAACCTTATCAAATAAAAAAAAACCATGAAATGTGTAATAAGATTTTACGTTTTAATATTTCATGCACTATCTTTAAATACTAATATATTTTAAATATAATGACTGACTTCTATATTTTATTTTCATAGTATTAGATGGTATATTTTGTAGTATTATATACTGTTATTTGATATTCAAACTCAAATATTATTCCCTATATTGTATAAAACCGGGCAATATAAAATAATATATATATAAATTGGTTGTTCTTTGACGTGTGTTATTTCAAAACACGTTACGCAAACCTAACAGATATATCAGACTCCTAAAAAATATCTCTGAATGTATTCAAAAACTATACTAAAATGTGAAAATATTTAAATTTCAATAATACACTTATCTATCACTCGGCTTTTGTAGCCCATATAAATTGTTGTACCAAAAGATATTATTTTATACAACAGTACACAACATGCTAAAATAAATCAAATTCTCAGTTTGACCTTTGTAATTATTCTAATCTGATGATAACGGGAAGTATCGATTGTGTTGATTGCAAACTCTCGTTAAGTCGTAATGACGATCTCGAAAACTTTACAAACATAGTAAACTATCAAGTTTAACTTATTACTCTCCAAAACATTTAAAAAACATTAATATTTAAACATGTATGTTTACCTAATCTTTATTTCATCATGATGGAACTAAGGTAAACACAGATTTTAGAGTAAAGGTAAAGGGAAATAAAAATATGCTTGAAGAAACGTGCAAGTTAAAATGTTTAAAATTATCAACTAAATATATATTTGCTTTTAATTTTCTCTTAATAGTTTATTTTTTGTGTAGTTTTTATTTTAATATATAATATTATAAAGACCTTTAGTTATCTAATGAAACATTAAAAAGTATCTGATAAAACCATTCATTGATATAAATTATAATATATTGCTATTGATACTCTGCTATTTGACTAAAAATGTATTTATATACAATTCTATAAATTGTTACTATTACTATGTAACGTGAAAAAAATAAAATATACTTATTTTGGTTTTGAGTTAAGATAAACTAAAAAAATTTCAAAAATAATTATAAATAATTATAATAGAGCAATACATTTTCAAAATAGAATTTTTTATTTTACGAATTGAATTTATTTAATGAAAACACTTTTTATATAAAAATATGTACCATAATTTTATTATAATCTATATGAAATTATTCTGTGTCAGATCACAGTTTATTATGATTTTTTTATTACTACATAACATTATTTTCTTGTTTAAAATGATGATGTACACTTTAAAATTTAAGGTTAATAGGTGGTTATTATTGTATCATTGACAATAACACAGTAATATTTGTAACTATATTCTTGGCGACAAACCTCTGGTTTTCAGATCAAATTCTTCCAGTAAATATTTATTGAAAAAATTCGAGTTAAGTTATATATATTTCAATTTGGTGGATCCCTTCGCCAAAAATTTTTTCTAGCTATTACAATAATAATATTGATTCAATTAAAATTATAAACTTTATGGATAAGTATAAATTATTTTTTATTTTTATTTGTCAGTTTCCCAAATGAATATTTACGGCTATATAGATTTTGTTTGTTTTTATTTTTATGATTATTTTTTTTTTGTCGTGTTCGATTATAACATAAATCCGTATCGCTTGACGTATACTTTTACGGGGCAATCGCTATATTGGCGCATAACTTTTATATGTGTACAGTCATACATTGGATTTGGCAGTTTTCCAAGTACCTACCTATTGTGCATGTGCGTATAGCGGCGTACACATAGGCAGTAAAAAACTGATCGAATAAACACGTCAGAAGCATCTATCCACATAAAACTTATCCACAAGAACTGGCCATCTAAAAATATACACTATTTCATCGCAATATCAACGGGATTCGCGTATTAATCGTCTTTGTGCGTATATGTTGGACACTCGTGTTGCACTATATGTAAGTGATTCTTAAACCTATTTATTTTCTAGATATAAAAATGTCTAAAGGACCCTTGTAAACACCAGACATATTTATTTCAAAACATAATTAATTTGATTTTTAATTTGTTTTCTTTACAAAACGTTATATAAAATAACATTTTCAATTTGATTAATATTGAATATGAATAACTAATATGAATAATATTACTTTGAAAACAATATTTGTATTATCAGAGAAAAATCTAATCAATTTAAAATAAATGCAACTTGAAGAATACTATTAGCATCCATTAAATAAAAAATAAATATAATTTACAATATATTTTCTCTTATTACTTATAATAACATCAAAACAATCGCAAGATAGATTTTTTTTTTTTAAGTATTGTATAGACAATAATAAGATTTCTTGCAAGTGATAATGGTTGTATCTTCATAATAAATTATTAAATGAAGAAGTGATAATTATTAAATATTTTTTTCTCGATCATGCACGTCCGTTACAACAATTTCATATGTTACATATCACTTCACTGCTAAATTGATTATTGATCGGTTCTAACTCAATATTTTATCGTTTGATTCGTTTTTGTAATTTTTATACTGAAATCTAATTTTATCTTATTGAATACATATTTATCCAATTTAAATTATACAAATAAAATGTTTTTCATTTTATTTATTTGAATAAGCTTAATTTACTTTAGAATACTTCACATAAATGTATATAAATTTTTTACATTTTTAAAGAAAAATTTTGGTAGGTTTACATTAAATATTTTTCAAAATTATTTGTTAGTAGAATCTAAAGAAAAAAAAGACAAAGATGCCAAACTGTATTTTAAAAACTTATATCGTATAATTAAATTAGTAAGTAGGTTGCAATAAAAATTGGTCATTTTACCATAAAAAAAAAAAAAACAGTCCGTTTGAATATCCGTTTAACCAAGTAATATCGTATTTAAACATAACATTAATTATTATTATTACATAAAATAATATAATACTTTAAAATTATGTTTAATCTGGATATTTCAGTGAAACCTTTAAATTACTCTTTTAGATCCTTAGAGCTTAAATTACCACATTTTGTTAATCATTGTGCCATACTATGTATTATAAACTGTATCACTGGTATCTCATACCTACTGAATAAAGTGTATATTAAAAATTCGGCCGATTAGAGCCATGCGACCGGATAAAATTTGATAAAACCAAATAATACGTCATAATATAGCGTAAACAATACTTAACTGCATTATATACGTTTTGATAATAAGTAAAATAACATTAACGCTTTGCAAAAAAAGAAAACAGTCACGTACAAACACGCATTAAAAAAGTTTATAATAATATATTTTTATTTTAAATGTTTTTTCTCCATCCACCTTTTTCAAAGAGAAAACTTTAAAAGATCTCGTTCAACATAGAACTTAAAAAATTTTCTTTAACCAATTAACAAAAAATACTTAAAATTAATAGTTCTTATTTGTGAATTTTTTTTTTATCATTATTTAACCTAATCAATATCAAACGTTTTAAATAAAATCCAAGCCCAATAATGACGTGTTTATCTTGAATAAGATTTCTTAAAACCATAAGAGTCGAGAATTTGTAATTTTGGCAGTTGATTTTATATGAATTCAATGATGGAAGTTTGCGAGAAAGAAATATAATTATTTAAAATTTTATAATATTTAAAATGTTCCTCGAAATTTCTTCCAATATATATATATATATATTTACTAGTGAAAACTGCCAAAAAAAAACTTTTATCATATATGGTCAATAACTCGATTTAAATTTTGTCAAAATATTTTTATTTATTAATCTAGGTTATGCTGGAAATATATTTTGTGTTTACAACTTAATATATATAATTCATAAAATTGCAAAATACCTATATATACTTTTTTCGTGAAAAAATTTTATTTTAAGGATTATTGATAAATTTAAAAAAAAAAATAAAGATAGTTTTTACGTAACCTGGAAAACAAACTGATACATTAATAAATACATTCAAAATAGTATAGGAGATCGGATACAGAGAGGCACATCAACTATTTTCCACTTATTGGTCTAAAACTAAAAAAAGTATTTGGTTTTCTAACTCAGTCTTAATTGCATTGCTTTGATTTAAAATTATAAACATTTAGAAGATGTACTAAATCAAAATTTCACTAACAAATTTATTATGTATAAAATGTAATGTGGCAAAGTAAACAATAATTGATAATTCTCGACAAGTCTCTCAGAATTATTTTATTCGTAACAAGTCAAATCATTCCGAACGCACCTTTAATTGAATGTTTTTTTGTTATTTAACCATCTCGTTCACGTATGATTTAAGTTAAATACCTTCATATTCAATGCAATTATGATTTTACAATAAAAAATAATCTTAATACTTTGAAAATATATTAAAGTATGGTGTATTATAAATTTTATCTGTTTTCAGAGGTGCCAAATTTTATTTTTGTACCTCATTTTGAATGAAAGCATACAAAATGTGTTTTTTATTAATAACTAAACTACAAATTGGATGCGCAATATTTAGACGGAAATACATTCGTTTTTACGATAACAGTTTTCGCTTGCACGTATATATTCTGGAGCGCGGAGATAAAACTGTTTGTTTTTAATTTATAATATTTATTATTAACATTATATAGTATAGTGTGTATCGCGTGACCATCCGTTCTCAGACATTCCGGAAACTTTTTCCATATCATGGTGGTAATTACAAAAAAAAAAAAAAAACAATTAAACCACATCGGATAACGGTCAAAGGTAGCTAATAACTATTTACGAAAAGTTCGTGTTGCAAGCGAAGTTCGTGTTTATACGAGGTAAGTGCGTGTCGATCTCTTAGTGAAATATAATATATTATATAAAATTAGTTTAAGACATACACTATTATTATATGTACCTTCTCCTTCTCCATCACCAATGGGTTTATTTTTCCAAATAATTATATTATATTTGTTCTGTGTACAAAAACTCACCAGCTGGTATACTCACCATCTGGTACGTATAGATAGTAAAGATTCGAATGATGTTAATCGAATTTTGTAGTTTTCTTAAAACGTTCAAAGCCGATCTTAGAGTTTTTATTTTTAAAGGTATATAATACGCATAAAAATGTGTGCAGTGTTTTATTTTTAAAAATGTAACATTTTTTAAAATATTCTTTAAAAAAAAAAAAAATTTGCTTTTATTATTAAAATAATTTATATAAAAGTATTAATATAATATTCGTTTCTTAATCACTGATTTTTTATTAATTTTGAGATATTTTTTGTAAGAAACTGATTTGATTTTGGTATGATATTTATAACACTTATACCACGTTTCCGTGATAGTTTTTTCCAACCTAATAACAATATTGATATATTTTTAATATATCTGATTCGATTATACATTAAATAGAGAGAAAGTTAAGTAAATTACAAATAAATAAATAATTATTTTATTTTTAAATTTTTAAGAGTTGTTAAAGTAAGATTAATGTAATTTTTATATTTATCTATTTTAAATAATTTTAAATCGTATAATATTTACACTGAAGTTGATGATAAAACGTTTACTCGATAAAAATTATCTCGACA
Organism: Melanaphis sacchari; assembly: GCF_002803265.2. NCBI lineage: Eukaryota > Metazoa > Arthropoda > Insecta > Hemiptera > Aphididae > Melanaphis > Melanaphis sacchari. Next base: position 189,116 of record NW_020270395.1, on the reverse strand, counting down.
TCTTCAATAAATAATTAATATTTAACAGTTTATTCGTAATAGTATATTACATATCAAATGATATTATAAATCAACACCAATATTTATATTATACTCAGTGATGCCTAATTGATAACGTAAAATAAATGGTAATTGTCTGTTATAAAATAATAGTTATATTTAAGTCATCTTGTTATAGAAAATTTAGTCTCAAATTAACAAAACAAAATTAATACAGTTTTAAAATCATAAAATACTCTTTGAGAGGATTTAGGTATGTGCTATTAATAAAATTATTTATTTTATTTTATTATTAAATAAAATTTATCAATAATATCAATATATATTTATTTTATATAAATTATCTTGTTTTTGAATTTGCTTTTTTATGATTAATAAAAATAATTACTGTAGAGCGTATCTGTTAAATTATTTGTCTGAATCAATCAATGAGCATCAAATTAATAACAGTACATCATCGTTTATGCACTCATTAGTATACGATGGTATAATATATCTGTATACTACAGACATTACATATAAAATATAAATGAATGGCGTTTGTGGTAGTAGTAATATATAATTTGATACACTATGCGTCTATGCAGTGACAGCACATCGTTTGCCTATAATATCATTGTAATATAATTCGTACCTATATATTTGCAAAATTAACTCGAGGCTAACGAAAACGGAAATCCACTAAATTGTATTATGATAAACGCATATATATATATATACATTTATGTATTTATATACATTAATTTAGATGTCACAATTGTACTTTATCAACGGAAGATTTATCGTATTAGTTAGTCTATTGGGATAAACTCGAATATAATCGAAGATTTAACGTATTTTAAAGTTTTAACATGATTCATATTATATATATATATATATTTTAAATATTAAAAATTAATAAACAAATTATAATGTGTAACTTTAATAAAAATTAAGTCATTTTACAATCCAATTACTCTTATTTTTTTTTTTCACGACCACAGTTTAAAATTATAACTGGATATTTCAATAATATTATTCTGGATATAAAATTAATTACATTATATTATTTAATTCAGAAAAATGGCAGAGTACAATATTATTTTAACATTATGCTATTAGGGTTTTTTGTTTCTGTTACGATCATAATACTATTATATTATAATGGTAGCTGTCAACCAACTATAACACTCAATTGTCGGTATTAAGTAATTCAGATATTTATAAGTTTAATAAGCAAGATGTTGCATAAACCCTAACTTGAGCTGAACCAAACTGAATTTAAAAAATAAATATAATTAATTTATGTTTTTATTTTAAAAAAAAACAACATAATTTAATTAGTTACTTTTTTAAATTATTTTTTTTTTTTATAAACACAATATATTAACCTAACTTAATCTAACATACGGTCACAAAATTATTGTCTCCGGACTAACTTATACGTTAATTAAACATAACACATTTATGAGATAATTGTTTAACATTTGTATTTATTAGAATTGATAAAATGTACCTTTTATAAACTCCACTTCAACAAATCGAGTTAGATTTTCAATTTAATTTAAAATAAATCCTTTTTAAAATAAAACTGTTTGATATTTCGTTCGGTTTAGTTAGAAAATCCAACAGTTCAAATCCTAGATACGGACGATATATAAAGTGGAGTAAATATAATATGGATCGAAAAAGGATTTTTATATTTAACGAATTCAATAGTAACAGTGTTTTAAACTAGTAGCGTAGAAGGTAAAAGTTTACAAAATAAAAGTTACGTAAATAATATTATTAGGTAATATAATATTGTACATCTGCGCAAAAATAAAATACGTAGTTTTATATCAACATAAAACACTTAACAGTTTGATAATTATCAAATGCGAATTTCAGTTAGTTTATTTAGTTTTTATTTGAAACTTTAATCGAATTGGATAATCTGTATGTATTAAACACATTTAAACATAAACGTGTGCGCTCATGTAGTACGCAGATTTTTACTATAAACTTTACTCGTTAGTATACGCTAAAAAATATTATTTCATATTGCAATCTTTAGTATTAATATCTTACGTTCATTTTAGGATGTTCATTTTTAAAGCATCTTACCTGAAAACTTTTTGTAAACTAACGCTACAATATACATAATTCACCAGTTAATCAGTTTATGATTACTTTAAATTATAATAAAATTATATAACATAATTCATTTACCGTTTTTGAATCGTGTTTTTAAAATAAGTGAGTAAAAATTACATTTTAATATTGTTGTTATCTTAAATCAAATAATATTATCCTGAAGTGTAAATAACTATGTTTTGTTTTTAAGTCAATTAATGAACTTATTTAAAATAATAAAAAAAAAAAAAATTTTAAAATCGTTTAAATTTCGCACTTAAAGAAATATTTTTACAATACACTTTATACGACGTGTTTGTCATAAATTAATATGCATACATCACGGTTGTAATTATTAAAAAAAAATGAAATTCCATAAAATATTTTTAATTTTGTTATAATGTATTGAAATAATTGTATGGGGCTAACATAACACAAATTATTGGCTTTTTAAAGCATGTATTCACGAGTCACTATTACTTTATTTGAAAGACAACAAACATAAATTATTGTGTACCAGTATTTGTAACGAATTTATTGAAAATAAATCATTAACTATTAAAAGCTAGAAAAAAAAAAATCAGAATTATTTAACTTTTTTTTGAGCATTATTATTATATTATTTTAATTTGTTTTAAGTTTAAACTTCATAGGTTTGTTTTAGTAAATATTAATACAAAGATCATTTTTATTAGAATTTTTTTTTAAAAAGTTATTAAAATAAAATAAAACAATTTTAATTGTATTGCCACAATGAATCAATAATAATTATAATATTGTTCTTGAACGTAAAATAGTAATAAAATGTAAAAACCTTGTATTTTGAGCTTAAAGAATTTTATTCAGAAATTCGTCTATACCTAATTCAATTTCTTCTGAATTATTTTTCATAACAATTCTTAGGCATCTTATTATTATCATTATATTTTTGTAGTTTCATATTACAAATTCAATCCTTACCATTGTCAATTTCCCAATTTATTGAAGATAAACATCGGTAATTTATGTAATGAAATATAATATGAACAATATTTATTCAATTATAGTACGAGTATTATGTTTGTAAAATGTTTTATATTAATTTTAGCTTAACTATTTTTGAACGAAAATTGTATTTATTGTTAAAAGATACCAGAAAGTTCAATACATAAGTGCTTATTAGAGACAATGTAATCATAAAATCCTTATATTGTGTATAGGTATATACAAACTATCATTGTTATCGTTATATTGTTTTTTGTGATGTTATTATACAGTGTTATTATTATTTAATGATGTAGCAAAGTTGTTTTTATGTTTTGTGTTAGGTATATTTTTAAATAATCCCATTTATAATGAACTACGCAATAATTGCAATAGTTTTTATTATTTTTATCAACGGTGAAATTGTCTGACAAAATAAAACATCAACAACAACATTTATAACTTTTTCTTAAATTGATTTGTTGTATAATATTTACTTTTGTCTTAAATATTTATACAAATTGAGTATATTTTTTTTTCTTTTATGATTTACAAATTTATGATTTAATGTCAAATACTTTTATTTAGCTAGCAATTTTAAAATTTTATAACTTGCAAATAAATAATTGTATTTATACATACTATTAATACTTGAGCATTTTATTAATATTAATTATTATCAGCCATTTAATCTGAATTTGAAGAGCATATTTTATTATAATTTTCAATAATATATTTAATAATAAAAAATGACTTCTAATGAAAGTAACTAGTACAAATGATACTCAAAAAGAGCCAAATAGTAAAAATAATCGTTAAATATGACAACTAATGTGTTGAAATAAAAATAATACAAATATGCTAATACATAGAAACTATATTCTTTATAATAATATTACAAACGTTCTAATAACATGCATTATTGTATAATAGTATAGTTTATGATGTATAATATTATACACCTAATAATAGACCTTGGCATATAAAGTATTTATATTCTCTATTGTATTCTTTTTATATATATATATATATATATATATATATATATAGGTATTATGTACATTATGAAAAAATAGGTCAGAGTATTTTTCACATTACGTATGAATAAATATCGAAAACAAGCTATGCACCTAATGTTGAATTGTATTCTTTATTAATACGTATATGCCATTTTTACTCTTAGTAAACATCGTTCAACATTCATTATTTAAATTACTCGCATATTTTATATTTTACCCTAAGTTTCTTTTATTAAACTTTGTGAATTTGAGATCTCGAACCTAGTCAAATCAAAAAAACGTTCCTCGTCTAGATGTCTGCAAGCTATTGAAGAATGTTCGCCGTATATAATATATATGTATTTAGGATTCACTTAATTTTTTTTTTCACATGGCCAGTCAGAGACGTTTGTGATTTCATGATATTAACAGCTTGCAGTCTCAGACTATCATGTAGTTTAAGCCAGTGGTCACCTCGAGAGGATCACGGGACATCGAAAGTCTGGCTAATCATTAAACCTCCGGGGATGGCCGCAGTCAGTCCATATTGATCGTTTACAGAGGTTTTCTTAAGAAATTTAATAATATTATATTTTCAAAAATTGAGAGAAAAGGTCGCTTGTCGTCTCCACGTCTAGACCCACAGCTGCTTTCTCATCACCGCCGGTGTCGCCACGTTATATTATTTCCCAGTGGGCTAATTTCGTGACAGAGGGCACGTCACGACGACGGTAACGTCTTAGATTTTTTTTTTTCCAATTTCTCTGGTACTTGGAACGCGAGTCTCGTGGGAGAGTCCCTCTCACTAATACAAATCGTCCGTAAAACGTAAAAACTAAAAAAAAAAAAATGCAATAGAGGAAAAAAATAATCAGAGAGATGCTGCGATCTTCGAGGGACCAGTGGCAGTGGATTACAATCAGTAGCTGGGAGTGGCGTACTTGAAAAAAACTATAGTTGCGTACATTATATTTATTAACACCCCCGTCTCTGATGGTTCTTGTTCACAGCTATTAAAGTCTTGTGATTTTTCATGCACACCTGGCTTTCGTCAAAATGTATCAAAAATTATTAAAACAGGTGTGATGAATTTCCAACGAATTTATGGTATATTGTAAATACACCATAGGGTTTGTAAAATGTTTGCGTGTTAGGACCCCCTGTCATGTATGTATGCATAATATTAATAATGCTTTCCTTTATGTAAAATAATTTCATGAACCGATCGCCCAGCATGCGGACCGGTAAACAAGGAATTTACTGAATCAATCTTTTTCGGTGTATACCGAGCCCGCGCCACCTATGGTCGATAGACATTAGTGTCATTAGTGTTGTAACAGTGCTAATAAAGTGCAGTGTAAATTTATTCAAAGCACTATTAAATTATAATATACAGACAATATTTTATTAAAATATACATAGCTTCTTTTTCGATTAAATAGTTTTTTTTCTTCCGCGTACCGTACCGTTCTGAAAAAAAAAAATACTAACAGCTGAGTTTGGAATAAATGTACGCGCTCAATATGTGTTAACATGCATTTTACACGCCCTCTCAATTATTTAGTCACAACGTACACCTTACGCGCGGGAAAACGAATAACACACTGCTCTCATCTCCGACCATAGCATGCGTGCAATACATACGACAGACATCATGAGAATAAACAAGCGGAGCTGATCGCATCTTTACGGAATCCAATATCACAAACGGCCAAATACGATCATTCATCTCCGCCCTCGTTCTGAACACATTATTCAGGTGTAATCTTCAATAGATTTTTCAACAAGTCTTTGCGACGCTCCAGTACTCGCCGTGATAATAATACAATCGAACAGAGTTTTATTATTTTAGCAGACGAATACAACATTTGTAATGCGGTATAAAGAAATTATTGGGTAAAATAAAAATTACTTCTATAAATTATTTACCGTTTACAAACTATGATGATTTAGCAGTCGTTCTAAAAATATTAGAACATAATACAATATTATATACAATATTGTGTTTCATGAATATATTGATTAAAATGAATCGATATACAAACATACATTTTATTATATTTACAAAATACAGGTATCTCTATTAGTAAATACATTTTTGAATTATAACTGTTTCAGTGAAATGTACGCTATTCGTAGATTACAGTAATATTATAGTATCTTTTATTATATTTTTAAATAACTATAGTATGACCAATTTAATTTGTTTTTATTTTTACATCACAATATTATATTATTCTAATTTTTATTCCAGACTACGATTATTCTTCATTTCTATACAATAAATTACTTGTCATAACGGCACTATAACCTTGAATTATTTTTCCGTTCGTTTTAGAACGATGTAAATATCAAATTAATAATAAATAATAATAATGAAAAGCAATTTTAAAATCCTTTATAAAATAAATACATTTTATCAAGTTAATACTTGTACATAGATGTATACTAATTTATTAACCTATTGACTAGTAACTTTTTTAACTATTGTTTTCATAATGTGTGCCTGTATGTTTCAACATGCTTGTGAAGCTACGATAAATAATAAATACTATGGTATTTGAATATTTTCACATCGACTATACAATTTATTTATTAGTGATTACACCATACTATTATCAATTGTTATAAATTGTATCACAATTTTTAATTTACAATAATTGCAGTTAAAATATTGTGGTTAATGTAATTTGATTTATAACGTATAAATTAATCAGCTTTTTAGATGTGTCTCAACCGCAAAAATAAAAAAATAAAATTATAGTACTGATTATTATTTTTTTAGTACAGTAGTAATTTAAAAAAAAAAAATGTTTAGTTAGCTCCATCTATCAAAATATGTTATTTAAACTACTTTGAATATTTTTAATATTTCTAAGTACAAATTTTGAAATTTAAATAAATACAATCAAGTTCGAAGTCCATCTAACATTAATTTCACACATAGCTTATAGCTTATATGTGTTATATACATTATACATACTATTTAATTATGTATTACAATGTAGATTTAACTATATAAGTGATCGCCACTGCAATCTTTGTAAACCATCGATAAAATAATATTTAATACCTAATTATATTTTTACCATATTAACCTATGATAATATGACTAATTGGATTAAAACAATTGTTGTTATAATATTATTGCAACATAATAAATTATCTTCCAAAACTGTATTGGTGTAATGTAAATCTGATAAAAAGTCATTACTCACATTTTAAGATATTGGTATACTATGTTTTCTTTAATTTTAAAGATGACTTCATGCAATTTCTCTTGGTTACTTTTATTCTACGCCAATAACTGTTAAACAAAAAAAAAATAATAATAATACGTATACGGGGGTAGTTAGCGTTTTTAGAGTGGTAAATAAATATGATAATTAACAAGAATCTTATTCCAAATTATATACATATTTTGGTTAATTTTTCCAGTTTCAGATTTCAGATCACTAAAAACGGTATGTTTAAAAACAAATATATTAGAACCGCTCATGAATTTTGGCCATAAAGTCTATCATTGATTTCAGGGTCGTGAACCATAACCAGTAATAACAATTATCATTCAAATGCTGCTGTTAAAGAAGTTATACATCAAAATTAAACAAATAAAATGTCCTATAGTAAATGGGTAAATGCACTTATTATGATGTTACTAATTTACTATAATTTTGATTTTTAATATTAATCATATTCACTATAATATTCCATCCACAACAGTCTTTTGAAATTATTTTACACTTTTAACTGATTATGAGACAAAATAAATTTTTTTAATAACTATTTCTAAAAGTGAGTTTAATAGTTAAACATTAAGCTTTTTGGTAGGATTATTCTTAAAAACTGCATATATGCACACTAGCATGTAATTATTATTTTTCAATTGAGTCCAAACATTCAAAACCATTTAAAATTACTTCATTCTTATCAATCAAATATGTTTTTTTTTATATTTATCAAATAATCAAATTTATTATAAAATGCGTTGTGATTATATAATTAATTATTTTTTCATGTTAAGGTTAAGAAAGAAAAAAAATGATGTGCAATATTTCTAGAAAAGCATTCAAATAAGAATTTAAATAGGGTAAACCACAGCTATTTATTTTGTACCGATGATGAGATTTTGATTCGATAAACACGTTTTGAGCTATATTGCATAAAAAAATGATTCCATAATCTTTAATAGGTAATGTACTGCATTCGATTGAAAATTATAAATTATTTTAGTTTTACGTATAATTTTACTTTGAGCATAAAAGAGTTGCTTAAAAATAAAATACCATTTACCCAAACATGAATAAACAGAGAAAAAACTAATTTATCAACGTATACTAATCGAAACCAATATCAAACAAAAATAAATAATGTTTAATCGATAAATAATTTATATTTATTAAATCTTACATAATCCATGTAACTCAAATTTCAAATTTATTACACATAGTTTAAATATTTTGCAGTTTATTTATTTATTAATTTTTTATTTGTTGTGTGTTATCTTTTTAAATTCAAAAAGCCTAAAAGCAAGTGTATTCTTTTAATTTAAAAATAACAATTATGAATTTTAAATGTTGACAGATTATGATATTCTAAAAAATATGATGGTTAGTAGTTTCTGATAATTGTTAAAATGGCAAAGAGGGAGGTTGAAAATCTAGGGTAAAAATATAATAATGTACGATTGTGATTAAAAAATCATAAATAACTGTTTTTTTTTTTTATCTCTTGCTGTGCCGCATATTGGTGAGAAGACGCACAAGGAATAATTTATTGTTTGTTATTTGTTTTATAGTATTTTTAAATTATAAATTCGTTTTTTCGTGTTTTTAGATTCTTTTAACACATAACTCTGAACAATCGATCAATCTTATGCATAACTGGTAACCGGTGTTGTAGGCATGAACGTTGAGAGAAGACGTACTTTTATTTATTTATTATTATAATTATTTATTTTTTTTTGTTTATTCCGTAAAATGGATACCTATTGACAATTTTTATGCTAAATTCCAAAAGATTCTCGTGCGGACCAAAGTTCGGCACGTCTGCGAACGACGTGATAATATTTCAGCTCACGAAGGCTATAGACGCAGGCAGCTAATGAATGTCCTTCGTGTTACCGTGTTATAAATTATTAAGAATCGTGTTTTCTGTAGTTTTTTTCAACTATTTAAATATAAAATAAATCTTTAGACTGGGAATCTATCTAAAATTTATAAGACATTTTTTTTTTTTTTTGACGTACTTAATGATGTTATCACTTTATATGGTATGATAATATCTTATTTTATCGAATGTAAAAATAATACAATAATATTTATAATTCATTTACATTACAAAAGACTTGTTTATGATACAATGTCCTTTCCAATGAGAGAATGACCGTTCTTTATTATGAATATGTATTCCGTGTATAGTAAAGTACCAATAAGTTGTTCGTAACTACAGGTACCTATAAATAATTTCATTTTTTATATCATTCTTTGTATAACATTCGGATATCGCCGGGCTGCAAAATCAACATCCAATAAATCGCATAGAAAAAAATAAATAAATAAACCGGAAAAGGAGCAAAAAATGAAAAAAAAAATAAATAACATTTTCCAAATATTATAATATATTATTATGTTTTGACCAAAACCACAGCAGAAGACACACGCACAAACGGGACGAGGGGTGTTGGGCGAAAACAGTCCCTTGTCGCTCTCGACCTTAAATCAGTGCCCGCGCGGGACCGTGCCGAGAATTTAATCATTTTTTTCGCTTTCCTCCTCGCTTGAGATTTTTATTTTATTTTTTTCTACATCCCGCACAACGAATACATATTTTATATCCAGCGACCGTATATCTCATTATACATGCGGCTTGCGGAGAAATGTAAATCGTTCTGCATTTCCTCCATCCAGCCCCTTCCAGGATGCTCTACAATAGGGTCTTATATTTATTTATTTATATATTTTTTCTCTCCTCACCACTCCCGTCTTCTGGAAGACGACGGGCTCTCACTCTTGTCCTCGGAAACCACCTGGGAATGAACGCGTTGTACTTTCTCGTGTGTCGTTCTATACTAGGTATAACGCAGCAACCTATCTTGTAGCTTGTAGCTTCTTTATTCCACCAACGGTTGGATCGTTCGGTTTCATTCTGATAACTCTCTTAGATCTCAAAGGGTTTTTCTCTAATCGTTAAAAACAGCAATAGTATATTTACCATATTATTTTTACATCACGCAGACAAGTTCAAAATAATGTTTGAAGTTAAAAACATGATGTGTATCGCCTCTTGTTACATGGATTTAAGCGTATCATCACTATCGTCACGTGGTCTTATTCATCCAAACTCTCGCTCACTAAACCTTTTCATCGATAATTTATGCATTTATATACGTACACATAGCAAAGGCTGTGACCGTCCCTTTTTATTTATCGACACAAGCTCGTCGTGTTATAATATTATGATGGTGTACAGAAAAATACATATTTTACTTTACACGTTACACTCATCTGTGAAGTCAGATTTGACGGACATAATATAACCATAATGTATAGTGTGGCACTAAAATGTATGAATGATTAGAGTTGATTAAATTTAACTCTAAATTAATATTATTTTAAGTACAATTTAGATAGTTAGGTTAAGTTTATGTAGTTTTTCGACGCTTTTGACTTACATGGTTAAAAAAAGTTTCGGCGATTTAGGCATAAAAGATAATGAAAACAACAACTTTTCTATCATTTTTACATGATTCATTTAAAACAAAAAATATTCTTATTTCAATAAGTTAAATATATAACAGTAAATTTTTAATTATTTAATATATTTATTTATTGCGTATAAATAAAATATGATCGTTAAACTGTTAAATAAATAGCATTTTATTAGCGATTATTATCCCATTTTTATTTTTTACTTACGATCAATATTTCAGCGATGCATAGACGACGCGTATAACATATTTTGTTCAATATAAAATAAAGTTGGCAACTTATTTTAAGCCGATGAAAATCATAAAATTCGGCTAACAGTAAGTTATCCTTCAACGTATTATTATTACTATTCGGGTAAATCACCTGTCCCGTAAACGGTAAAAAAAAAAGTTTCTGTTTTTCACGGTCAAACAAACTAATAACGATTCAATACGTTTATACAGCGAACCCAATAGATTTCGCCGTCACTGTCCGTTATTTTTATCCGAACCAAAATATTCAATTGTCGTTTACAACGAAACTGAGGAAGAAGTGTATTTTATCATATACGAAACGCCTAACCAGAAAAACAATAAAAATGTATGTATACGTGTGTATGTATATTTCCTGTATTCGACGTTGTTAACTTAGGAAAAAAAGGTCGAGTTGGGTTTACTGAAGGATTTTAGATTATGCAGTCAGGTCACCGTTGACGCTAATAACGTTCAGTTCAGACCAAAACGTATTTCAATGAATTATCCATTTGGTCATAGGTATACGTCACTTCTTTACTATTTTATTACAGCAGTTAATCGCTCAAATTAGAATTGAATCCTGACGTAAAAATGCATAAGTAATCGAATCGGCTTCTGCCTTTGCTTCAGCCAAATCTGTACGAATTTAAAATATTTCCTTGTTTTTTCATCCACGACACTATTAATACCTATGCAGACAAATGTAAATTATTTTAAATTAATCTTAACTTATGGCTATTACATACATATTATAGTGAATCTTTAAACTATATTCATTTACCATAATTCTCATTAACTATAATTAACAACTTTGCTTACAAAATGTTATTAAACTATTTATTGCATAATATATTATTATAAGCTCAAATAAATCTGAATTCATTCACTTAAATTCTAATTTCTAAATAATTTGGTAAAATTAATATGATATTATTCTGAAAGCAATATAATCAAATATAATAGAATACACTTTTTTATATTACTTTAAATGCCATAAAATTTTCATTTTGACACTATAAATTTGTTTATACTGTTTTTCAATTATAATTTTTAAGTTGCATGCATTTTCCTATATTAACATAATTTCTTAAATGCCTTATAATAGTCCTAAATAAGGTGATTCTGTACAATTATTCATGAGTATTTAAAGTTAATTACATGTGGTGAATGGAATAACACAGTGATACCCCACAAAATGTACTCACTACGGACGGTAGTTAAGCTAGCTTAGTAAGTTTACTCCATTTTAATTTTATTGCTAAATTACTTATTTGAAATTCGTTATTTATGTGTTACATTCTTAGAAAACTATTTTGTATTCGAATATGAAATTAAAAATGTATGAATACCATAAACAATTTAAAAATTAAAACAGTTATCATAATACAAATATTAAATTTTAAATATATAATTTTTTTAAAAATTTTGCAAAAAAAACATTCCAAAACATTTCAATATTTTTTTATACAATTAGCGTATTAATATAATTACCTTATACGTGTCATTAGAAAAATCGTATTTTTTATTACTTAAATACACGACAATAGTTAACATTTTTATACTCTCTAAGTAAATAAATCTAAACTCTTATACTAAGTCAAAAGCTAGTGACATTTTATTACTTCACTTATGTATATATTATATATTATATAATATATTATTATTATTATTATTTATTATATATATTTATATAGGTATATTCTATCGTATGTGTGATAAAGTTATACTATGACTTCAACTAATCATGAATTTTAGACGCAAATACACGTTTCTTATATTTTTGTGTGACTGGCCACTCTAAGTATATAAAAATAATATATACTTACTATATATCAACGTAATATAATCGTAATGTCTATATAATATAAAACAATAAACAATATATTATTATAAGTAGATCATTAAAAATATTACGCTTGGAATAATGTTACGACACTCAAGATACATTCAAATTAATAAAGGCGGGTATCTACTATTTTTATCTTAACTAGTGAATAGTATCCACTGCTGACTTAACAAATTTCGTAGTTAATAATATTTTATCATGCGTATTAGTTGTTTTCTTGTTATTTTTTTTTAACCAAGTTAGTTTTAAAATATAATCATTTTTACATAATTTATCATACTTTTATCTGCCATTTTGGCTGTAGGTACTTAAATAGCTTAATGCATCGCGTTAAAACATTTTTTTAATATTTTAATTTTATTATCAACAAATAAAAATGTAAGCTACATTTTTTTAGGTCGTTAATATCTAGAAGATATTTTAGACATATTTTAATTAAGTTGAATTATTTAACTCATTAACAAAAAACTATTAACTTTAGGTAATTTTTACATAATAAATTAGTCGTTTATTTTCCTCCAGCCTTATCAATAAATAATAAAATCATAATGTTTAGATTTAGAATTTTTTGTTTCAAAAAGTAGTTATAATAACAATAATGAGTTGATATTTTTTTTTAACATAAGGAATCTTTGTTTACTACATATTTATATAACTGATTCGATATCAACATAATTTTTAAATGTATTGTTTATATCGGTATTTGTTTAATACTGGTATAGTTTAATTTGAAATATGTGTGTAATACTCGAATAAAGTTTTTTTCGAAAACATTTGGAAACTAAATATATTTCATTTTAGATATAAAGCGTTTTAAAAGTTGCAATGGTGGCAACTGAGAGTTATGAATAAATGACTGTTCAATATCATATATTATGTGTTGTTTTGTGTTTTTTTTTTTTTATTGCTGTGTCTGTTGTGCACCCGTGTAAGATATTACTGCACATAGAAGTCCCCCATGAGATGTATATTGTTCAAGTTCCACGGGTGAACAACAAACAATATTATTATTATTATATCCGCACAAAACGCCGAACTTGCGGACAAGCGAAGATTACCGCAAACCAAGTTAAATTTCTGCTGAGTCCAAGGCACTCAGCCGACAATGATAACCCGGGCTGGGTCGAGTAGACCGACCCAGTGAACATTAGTTTTGAACACCTGCCGACCACCGATACTGTACCGAGTTTTCACAGAATCCAGCAAGTTTCCGAATAAATAATTACGCGCGTGGTATGTTAATATTGCAGCTGCGTGGATATTACTCATACATATTATTATAATGTGAGTAGATAATCCAATCGATTTAATATATACTAGTCCAGTAAAATGTTGTGTTTTCGAAAGAAAAAAAGACAGGATATGTTTTAAATATTTGAAATTAATTGTAATATATAGTTAATATAGTTTTAGTTTTAGATTAAAAAAAAAAAAACATTAAAATTAACTAAAAAATTGAGTTTAGCGTGTACTTGAATCTATTATGATATATAATTTATTAATTATAATTGTTTAGGATAGAGAAATATACTTAAAATATCTTTAAATATACATATATATATATATATACACACTTAAATATAATAACAAATATCTATTATGTTCTATGATATGATAAATATTTATTTAATTGTCTTCGTCTTGATAGAAATACATTTTTAATTGTATGTGTATGTATATAAACATAAATTTGAATTAGCATTATACATACGAATATATATATATATATGTATAATGTTATTTATAAGTAAATATGATTGGAGTAATACTCCTCCTAAGTTGACTTCATCTATAAAAATATTATCATTTTCTTATGATTATATAAATACTTTTTTATTTAAATAATTGTCATTTTATATAATACAAACAGTAATAAAAACGGTTTTATTATCTCTATTAATGATACCATCCAAATGAATACTAAAATGATTAAACTTGAAGATTAATTATCAACTCAACTTCAATTCTATCACATCACTCAACTAAATTTTACTTAAAATGTACTCGTGTCATAATTGTCAATATGTATTTAATATGTACAATTTAATAGACAGATAAATTTGATATTAATTTTTGACTTGTTATAACTTTTTGAGAAAATTGAATTTAAGACAATACGCAACTGTATTACAGAAAAAAAAGTAAAAATAACTACATACAAATGAATTATGTCCCTTCCCGTTCGCTAAACTTCTAAATGCTCAATATTTTTTTTATGTTTTTCCCGAAAGTCGATTTGGAAAAGTTATTGTCTATTCAAATAAATATGAATCACCGCATCGTACACTATATTATGGTCCCGTCGGTCTATGTATTTGCGTCCACGGAAAATTTAGGCTGCAACGTCTGCGCATGAAGAGACAGAAAATAACGCGTGGTATAGCTGCTATAAAACTTTTTGCTGGCAATAAATCGCCTCGATAACCGAAGACTATTCTGCGTCAAACGGCGTAAATAGATTATTATATGCTCCAGGATATAACAGTGGGTGTCTTTTTTCCCCGAGAACGGTATTAATAAATAACATACACCAATAGGATGAAAATTCGATGTATAAAAAAGTACTTTTTTGATAAATCAAATTTAAAGGGAATTATAAAAAAAAAATTGTTATTTAGATTTCGAGCTATTAATAGTTTAAAATAGATTAAAAATTAATATTTTCGAAGAACATTCTTATTATAAATTTAAAACTAAAAATGTGAATAAAATTACAATTTTTCATATAATTTATATGTATTTGAGATATATTTGATACACATCGTATACAATCGTATTAAGTAAAAACAGATCGTCGTCCAGTATGTTATCAGCCAATTCCAATGCATGATTTCAAAATATAATATCAATACGATTGAATTATACATTTAAGTACATAATATATATATATAAGTATGTAACATTATAATTCTTCCGCTGTGGTTATTATCATTATTGAGTACGTCAACATGAATTTCCAAAAATAAATATTCAAAAAAAATAGATATATTAATATCCATATTTCGTAACTTCTAAAGTAGTAAATTCAATATTATTGGTGTTTCGTCTAGTCATTCTTATAAATTGTGTTCGTAAATTAAAACTGTACGAAAAGTTTCCAATACATTACTCCGTATAACTCAACTACCTTAATCCGTTTAAATTCGGAATATTCTAAAGTTTGTTGTGAACAACTAATATATACAACGTCTGTTCTGAATTCCCATTTCAACAATTAGGTTCACGCTTGTTTCCTTCCTGG
Source organism: Melanaphis sacchari (assembly GCF_002803265.2). Classification (NCBI taxonomy): domain Eukaryota; kingdom Metazoa; phylum Arthropoda; class Insecta; order Hemiptera; family Aphididae; genus Melanaphis; species Melanaphis sacchari. Next base: position 173,031 of record NW_020270395.1, on the reverse strand, counting down.
TCATTATTCTCTTGACCCATTCTTACTGCAGTACTTTATACATTATTATTATTATTTCTCTTGGACGTGACCGAACTTTTCTACTCAGTACAGTACACGTAAACACGCATATATATAGTATTTATTATATAAATGGGTGCCAGGTGGTGATTTAAAGTGTGAGTGTGTGTAATATATTATTTTAAGCAATCTGAATTCATCAACCATGATGCCAGTATAATATACAATAAACTTTTATGATGTTTGGAGTTAATATTGAATCAAAATTGTCTAATTATTTTATTCCGGCTTAATAATAATACGATTTACCGCTATCGAGTACAATACACTATTCTTAAAATATATCATATATTTTAGATTCTTAACGATAAATGTACTAAGTTAATAACGATTTGTATTTTTATATTTTTATTTTTGTATTTGAAGATACTTTTTTCTAATTGATGATCATCTGATCATTACAAACTATCATTTCTATACTACAAGGTATAATAAGTGTCAATATATTTTGATTCTTTTTGAGTAATTTTTATAGACATTTGATATTTTTTAGTTTTTATTTCAAAAATATCAAGTATAAAAATATTACCCGATCAAATTAAGTTTGAATATTTATTAAAAGGTTTCTCGTAAATTTTTATTGTATGGCTATTTAATTATTATTTTATAATTTATGGTGAATTAGGTCTGACGTTCAACAAATTTAATATAGAATATAATTTTCTAAAATATTTTTCCAATCATTACTCATTGAATAGCAATGAAACCTTTATAATGCATCGTTTGTATTACATTAACGAACATTTTTTTATTTAAATACTATTGAATAGTAATTTTTCATTTGAATTGATATAATATTATTAAAAAAAAAAAAAAAAAACTATAAGAGAATCAATTATACGTCACTGCTTAAAAATTATTTAAACTATAAGTTCGCAAGTAAAAGTATTTAATACTTTTATCATTTTAACATATATATATATATATATTTAAATATAAATTCTTTTTCGTTATCATGATAAAATTGTTCTCTTAACTTTAATAACAGTTTTAAAAGAGTTTGATGATTGTAGATTCAGTTATACAGTTTTTGCATAGTTTTTTTTTTTTTACATGAAAATATTCTATTTTCTTTGATACAAATAGGTAGTTGTTTTCAAAATAAATATGATATATTATAATATTTTATTACTTGTTATTTTATCTATCATTAGTATAATTGTTTCAAGTAACGAAATAGTAACGTAAAAATATTATTTACTTATGAGATATTGTCCAGAAGTAAATTTAAATTTATTAAATGATTTGAGCTCAGCTTATATTCTTAAAAAAATATTATCTTTACATATTAGAACTGATGAATTCGAACTTAAAAACATTAAATGTTTACTTTTGATCGTCATATAAACTGACTTTTATAATGTTTAAGTGTATATTATAATTCTTATACTTCATTGTTTTTTCTTACTTCTAGAGACTAAAATCCTGAACTAATAAATCGAAATTCATTCGAAAAACCATACACTTACCTCACAAATATATATCTTTATTTTTATTTTTTGTTATCCGTGATAATATAATAATATATGAAGTAACTAGGTAGTAATAGCACGTACACTTCAATACTCTATTTCAGCTAAACATAGAAAAAGTGTGCCAACGTTGAGTTAAAAATTAACCGTAGTAAAATTACAGAGAACTTCAATACGGTAATACAACATTAATATAACTTAAAATTATGATTTAAACTAACGATATAGTACATTGCTTTTCACTCGAGAATGAATGATATATATTTATTCTAAAATTATATGGCTTATGCATGGAACTTACTATAACACACCAAAGTTTTTATTCTAACCTATACATATCAGTTAATTTGTATGTAATAGGTACTCTAAAAAAATCATACTGTTTATTGTTTTTGAGCTTGTCCCATGTTCATGAATAAAATGTAAATAATATTTTATAAAATGTTATAGAATAAACTGATGAATTAAACGTGACTTTTTAATGGTTATTATAAATATTTATAAGCTTAAAATTCTATAAAAAAAACATTTAGATGCAAAATCACAATTTCACAGAATTAAAAAAAAATATACTGTGATACACTATAATGTTGTGTACTAAGCTTTTTGATAAAACTAATAAATGTACACATACTTGGATTTTTGGATTATATTTGATTTGAAATTTTTATACATTTTTTCAGTATCTATACATGCGTTCATAAATTATACTATTTCGATTTTTTTGTCGACATAATATCTAAATTATGGTATAATACCTGAACTAAAACAACAAAACTCAAACTGCAATCATTTATCTATTTTATTAAATATGACTTTCGCAAGTATTTAGTATATTGCATAATAATATATTTGAAAAGATTTCAAATGTGACGATTATTGACACAAAAGTTTTAGTTCCCTAATGACTATATTTCGTTGTTAAAAACGATTGAAAATAAAATTAAACAAACTTATATTTAAGAACAAAAAAAATTCCTTAAAGTTTGTTTTTCTTTCAAATTGTAGTAACGTCAAGAAACCTTGATTTAAAATAACTTCTTATTAAAATAAGCAAAAATAACATAGTAGTATTTGTATTTGTCGAAAATCCCCTAAGTTTTTAGAGTTTGGGCTTATAGCGCTGAAACCTCAATAAAAACTGTATTTTCAGTGAAATCTGTTTAGTGAACATTTTCAAAAATCCCACGTAGCTTTTTAAATAAATGAAAGAACAACAAACTAAACTAAAATGTTTATACAATTTTATTATTTAAAATTATTATTTTTGAGAAATTAACAGACATCATTAAATATTTTATTATTATTATTATTATTCAAATCATATCGTTTATGGCATATTACAGTACAGGTAAAATAATAATTGTCATATATTATTCATTGTGGTTAATACTTTTGATCTATTTGTTTTTATACTATTTACTTACATTAAAATTAAAATTAACAGATAAACAGTTATAATTAAAATAGTATTAATATTATTATTTGTTATTTCGGTTGTGGGTAATAAATTATATATTTCTCATTTCAATAATTACAAAGGTAACAAATAAAGAATGATGAACAATTTACTTCAGTTAATAATTTACAAAGTTTTACAAGTTAACTTTTTTTTTATAAACCCATAAATAGTGTAAAGTGATACTCTTGAAATTATTTAAACTAGAGTTGTTTTAAACTTAAAGCTTTTTTTTTTACATATTTACATAGGTAAATTGTAAGTTTATTTTCTGGCTTAATGAGTAGCTATTAATAATACGAGTACATATTTCCTCGGATTCGTAGTTTTCTAGTACATTATACAAAGTAAATTAAGTGAATTTTACTAATTATATTTTGAAGATTTAAAATTTTGGTAATTCAAAATAAAGATATTGATTTAAGAGGTTTATTTTGCCTTCATTTTGTGCATTTCTCATCATCTATATAACCAAGCCCGGATTAAGGGGGGGGCCAGGAGGGGCCAAGTCCCCGGGGACCACGTGTGTTAAGGGCCCATAGTTTTCTCGGTTTAAAATTACATTAAGTGATAATTTGTACTTTTTATAGTACCTACAAAAATATTTTTATTTTTTTTTTTTTTGTTTGAGCTAACAGTCGATGGGGCCCGTCGACCGTGTTTACCACCAATAGTATGGTAAGTGGGGAAACATAACGTCATAGCCATGTTTGTGTTTGTTGAGAATAGGCATTCATTTTAATATTACTGTATTTAAAAATAGAATTTGGAAAATTTGTTTATGTGACTGTCTCGGTCATGGATACTCATAATTTAGATACCTACCGACTAAACCTGTTTACATAAACAAAACTTAATTTTATGTGTAAATATATATTTTAATATTTTTATCCTCATCAATCGTTATCATTAAAGATCGGATTTTTAGGTTTTTACATATTTTTATTGGTTTTATGCAGCTTTATGAGAGTGAAAAATATGGACGACTTATCCATCACGAGAGTTCGTAGGAAAAAATTTATTTAGCACATTAAAGCATATTTTAGAATATAATATTCTATTATTGTTCATAAAAAAATCATATTATACATTATTAATTTATTGATTTGTGATGTTTTCCAGCAACAATTTTGTCTAGAAAAAAAAATTATTTTATATAAGAATGATAAAAATTAAAAATCATCTTATTATCTACTTGTTTGTAATCAAATTGGTAATGATGATCATTCTGTTACTCTTAATTCATGATTGTACTTACGATCTTATAATAACGTGATAAGAATGATTACTAATAATAAATCTATTTTTACTTTTGTATTGTTTATTATTTTAACTTTAATGTCTGACAACTTAGTTAAATTTGTAATATTCATTTTTATTTTTTTTAAATACCGAAAATTAACAAAAGTTTAAAATATTTACATAAACAGTGGATAGAGTCGTATAATAAAACAAATAATACAGTATTTACGACTGATGATGATATAGTTTAGTAGGTAACTAAGTATGAACTGATTTATATTTTATAGTTAAATAACTTAGCTGTTACTAAAGGTCATACAAGTTATGTATTGTTTTTATTAAACTATTTTGTTTTTATATAATATATTTCATTGTATTCATAAACCTATGAACTGTTTTGTATTTTTTATAGTTAAATATTTTATATGTTACCAAAAAGGAATGGTACATAAGTTATTTATTGTTTTAATTGAATTATTTTGGAAAAAAAACAAATCATATTATCTGCATATTTACAAGTTTAAGGAATATTTAGAGAATATTTTAGGGTTTTTTTAAAACATATTAGCATCATATTTTAAGCTTTTAAGAACCTAAAAATCTGCTCTTTAGTTATCATACTTAAATAAAAATGTTTAAATTTGTTTTATTGTATAATTTTATAATGTTAAAGAATTGTTTTTATTGACGGGGCCCACAACCATGTATTGGCCCCTGAAGCTCTTGATCCGGACTTGTATATAACGTACGTACACTGGCGCAACTAGACATTTGAACAGGATGGTGCTTAAGCTCCAAGTTGTTTTGTAACTCAATGGGATCTAACACCATTATTCATCTATTTGTAAACATTGTAAACAATTTAACACAACCACTAAAAAAATGTAAAAATCATAATTTTGGGTCCGTATAGTATAGTCTAAATTGTTTTTAAAAACAGAAACAAAATTAAAATAATAATTGGTGTGGACCTAATATAAATTCACTTATAAATAATTATTTTAATTTAATTTTTAATTTATTTTATAAATAATATATATATATATAATTATTTTTGATCCTAATACATAATTTATTTTTTACAAATTAATTAACTAGCTCAGCTTTAGAGGACGCCACACCCACATGCATTATCTCCGTCTTACATACAACATAAAAAATTTTCGTTCAGCAGAATCCATTGTATGTTGTTATTTTTAATATTAGAGTAAATTTACTTATTATCAAACTTAAAAGTAAGAATTTTATTTAGGTTAGGTTTTTATAAATATTATAATTGTAAAGTGAGTTATGGGCATTTTAAAGTTGTAATATTTTGCATAGCTATAACTCAATTTAAAATTACAATATCAATACAAACTTAGGTAGTTAGGTAATGGCCTAGATAAAATAATTATTACCTTTAACTTTAATAATAGGTAAATTTACTCAAATATCAAAGATAACAACATAAAATGGATTCTGCTGAACAAAAATTTGTTATATTGTATGTAAGATGGAGATAACACATGTGGGTGTGGCGCCTTCTTAAGACGGTGCGATATGTCGTATCACCTGTATGCCAAACTTCATCGTGACGAAAATGTCCGTCTCTTGGGAAATACCAGATTATATTAATATTTAGTATGTTACTGATTAAAATATAACAGTATTATAAAGATTATATTATTATACTGTAGTACAGAAAATTTAAAATAAGTAGGGCGGAGTGGTAATGCTATCTTATTTCTACTAAATTAAGACCAACATATTTAATTCAAAATTATTAATAATAAAATGATATATTATAAAAATTTTCATTGTGTTATAATTTTAATACAATAAATGATCAACTTTTTATTTTAAATTTTTAAACAATTTTTTAGAGGGTGATACATTTTGATTTGAGGATACTAAACACTCAAAGTACCCCCCTCCCTCGTTGTGCCAATGCGTACGTATCATTATGTAATGCATCAACAATTTAAACAATCATAGTTGGTATGGTACAATTGTCAATGAAACAACATAGTATAACACAGTATCAATAATTAAATATTTTCTATTTTCGGCCCATATTATATTTTGCCTATATTTTAGTAAAATATATTTAATAGTTAGTGTATTACGGTTTTAGCTCTTCATAATTAGTAATTTAGTATACACGATCACAGTAATTGTTTAACGGTATGAAACTTATAAACAAAATTGAATTTAAAAAGCAGCTGTAAGACTTTATAGTGTGAAAAATTAGTTGTGTGATAATATAATTTATATAATTAAAGAATGAAGATTTTCGATTTAATTTCGTCAATTATCAGTTAACAGCAAGATTTCAACTGTGAAGATGACGTTTCTTGCAAATTACCATCGGAAATATGTTGTTATTATCATATTCTCTTTACTCATCCTCCCCATATGTTTATATCGATATAATGTCATCGGTAAATCGGTTACTTGCTGTAACGGCAGGAGAGGCGTACATATATAATTCCGTTGTAATATATATATTATATAGTTGTCCCGAAAAAGTCAGCATCGTAAATCTAAGAATATACACAAACAAGAACCCACAAAAGCCTATAAGGAATTGAAAACGGTTGTTTTTATTTCCACCCTCTCGGGGATCCAACGACAACGGCGGTCTGCTGTCAAATTTCCGAAAATTTATCAAGCCCCGTTTCGTCGCGGTGGCGACGGAAACGTATAATAATAGTAATAATAAAAATAATATAAATATACACTTATGTGTATGTGTGTGTGTGTATGAGAGAGAGAGATAGAGAGAGAATGAAAGAGAGATGTATATATTTGAAGAATTTTATTTTTCGATTGTGTTGTTTCCGTGAGGCCAGGGGTGAAAGTAAGGGTGGCAGAGGATTTATAACGTTTGCCCGTAAGACCACCGCCACCGTTATTTACAGGGACAAATTGAGCCACACATTATCGGCCACAAACTATGAACGAGCGGGTGCAGGGCCGGGGTTGGTTGGTCCAAAGGGTGGTTTGGTGAACGCACGTCGCCATATATAGGCTATGCTTGCCTCCTACCCGCACTTGCACCCGTTTCGAGAAAACCAACGACGTATAAAAAATGTAGTTTAAATAATATTACGAAAACGTGATCACACTCCAGACAACCTAATATATTATATTGTATTACACTATAGGCGTAATAACAATAAATAAGTATTATCACATCAGTACGTGTACGAGTGAACAATCAGTGCGTACCTATGTACTGTATACTGTGTTTTTACTATTTTTTAATATTTTTCTGAATATTTAATTTTTTAATTTTAGTTAGGTAATTATTAAGAGGGACAATTTGTTTTACCTTCAAAAATCTTTTTGATTATCTATAATTATCTGCCATTATATTATTCAAGACGTAGATTATCTAAATTTATTGTATATCATAATTTGTTTTAGATTCTAAAAAGAGTATGCATGTATGGCTAAAATGTTGAACGAAATAAAAAAAATAATATTATATTCAGTTCATATTATACTTAGTTATAATTTAGTATACAAAATAAAATATTTTTTTCTTAAACGACTGTTACCCTTATTCAGAATAATTTACCAGCCCATAAATATTACTAGAAGTGTACCATCAACCAAATATTAAAACAATAAACTTCCAAACATTTTAAGACAAGGATTTTCTATTTCAAAAAGTTGCTCTATAAATAAATGCATTCAAATTGTATTTAAGCTTAATTTAAATGTCTGAGTATTCACATTGCTAATTCGAACTTGAATTATATATTGCTAAAACTAATGTTTCCACAAAAATGTTTTGTGTATATTTACCTGTATTGACTATATTGTTCATTAATTAACTCTTTGTCTCTATTTATTAAATTACTTTTAATTATTTTTTTTACCTCTTGGTAAATAATTCCAGACAAACCTGATTGCAAGTACATTTTAACGAATTTTCAATTTCGATTATTAGTTATTTTTAAATCTGTCTACTTTATGCTGTAACGTACAAACATTATTTTAATTTTATAATCATGGATTTTGATGTGGAAACTACTAAACTCTGATAAATATCTTTGTATGAAAAGAACAGTTGTAGTACGTTATCATTATTAGAATCTATCATTTTGCAGTCTTTTTTTTATGCTGATGCAAGTCCAGAGACTTCGGTTATTATGACTATTTATATTATAAATTGTTTTTACACGAAAATATTATGTCATTTTTATCACACAATAACAGCAACATTTATAACTTTTAGAAGTGAATCAAAATTGACAACATTTTTTTCAAACCTCTATACGAATAAACTCAACTATTCGATAAAAGTATAGGTATTTAGAATACGTATAAGAGTTTATCCGTAATGAGTATTCAATACAGATTAACTATACTTTACATTTAAAAGCTGCTGCAAAAATTTTACGCAGATCAACATTCCAAAGATATGCAAAATAATTGGTTAAAACCAATATTGAATAATTTTATTATAATAAAAAAAATAATAATTTTAGTTTAAATTGTATTGTGTTTTTATTGTTTTAAATATTGAGTTAATGCGTAAACTATTGTATGCGTATCGAATTTATCAAAATATATATTAAATGTATGTATTATGCATTTAAATCAAGGCTTACAAACATTAAATAACGTTATGATTATATAACGTTATATTTGACGAAAAATGATTGAAATTTGTAAACGTAATTATAACAGAAAACGATAAACATAAATAATTAAATAACACAAAACCAAACATAGCGCAAAACGTTAAACATAGTACATCATTTAAAAAAAAAAAAAAAAATAATAATAATAAATTAATTTCAATTACTTAATAGTTATAAATTATAAAATATAATAAAAATTTTAACTCTGAATAACGATAAACTTAAAAATGTGTACAACGTTTTAATTGTAAATAACGTATAACAATTTTTTTTTTCAAATGCAAGCCCTAGTTTAAATGTAATGGACAAATCGTACATTTTAGGTGTATTTCCCTGGCACCCCCACCTCCGAATTTCGGATTCAAACCACAGTATGTACTTCGTTCGATTTACGTATTATAAACCTAAAAATCAGGTCAATAACTGCTTTGTTATAAACTCTATTTATTTTATGTTTTTGTAATTTTTGTTTTAATTTTAACATTCAACGGTTAAAGATACAGATTATTTTGTAAAAAATATTATCTATTGGCCATATGTTATATATCATGGTAGATGTTCACAATAATTACGATTACTTGTAACCTTTAACTAAAGTCATATTTTTCAATTTTCATCAAGGGCCACCATTAACAAAAATTACATACGATATAATATTATATAACAATTTTATTGCTATACTATTTTATCGTTTTACGTGGAAATATGAGTAAAGATACAAATTTACTAGAAAAATTTTATTGAATAAAAATTGTAAATTTGTAAATTATGCGATTTCTGTTATTGCAGTTTATTAGTTAATTTTCGATATCAGACTGAGAACTTGTTGTTAACTCGTAATACAGTGTAACATTTATAACTACTGGAGCATGAGGCTGTATTTTCTGTACTTCAATAGAAAATGTTCATTACATACATATGTAGCCTGACGTCACTATAAGTTTTTGTGTAATTGTCTGATTCCCAAATGTAGACATACATGAGACAACTATAAATTGAAGCAAGCAATTGGTCTCAAAAATTGTTTAAAACGTTTTTGATTCAATGACCTCTCTTGTAATTAACTATATAGTATAAACATGTAAACACGATTAGACTAGTTTTTATTTATAAAGCCAAAGAATTAATTAATACTAAAATTATATGAAAATATTATTGAACAAAATTAACGCGTGGGTAATGAAAAATTGCTTCACCGGCTGCGTGAGGTTACCAATCGCTGATTACGTAAATATTACAAAATCAAACTTCAGAGTAAAGTTAATGAACCTAAAAACTACAGAGAATAATCAAAGACTCATATAGACATTTACCATATAACAACAAACAGTTTCCGACAAACTCTAGGGGCTGTACTCATTTAGATTTCAGAGCATCTACTTATAAAAAGATTAAAACTTTTTACGAATAACGAGAGTAAAAAAACGATGGAAAGAGATACAAATAATCACTAACAATGTCAAAACCAACGAGACTGATGATTAATAAGTACCAATGGTAGTGTCAACATAAAATGGTACTCATTTGGAGATTCCAAAATTTGATGAATTTGGGCGTGCGTTATGCACCTCACAAAAATCTATATAACTCCTGAAGGATTGCAGCACAACGATGAAACTCGGGCACAATCCAGCAACAACGTAGCACAACGAATGGCATAATTTAAATTTGCCCACTGAGGTGGTCAATCGTTTGCCAGCACCCCCACAAAATCCTCTTATAAATCCTGAAGGTTGTAGCACAAACGATGAAACTCGGCACAATCCAGCACAAACGTAACAAACGAATGGCATAATTTAAAATTTGTTTGGTGGGGTGCAGTCGTTTCGCCAGCACCCCACAAAACCTTATAATCCTGAAGGGTTGTAGCACAAACGATGAAACTCGGGCAAATCCGTACAAACGTAGCCAAAGCAGCCCTTGGTTTGAATTCAGAAATTCTGAGGGTGGTGCAGTCGTTTCAACCCCAAAAGAAATCCTTATAACTCCTAAAGGGTTGCAGCAAACGATGAAATTCGAGCACAATCCAGCACAAACGTAGCACAAACGAAGCCAT